>NC_065450.1:135537573-135860573 GCF_917563875.1 Diabrotica virgifera virgifera
TAAACAATTAGAATAATTGAAATTAAAAATATAATAAACAATATTTTAAATCTAAGACTTTTCGCTAATAAACTGCTTTCTGGCTGCATCCTGTATCTCAGGTTCTTACAATATATAAACACAGAGGCGACGAAAATAAGAGAAAGCAAATAGAGGACACTTTGGCCATGCATTTACCTTCCTTTCGTAAAGGAAAAGGACCGAAAGACAGTTTATAATACTCAATTCTGAGTAAAGATGAAAAAGTGATAACGGCAGTTTTGTTTTAATTTGATTCAGAGTTGGACCACCATCTCCAGATAGCTATTTCTGCATCTCATGCGTCCTCGGTGGAGCTATGTAGTCACAACCCTGAAACAAACATCCCTATTAAAGGCGAACCATCGCGATGCAATGATTCCACCTTTTGAGACGCAATCTAGCGACATCACTCGCAATACGAGGAAAACAACGAAAAGCCCCAGATACAAAGTTTACTACTTTTTAAACAATTAGAATAATTGAAATTAAAAATATAATAAACAATATTTTAAATCTAAGACTTTCTAAGACTATGTTAAAGTTTAGGAAACGACTCGTCCATTTATATGTTAATCATCCATTTTGGTCCAAGGGTGTGGATTTTACGGCCATCCCCAATTACGGTATCTTTTCATTTCTGGTCCACAAAACTCCCAAAAACTACAAAAATTTAAGTCAGCCCTCAGCGACTTCTGATATAATTGATCATTACCTTTCCAATGCATGTCTAATTTTGAAAATCGGTTATATTATTCAAAAGTTACTGGGCTAAGAAATTTGACTTAATTTCTATTTAAAAAGGGGGAATGTTTATGTGTGTATGTATGTGTGTGGCAAAGTTACAGCGATCTGAATTTTTCTTTGTGTTTAAAGAGGGGGTCGAGACCAATTCAGAACCGGTGTATTTTTTGACTTTTGACCATCCATCAGCCAGCTACAGGACTGGGTAAGTACAACTTAGTACAAGTATTTTTGGGGGTATGTATCTTAGCTTCAAAGAGAGACAGAAAAATCGAAAATACACCAAATCAATAGCGCTTGAGTTAAGTTTTCAAATGAAGTCTAAGTGGTCAGGATAGGACATACACACGACTCAGTAAAGCCGAAAAACTGAAAAATTTAACTTTGAAAATTTTGGTTTTTGGATAATTACTCAAAATTTCAACCTATTAATTGTGCCAATAACAGAGCGTTGTAGGAGGACTTTATACGTGTCTAACGGTCTAGAGTCTAGATATACCTCATGCCTGGAAAAATTCGAATTTTTAAATTATAAGCCTCATAAATATGATCAAATACAGTTTCAATTGGAAAAATAGGTTTTTCAAGATTACTAAATCCTTCACTACCTTCAGTTATTTTATTTGACCTTAGATGCATCAGATTCTACTTATCTATCCCTTTCGAAGTTATGTTTAGTGATCAAAATCGGTTAAGCTATGTAGAAGTTATCGAGCTCCCAATTGTAATCCATTTAACCATTATCGCGGAATTGTTCTAGTTATAGTGATTACGACGCTAAATTTAATTGGGAAATCCGAGTTCATTTGTCAGGCATCACAACATTTTTTTAAAATCTAATCTGAACACAAAAAAAATCTAATGTATATATTCGATGCACACAAAGAATTATATTGAAAAAAAAAAGATGTCTGAGATATGAACTCGGATTGCCCTATCACAAGTTTAGTGTCGTAACCACTAGATCATTTGGACGATAATGCGACAAAGGCGACCATTTATAACGCTTAACGTGTAATCGAGAAACATTACATTCAAGTTCATACATGTAATTTATAAAAAAACTTTGAAAAACTCCTGATACAAGAATAAAAAATCTGCTAAACGCCGTAACAGTGAGTGCCGCACACAATATTCCAGCTACAAAAGAGCTGATTTGAATATTACGTGGCGCAAAAATGTATTTTCATTTTATTGGAAAATAAAATTATAGTGTTGTTTTGAAAGATTTTTCCATAATATTTGCTAAATTTGGAGAAAAACACGCCACAAAAGAGCTTCAAAATGCAAGCTGTATCAAAGTTACTCTTTTGTGGTGCGTTTTAAACCAAAACACGTTATTATCTAATTTAATATAGCTTCAACTTTTTTTGTTGGAATATCTTCTACAACTCAAAAATAGACAATACAAGACAAAAAATTTAAATCCGCTAAGCGTCCTTTTTTGAAAAAATCGATTTTTTCTAAGAAAATATAAATTTGTGAAAAGTAACATTTACATAAATATTTTGCAATAACTATGGTGGGCCCAAGAAAAGAGTCCACCTCGATATTTGGCAATATTTTTGAAAAATGCCGAAACAGGTCGACTTTTATTTTTATATTGCAATTTTTTCGCATATATTTCATACTAGTGACGTCATCCACCAGAGCGTGATGACGTAATCGATGATTTTTTAAAATAGAAATAGGGGTCGTGTGGCAGCTTATTTGAAAGGGTGTTCAATTCTCTATCCAGTAATATAAACATTGATATCATTATTTATACAGGGTGTCCAAAAAATATTGTTGGAATTAATTAATTGACGCAAAAAGACTTTTACTTTATTTAACTCAAAATACATTGTACGGCTGTCAGAAAATAAAAAAAAATGTTTATTTCATAAATAAACATTTTTTTTCGCTTAAGTTAAATCACAAACAGCCTCCCACCTACCCCTTTTGACAGTTGTAACATTTAATTTAAGCGAACAGCAATATTTATTTGCCCAATAAACATCTTTTTTTTATTTTCCGATAGCAATAAATTGTATTTTGAGTTAAATAAATTAATGAACTATTTTAAATGGGAAATAAGCCAAAGTTTTACAAAAAAAAATGAATTTATTAACGTTTCGACGCGACGCCCAAGTCGGGTGTCGTTGTCAAAATACAAAATAATACTAAATAAACAAAAATGTTGTTGCTTAGTAAAAAATTCTTCTAATAATTTATTTATTCTGACTCATTTATATGGGCAATTCAGGCATGTATTATACATTTTAAAGTAGAAGACTTTAAAATGATATTGCCAATATTGATGAGTTGCGTTCCTGGGACGACTTTACTAAAAAAGAGTTCATTCGATTACATGAAATCAACCCCAACTCAAGAATATCCACCACAAAAAATCAGAGCATGTGATCTGTCTTTAAAAATACAACAAATGCAACGATGGCTGTAAAATTCTCGCGCTAGAAATTCCATAGTAAATCACGAGGGAAAACCAGGAAAAACCCTCGTGATACTATCCCAACATCGTAAGTATTTGGGCTTACATTTAGTTTACTCTCAAAACTAATACCAAATTCTGATTTTAATGTATGTGTGCTATTTTAAATTATAAATAATATTAATAATACATAGATATTATATAAATAAAACTAAAATATAAAATATGTACTAACTCGATATGTTAATGACTTACTAATCGTGGTATTTTCTTTCTATTGACTTCCTCTTTTAGTATGGGTAACCACATCCTACTGCATTCTACCGAGGAATTTGCGACACAATTGTTTTAAATAAATTACATTCATTCTTCTTTTTGCGGTAATTAATTTTATTAAAAAAATTTTTTGGCCACCATGTATAAATAATGATATTATTGTTTATATTACTGAATATATAATTGAACACCCTTATAATATGTATCAAATACATATTGAAATATGTATCAAAAAATTGTAATTAAAAAATAAAAATCTACCTATTTCGGCATTTCCTTAAAATCCAATAACTACTGCCAAATATCGAAGTCGACTATTTTATTTGGCCCACCCTGTATAAACAAATACATACCTAATTTTTTTCTTTTTTCCACTAGTTTGCAAATTAAAAAAAATGCAACGAGTGGAGGATATGCGGGAGGGTTCAAGAAATTCTTTACTAATTTCAGAAATTTATGTATTTTTTACAAAAAATCGTTTTTTTCAAAAAGGGACGCTTAGCGGATTTAAATTTTGTCTTGTATTGTCTACTTTTGAGTTGTAGAAGATATTCCAACAAAAAAAAGTTGAAACTATATTAAATTAGATAATAACGAGTTTCAAGCTCACCGTGCAGGTGTTTATCAATGTATATTTAAATAATTATTTTATTCCAATTTCTCTTGATTTTATTAATTTGTTATCTATTAATTTCTTAACTTTCTTTTTGAAGTTATACTTCTTTACGGGCGTAATGACGGTGAAATTTTATATGGGAAAACCTAGCGACCGGGCGCATGCGCATTATAACTTTGTTCTGATTGGATGTTCAAATGACATGACAAAAATTATCCAATATGGCAGCTGTGGCACAGCTGTGGGACTGTGCATGGTTTGGTTATAATGTATGCTTGTTGCGTTTTAAAATTTGTAGGAAGAGAAACAACAAACAAAATGTTAGTTAATGGTTATACTGCCTTTTTAAATAGTTTTCATATTATATTTTTGGACTTATTTACATAGAAGAGATGATTGTTGCATGCCAATGTGAAAGCTCATCAAACTGTGACTAGTATGAGTGCCGCAGATATCGCTTATTCAAAGCTAAAGAATCTTTCACTGGTAAGTGTTTTATAAATAGTTGATCAAATTTTGTTATGATATTTGAACATAGCCACTTTGCACGACGCAAGTGATTGCGAAATTTATTAGTCGTTATACGGGCTCCGATACCTACCTTGAACCTACCAAAATACATAAGTAGTATGTAATACTTTTATTTACATAATTTGATTACCATCAAAATTTTTATCAATATTCACCTAATATATTGTCTTCTTACTCTATGTTTTGTTGTATTTTTTCAATTCTAAATCATTTCAATTCAAAATCAAAATAATTTGATTTACATAAGTTAAAAATGTCAAAAGGTTAATCTGTTTAGTTAGACGATCTTCGCACATAATGGCAAGCTGTCTCTGTGGCGAAGTTTTAATGCGGGTGAATCCCAATACAACGCAAATACCAGCCGCGTGGTAAGTTGGTTCGAATCCCAATAGAAACTTTTATTTTTTTTATTTTTTTTTATACATTTTATGATTGTAAGTATATTTATTATATAATTTTATTTTCAGAAAATACGTATTTAGTCAAAAAATTTTCCGACCATTAATGTTCAGAAATCATTTGTGGCATTTTTAATGTGTTTTTTGGCACTGTTTTAATAAAAATGTTTGAGAAGTAGTAAGTATAAATTAATTTAATATTTAAATAAAATATAAATAAAAAGTATATTAATTTCGTTTATAATCATATAGTCATATAATAGAAGTATAACTTCTTACGTGCGTACAAAGTACACACACATTCTTTTTTTGTTTTACTTTTTTCTTTCAAATTTATTTATCGTCTGTCCTTATCTCTTCCCCGCATTGAAACCTAAGGGCTAATTTAATCCCAGACATCAAATTTCGATAGTTCTTTGAGTGTGACAGACTTCATTTGCCAGTTGAGAAATCCCCTCTTATTCTGTCCAGTCAATCTGTTCTTTAAATGAAAGTGGCAGATGACTTTCTCTTATTTTTGTATCTATTTAAGTTCATGATTCCTACAAAATTCTACTGTTAATTATTACTATTATTGTTAATATTTAATCAATCTTCAAGGTCTCTTTTTCATAAATTTTTGTATTCGTTTTTATACATAATCTCAGTTCTCTCTTATTTACAATGAAAAAATGCAGATTAACAATGAGAAAATGTTTGTGGATATGCTTCTTTTCATGAGCATTTTTCAGTGCGTCACAAATGATAGAAAAAAGGTAAGTCCGTGATAATACACATTTTAGTGATGTGACCTTTTAGTTAAATATGACAGTTGTCACATTTTATTTGCAATTTGGCATAAAATCAAATCAATTGTTATCATCATCATTTGGCTCTACAACTCTATGTGAGTCTTGGCCGCGTTTACTATTTCCCTCCATTGTTGTCGGTCCTGAGCAGCTATTTCCCATTGCTGTACTCCCATTTTGCGTAGATCGCTGGCTACTGCGTCCTTCCATCTCTTTCTTGGGTGACCAACTGACCTTTTTCCAACGGGCCTTTCCCAGAATGTGTCGTTTAGAAGTCTTTCGTCACTTGATCTTAGTACGTGACCGGCCCATCGTATTCTGTTTGATTTAATGTAGCGTACTATGTTTTCATCTCCGTATATTGTCTGGAGTTCATCATTGTGTCTTCTTCTCCATTCTCCTGTTGTCTCTTCTCTGCAAGGCCCATAGATAGTCCGCAGTATCTTTCTTTCAAGTACCAGTAATTTTGTTGTTTCCCGCTGATTCAGAGTCCAGGTTTCGCTTCCATACGTTATTGTGGGACGAATTATTGTCTTATATACTCTTATTTTTGCTGGTCTTGAGAGTATTTTTGATTTAAGTAGGGTCCTTAACAAGTAATATGCCCTGTTTCCTGCAATAATCCTGGCTGCCACGTCCTTTTCATAGTTATTTTCAGATGTTATGATCGCTTCCAAGTACTTAAATTCTTTGTACTTAAATCAATTGTGTTTATTGCATTTATAAAATGGTATTTCCTTTGATTTGTGTAGTCTTATAAATTGAACAGATTATATTCGTAGATATATTATATAATTCGTAAATATTTTTTTTCGATTATAGCGCCATCTATTGACAACTAGAATAAATGTTATACATGTCACCGGCGAAATGTAATCACCGACGTGCCTTTTTTTCTGTCACATGCAATTTAATGCGTTAGAAAGAAATCGAAAAACTGTGACGCACTGAAAGATCCTCATGAGAAAAAGCATATGACATGTATGTATGTATGTATTTACATATGTGGAAAAGTTACACCAATCTGAATTTTTTTTCTGTGTTTCAAGAGGGGATCAGGGACGATTCAGAACCGGTATAGTTTGTGACTTTTGACCACCCATAAGCCAGCTATAGGGCGAGGTAGATACAAAATGGTATATTTTTTGGGCGTATATATCTTAGGTTCAAGAAGAGACAGGAAAACTGCAAATACACCGAATCAATAGCGTTGAGTTAAGCTTTCAAATGGTGCCTAAGCGGTTAAGATCATAGCTTTACGCAAGTTCAAACTACAGTCTAATATACAAAATTATATAAATTATAATAAATGTGCAGAAATTTTTGTGAAACTTTAAACAAAAATACACCAATTAAAGATATGTGGAATCAATATAAACGATTACAAAACATTTTTAAACTACAAGTAAATCCAGTGACTGAAGGAGAATGGGTTAAGGAGTTTTTAAGAAAAGTATGTCCAGATAATAGATTTTCAAAACTTAATGTAATGGAAAGGAAAAACTCTAACCATCCAACATAATGAATTACTGGAGGGTTTTTGAGGTCGCTAAACACGAATATGCCACCAGAACCGACTCCCGGGCACCTGGTTTCCAAGATCAATGAAAGGGGCTCCTGGAGTTTCGAGCGTCTTGAGTACTACATTGATTCAAACGGATTATTCATAGGTTTTTGGAGTTGCTGAACACGAATACCCATCAGAACAGACATCGGAGTACTTGGTGCCTACGGCACGTCATACTTGGGATATTAGAGAGCTTTCGGTACTAAATTAATGTAAACTGATTACTCACAGGTTTTTGGGGCTGCTGAACGTGAATACGCCATCAGATCTGACCCACGGAGCACCTGGTGCCTAAGGCAGGTCTTGTTCTGGAGTTTTGACAGATTTCGGCATTAAATTGATGCAGATGCGTATTACTTATAGGTTTTGGGGCTGCTGAATACAAATACGCCATCAGAGCAGACACCGGGGCAACTGGTGCCTAAGGCACGTCATCTTCTGGGGTCTCGAGAGTTTTAGGTACTACATTGATGCAAGCGAATTACACTTGTGTTTTTGGGGTTTCTGAACACGAATATTACTTAGATAAAAGATATTGGAGTGTCTAGTGACCACAATGAATAACACTATATAAACAGAATATAGTAAATCAATCTTAAAATAAATGAAGAAAAAACATTCTCAGATAAAAGTTGAATTTATAAATAATTAAAACAATTGAATAGCACAATCTAGTTATTTTAATAAAAATCTACAAATAGCAAAAAAAAACCTTTCACCAATTTGTACGCTTTGTTTGAACAGCAACTCAGAAAACCACCGAGTACTCGTTGTGTACCAATCCATTTGACTCAATTTATTACCGAAAACTCTCGAAACTCCAGAAGATGACGTGCCTTAGGCGATAGGTGCTCCGGTGTCTGTTCTGATGGCGTATTCGTGTTCAGCATCTCCGAAAAGCCATGAGTAATCCATTCATATCAAATTAATGCCGAAAACTCTCGAAACTCGAGACTATGAATAACCTTAGGCACCAGGTGCTCCGTGGGTCTGATCTGATGGAGTATTAGCATTCAGCGACCCCCAAAAGCCATGAGAAATCCGTTTTTATCAATTTAATGCCGAAAACCCTCAAAACTCCAGAAGATGACGTTCCGTAGGCACAATGTGATTCGTGGGTCAGATCTGATAATGTATGCATGTTCAGCAACCCCAAAAACCTAAGAGTAATCCATTGTATTCCTCCAAAACTCCAGAAGATAATCTGTTTTAAGCACCAGGTGCTTCTGTGTCTGTGCTCATCACGTGTTCGTGTTCATCAACCCCAAAAACCTATAACTAATCCGTTTGCATTAATGTAGTACCGAAAACCCTCGAAACTCGAGGAGCCCTTATCATTGACCTTGGAAACCAGGTGCTATGGGAGTCGGTTCTAGTGGCATATTCATGTTTAGCGACTTCAAAAAACCCTCTAGTAATTCATTTGCATCAATTAAATGCTGAAAACCATCGAAACTCTATAAAATGACGTCCCTTGCAGTGGCCCTGGCCACCACGTGCTCCGGAGGTCAATTCTGATGGCATATTCGTGTTTATCGATCCCAAAAACCCATGAGTAATCTGTTTATATCCATTTAATGCCGAAAACCCTCGAAACTCTAGAAGATGACGTCCGTTGAAGGTCAAGGTCAAAGTAAAGGTCGCCATTGGATAGCCAGGAAAAAATCATAGACTACCAGTACTTTTCTTTGATCCAAACTTCTACATTTTGCCAGATAACCAATAACTAAGGGAATTGGAATACCCATCAGCAAATCGTATAGTTTTCCGAGTTTGCGCCTCTATATCTTGAAAATCCTTCATAAGATCGAGTTATGTCCATGAGAACTTTTCGTCACAATGCTTCAAAGAGTATTTTCCCAAAGTCTAAACTACATCTACTGGGACCTAATTTCTATAAGGTTTGTGTGGGATTGCGGGAAAATTTTTATCGAAGTAAATCGGGAAAAACACTTAATGCAGAATTTAATTACGGTGAATTTTTATTTGAGTGTTTTTGGTGTAAAGTTAAAATCTTTGCAGTTATAGAGCAAAAATTAAAAAAAAACACGATTTTTGGGAGCCATTTTGTTTATAAAAGAATAGCACACTATCTGCGGACTTTGCATACCTATATTATTAATATATAAAATTATAAGATTCGATTCTAGCAATAAAATTGCTGGTAAATATCTTTTCCCAAAAATGGCCTATTCTCCGATAATCTGCCCAGACCATAAATACATACCCTAATTCAAATATGTGAATGTGAATATATTATATATTATGTTACTGGCATATATTGCCAGTAAGTCTTTTTTAAATACTTTAAGATGGCAATCTTCTTTAATGATTCTTCGAACTGATGTGCGGGAAATCCTAGTTTCTTTTGCGATTTTCCTTGTTCCAACAGATTGTCCAGGTTGCAAATTTCCTAAAACAACCCTTACTCTAGAAATATTTTCCTCAGTTCTTGAGATGCGGCTCCTTCCACTTCCACTTTTATGTTCAATAGACCCATGGGTTTCCCTTAGATGCCTTAAGAACTTTCTTATCGTTCCAATATACCAATTTTTCTCAGAAAATGCATTTACAATTTTTCTTGCACCATAATTATATTTTTTACGGTAATATTTAATTAATATTCTGTCCTCTTTGCTTAAAAGTGGCATTATGAACTGGCCAATTTACTTATTTAACTACAAATGTCAAAAAGATTCCATGGCAACCTAAGCAGTCATGGCTTACTAAGTAAAATTGACATATTTCAGCATTTGAGAAATTCTTAAGACATTTAACAAAAATTACTGCTAATATGAGACAAAAACGATGGAAAAGATATAATTTAGTGTTAAGAGGGTTTCGTTCTGGTGAACATATTAGAAAAGTACTCGATTAAGATTTCCTAATTTAAGTAAAAAATGATATTTTACAAATTTGGGATTTTTTAAAATTTCATCGCGAAGGCGTGTTCTGAACATCATTTAAATAAAAAAATGATATTTTGCGAATCCGGTAATTTTGAAAAGTGTCCTTTTCACTAAAGTGTTCTGAATAGTTAACCTACCAAAAGAGCATATCAGTTCAATTTTAACTTGGACAGTTTTCATTTGCAACGAGCTCAAATGCACCGTTACATAAATTTTTTTATAAGTCCGACCCTGTACGTTATTTTGCTTCCAAATTTGAAGTGATGTTTAGAACATGTTAGGCTATTAGCCCTGCAAAAAGAAGTTAAATCTCCCAAAAAACAAAAAGCTATTTTCAACTAAAAAATGTACTCCTTTATTTCGGCCCACAGTGTAGACACTATTTTAACTAAGTAAACACTAAATTTCTAACCTTACCTAACCTTACTAATCTATTTTGGTAAACAAAGAAGCAATGTAGTATCTATCATTGTTTGTTCGAAATCATTAAAGTTAAATCAACAATTTGTGACGTCACTTTTATCCTTGTGGTCGTTTTCCGACTTGTTTGAAATGTTTTGCGCCAAATCCGCGCTTTTGCATCCACAGAATAAAGTTTTGATGGGGAATTGCACCACGCTGACCCCCCAGTGCCGGCGCTAGGATATAAGACGCCCACCTGCAAAACTTGTTATTATTTTTTAAAGTGAAAACTTCTTTAGGGACGTTGTGCGATTTTTGGATAGGGGAAAAAGCATTGAATTCGCGACCGTCATTGCGACAGTCATCGTTTATGCTATATATTATATTATGTCTATTTACATATAAATTGTGTAGAGGTATTTAAATTTAAAATAAATGTAAAACATATTTAAGGATGGGGGAAAAGGATTGATTTCGCGACCATTATCGCGACTGTCATCGCTTCGGCGAAATAAATTTTGTACATATGTATATATTATGTGTATGTATATATAAATTTTATAGAATTATTTAAATTTAAAATAAATATAAAACCTATTTTAGGATGGGGAAAAAGGATTGATTTGGCGACCGTCATCGTCATCGCTACCGTCATCTCTTCGGCGAAGTAAATTTTGTACGTATCTATATTATGTGTGTGTATACATAAATTGTATACAAGTACTGAAATTTAAAATAAATGTAAAACCTATTTTTGGATGGGTAAAAAGGATTTATTTCGCGACCATCATCGCGACCGTCATTTCTTCGGCGAAATAAATTTTGTACGTATATTTATTATGTGTATGTATATATAAATTGTGTAAAAATATTTAAATTTAAAATAAATGTAAAATCTATTTTGGGATGGGGAAAAGGATTGATGTCGCGACTGCCATCGCGACCGTCATCGCTTCGACGAAATAAATTTTGTACGTTTATTATTAAAGTGAAAACTTCTAGAGACGTTGTGCACTATTTATATGGGGAAAAAGTATTGAATTAGCGACCGTAATCGCTTCGTAGTCTGGGCTGATTATCGGAGAATAGACCATTTTTGGGAAAAGTTATTTACCAGCAATTTTATTGCTGGAATCGAATTATAAGATCCTATATATTAATCATATAGGCATGCAAAGTCCTCAGATAGTGTGCTACTTTTTTTATAAACAAAATGGCGCCCGAAAATCGTGTTTTTTTCAATTATTGCTCTATAACTCCGAAGATTTTCACTTTACAACAAAAACACTCAAATAAAAATTCACCGTGATTAAATTCTGCATAGAGACGTGTTTTTCCCGATCTGCTCCGACGAAAATTTTCCTCGAAAAATGCGGGTTTTCCCAACAAAATCTTTAACTTTCAAATAAAGTTTTAGATTAGTAATTATTTACCAATAATTAAATAATTTGGTGAATTAAAAGCCTTCTTGGTTTAGATTATAGTTCCAGAAGCTGGTTAAAATTAAACGAATATTTTAGCAACAATTCAATTGTTAATTAATAATTTACAGTCGCAATAATAACCAAAATAATTATGATACACTGATCAAACTTTGAAATCTTATAAAGATGAGATTCCTATTTAACAGTTTGTCGACAAAATATAAATTTTTTATTTTTTTGCATAATCTTTAAATGTTAAAAAAAATAGTTATAAACAAATTAACGTTTCTCAGAAAGTTTTTATTATATTATAATTTTAGGAAATAGCTAAAATGCGCATTTCAAATATCTTGAAAATGAATGCCTTAAAACTTTTTTGCAACCATTTGCAAAAAAGTTATGAAACAGCAAAGTAAACATACGATTACTAGGGTATTTATAATTTTTTTTAATTCTTTCAAAGCGTAGAAGTGAGTTTAAAGTACAAGCTAATTACTTATAAAAAAATATCGATTATCAGTTTAATGGTTATATTTTAATTAAAGATTCTAAATATATTTTTTTGTAATTTACACGCGCGAAAGTAGAATAATACAGTACCGTAGCTACCCGCCCACGTACACAACTCGCGCGAGTTTAAGCGTGTCAGTCGCTTCGAGTGAACATTTTGTCTCCGGCTCTGTATCAAGCCTACTTTCGCGCTAAAAATTACAAAAAAAGTATTTTTAATCTTTGATTAAAATATAACCATTGCACTAATTTTTGACATTCTTTGTGAGTAATTAGATTGTACCATAGACTCACTTTTAAGCTTTAAAACAATTAAAACAAATTATAGACAACGGAGAATTCGTATATTTATTTTGCTGTTTCATAACTTCTTTGCAAATGGTTGGAAAATTTTTTTAAAGCATTCATTTTCAAGACCTATGAAATACGCATTTTAAGTATTTTTTAAAATTAGAATATAATAAACAATTTCTGAGAAATGTTAATTTGTTTATAACAATTTTTTTAAACATTTAAAGATTATGCAAAAAAATGAAAAATTTATATTTTGTCGACAAAATATTAAATAGGCATCACACCTTTATATTCTTTCTAAGCTTGATCAATGTCTCATGATTATTTTGGTTGTTATTGCGACTGTAAATTGTTAATTTATAATTGAATTGTTGCTAAAATATTCGTTTCATTTTCACCGGCTTCTGAATTTATAATCTATAACAAGAAAGCTTTTATTTTACCAAGCTATATAATTATTGATAAATAATTACTGGCCCAAAAAATTTATTTGAGAATTCGATATTTTGTTGGGAAAACCCACATTTTCCGAGGAAAATTTTCGTCGGAGGAAATCGGGAAAAACATGTCTCTATGCAGAATTAAATTGGGGTGAATTTTTATTTGAGTGTTTTTTGTGTAAAGTTAAAATCTTCGGAGTTATAGAGCAATAATTGAAAAAAATACATATGATCTTATAATTCGATTCCAGCAATAAAATTTCTGGTAGATAACCTTTCTTTGTACTTTACTAATTAGACCAGCGTATTATAACTATTTTTTTTTCAAAATTTAAAGATTATGCAAAAAAAAGAAAAATTAATATTCTGTCGATAAAATATTAAATAAGCATCTCATCTTTATAATCTTTATAAATTTGATCAATGTATCATGATTATTTTGGTTATTATTGCGATCGTAATTTGTTAATTAACAATTGAATTGTTGCTAAAATATTCGTTTAATTTTCACCGGCTTCTGGAATTACAATCTATACCAAGAAAACCTTGATGTCACTAAGTTATTTAATTATTGATTAATAATTTACCTAAAATTTTATTTGAAAATTAGAGTTTTTGTTAGGAAAACCCGCATTTTCCGAGAAAAATTTTCGTCGGAGCAAATCGTGAAAAACATATCTCTATGCAGAATTTAATTGCGGTGAATTTTTATTAAGGTGTTTTTGTTGTAAAGTTAAAATCTTCGGAGTTATAGAGCAATAATTGAAAAAAATACGATTTGTCGGCGCCATTTTGTTTATAAAAAAAGTAGCACACTATCTGCGGACTTTGCATACCTATATTATTAATATATAGGATCTTATAATTCGATTCCAGCAATAAAATTGCTGGTAAATAACTTTTCCATGAATTTTGCTAATTAGCCCAGAGTATTCGGCGAAACATATTTTTGAAGTGAAAATTTCTTTAGGGACGTTGTGCACTTTTTGCATTGGAGAAAAATATTAAATTAGCGACCGTCATCGCTTCGGCGAAATAAATTTCTGAAGTGAAAATTTCTTTAGGGACATTGTGCACTATTTAGATGGGAAAAAGTATTGAGTTAGCAGCCGTTATTCCGACCGTCACCGCTTACGCGAAATCATTTTTGAAGTGAAATCTTCTTTAGAGACGTTGTTCACTTTTTAGATGGAAAAAATCTATTGAATTAGCGACCGTCACTGCGACCATCATCGATTCGGCGAAATACATTTTTGAAGTGAAATCTTATTTAGGGACGTTGTGCGCTATTTAATGGAGAAAAATATTGAATTATCGACCGTCATCGCTTCGGCGAAATAAATTTTGGAAGTGAAAACTTCTTTAGGGGCGTTGTGCACTTTTTAGATGGGGAAAATCTATTAAATTGCCGACCGTCATCGCGACCATCATCGCTTCGGCGAAATAAATTTTTGAAGTGAAAACTTCGTTAGGGACGTTCTGCACTATTTAGATGGTGAAAAAGTATTGAATTAGCTGCCGTTATCGCAACCTTCACCGCTTCCGCGAAATAAATTTTTGAAGTGATAACTTCTTTAGGAATGTTGTGCACTTTTTGAATGGGGGGTTAAACATTGAATTTGCGACCGTCATCACTTCGCCGAAATAAATTTTGTACGTATTTATATTATGTGTATATATAAATAAATATAAAGTCCCACATGGAAAACTAATCGATATCCTAAAAATATCAGGACTCGATGGTAAGGATATAAGACTTGTCTCAAACTTATATCTCCAACAAAAAGCAACAGTTCGATTCGAAAATGAACTGTGCGAAATCTTCACAGTCGAAAAAGGAGTTAGACAGGGTTGCATACTGTCACAAGCATTATTTAACATATACTCTGAAAACATCTTTAGAGAGGCCTTGGACGAATCAGAAGAAGGTATTGCAGTAAATGGACAACTTATAAATAATATTAGATATGCAGACGATACAGTATTGCTGGCAATAGGTGCGCAGGGGATCCAAAGGATCATGGATAATGTTGTAGAAGCATGTAACAAATACGGCCTAAAACTAAACTGTAAGAAGACAAAAATAATGATCATTAGTAAAAACACCAACATAAACGCCCAAATTACCGTAAACAATACACCCCTATAGAGAGTACAGAAAATATGCTATCTCGGTTGCAACATTAAGGATACCTGGGATCATAGCTACGAAATAAGAACTCGTATTGAAAAAGCCAGAAGCTCTTTTAACAGTCTTAAGAAAATTCTGTGCAACTTGTCTTTAAGTATCAATGTACGCATAAGAATTCTTAGATGTTACGTCTTTAGTGTCCTTCTCTACGGAGTTGAAAGTTGGAGCCTGACAGAAGATGCCATAAAACGGTTAGAGGCGTTTGAAATGTGGTGCTACCGACGTATGTTGAGGGTCTCATATATACACCACACAACAATATACAACTAATATAACTATTCTCCAGAGGCTAAGAAAAGACAAAGAAGTGGTTAACACCGTAAAGCACAGAAAATTGGCTTACTTCGGCCACATTATGCGTAATGAAAAATACCGACTGCTACAGTTGATTCTACAAGGCAAGATTGAGGGCAGGAGAGGCCCTGGACGTAGACGTATATCCTGGCTAGCCAATCTTAGAAAGTGGACTGGTCTAACGTCAACTGATCTATTTCGAGCTGCCCTAAATAGAATAAGATGGGTCAATGTGGTCGCCAATATCTCCAGAAGATAGGCACCTGTAGAAGAAGAAGAATAAATAAATAGCTTAGGACTTACGCAACGCTTATATAGTATAGATATAGCACTTCCTGTTTGGATGGAGAAAAATCATTTGGATGCGGTGGCAACCGTCATCGCTACGGCGAGATATTAGTAATTTATATACTATAAGTTGAATTGCCTATAAGTTCGACCGAAGTTATAAAGGTTGGAAAAGGGATAATGTGTGTACACGAAGAAGCTTGGCTCGCCAGAAGTTTTCACTGCTGTCGGCACTCCCACGAGTGCATTAAATTTTTTTTTTAATATAATTATATACCTATATTTAGGTATTTTATCTTCTGACAATGGTTCACAATTTAACTGATACGTAAATAGCTTAAAAAATTATATTACTTGATTTAATTTTTACAAAATTATCAGTAGTAATTGCACAAGAGCTCTAAAATTATCGAATTTTTCCCGAGTGACACTTTGACAGTTTTGACACTTTAAAAAAGTGTCTCGAGGGCAACAATTCGATAATAATTTTAGAGATCGAGTGCAATTTGCTGGATTATTTCATGAATAAAACTGTTTAGAACCAAAATTCTATTGTAATTTATTTATGTAAGTACAAATTAGTACAAATAAACACACAGTTGTTATAAATATTTGACGGTTGAAAGTCATTACTTTTATAACTTTTAAAACATTAATTGTCATTAATGTCATTAACGAAGGGCATCTGACGTAATATATTTGACGACGGGATATTATCAAAAATTATCACTTTAATTGAATCGTTTATTTCAGAAAGGGGTCAAGTGACAAATCTTGACAAAATGAGTACAAAAAATTATTTTTTTTCTTAAACAAATTAACAAGATACATTTTAAAAAAATACAACACTTTTTGACAAATACTCCAGGTTGTTAGGTAGAATTTTGATTTTATATAAAGTGATTGTTTGTTGAATGTAAACAGTGTGTAAACTTGAGTTTCTCAAAAGTAGATACTTGTCACTTGACCCCTTTCTGAAATAAATGATTCAATTTTTATTTCTGTAGATTTTTATTGGTCAGAATCTCCTATGAATGAAATAATCAATGAAGATGAGCGTTTGCCACTAGCTACCTTTACTGGAGCCGGTAATAAACTAATTATATTACATTGCAAAATTTGGAAATGATAATTGATTTGAGTCTATGTATTTAAAATTTTTTAATGAATTTCTTGGTATTATTTTTTACTTGTACTAAAAATATCTGCATATCAAATTTTCATAACATATTTGTTGTCACCGTCTGCCAAAATTATATGTAAATTGTCACAATGTTTTCTTAAATCTTTGTTATTTATCTCAAACAGATTGCATAAAAACCTAAAGCTATTAGAGTCATTTTATAATAACCCAAAACGTTCGTTTAATGAAAATAAAGGCGGGTTGACATTACTAGTGAATAACGAAGGTGGCTCACGCTTACGGATTTTGCCCGTGCTATTGTTAGATATTTTATTATCTATTTTCAAACTCGAGCAGTACATTTGTATCTATGCATTGTATAAATACAAAAGTACTACTCGAGTTTGAAAATAGATAATACAGTATCTAACAATAGCACGGGCAAAATACGTAAACGTGAGCCACGTTCGTTGTTCACTAGTAATGTCAACCCGCCTTAAAGGATAGGCCTGAATCCAGCGTACCAAACAAAAGTTTATTAATAGCAAGCTGAACATTTCTTAATGTCCGACTGGTATATTATTTGACAAATAATGACATGGTTTTGAAGTCAGTTAAATATGATATAATGCCCTAGGGCGTTATTTTTCAAAATTGGACGGTAAATTTAAATAACTAGGTAAATACTGTCAAGTTGACAAATAAAAACCTAAGTAAAACTATGGTTACCACAATTACGTTACGACTATTGCTGCTAAATGTACTTATTTGAAAACTAATTAATTCAAAATTCATTCAAATTTTTTGCATATAAAGAAGAATTTAAACGGACATTAAACGTTGAAGGCACCACGGGTATTATAGATAATAACGATTTCGGTCAACGTATATACCTCGGGCCATAGACCCTCGGTATATACACCACTGACCTCAAGCGTTATTATCCTTATAATACCTTGGTACCTTAATTACTGTACCTTAATAATAGCTTAACGGTGTCTAGTCGGACAAACTTTGATGTATGGGAACACTGGAACAGAGGAAGTTTTAATTGTGGAACGTGATTTTAATTATGGAAGGTGTCATCCTGACAAGTTTATGATTGTGAAAACTAGCAGGTTGTTTTTAAGTTTATTCAATAGCAAACTTTATATAATACATATTATGAAAAAATGCTTGTTCGACAAATATGTTGGGCATTTTTATAAGTTCGACACGTAGAAGAGGACAGGACAGGAACTATATTGGTGAAAAATAGCAGTCTGATTTTTGAATGGGAGTTCTGTCCGACAAAATATATGGGTAGTTTTCGTAGTCTGAAGTTTGGTACCCGTAACCTGTTCCACAATTAAAATTTTCCCTGTTCCAGTGTTCCCATATATCAAAGTTTGTCCGACTAGACACCGTTAAGCTATTAACAAATTTGCTATTAATGGAATTCTTATTTCGAAAACGTTTGCTGTCTTGATGTACCCCTTTTAAGGGATATTTTTAAATATACCTTTTACAAACAAATTTTATGTTTTTTGAATAATATTTCTTTCTTGAATAGATAATAATATTTTTTGATTTCTTATTGCATTTCCTAACATGTCCATCAATTCATTTTGTGTATCTTTACTTAAGTACCTAGTGAGTTCTGTGTTTTTGTGTAAGTACCTACAT
Source organism: Diabrotica virgifera virgifera (assembly GCF_917563875.1). Classification (NCBI taxonomy): domain Eukaryota; kingdom Metazoa; phylum Arthropoda; class Insecta; order Coleoptera; family Chrysomelidae; genus Diabrotica; species Diabrotica virgifera. The sequence continues at coordinate 135,556,483 of NC_065450.1, forward strand.
AAAATAGTAATTTTGTCATAATATTGTTTATTTTACTACAAATCATTCATTTATAGTCTGGGCTGATTATCGGAGAATAGGCCATTTTTGGGAAAAGTTATTTACCAGCAATTTTATTGCTGGAATCGAATCTTATGATGGTATATATTAATAATATAGGTATGGAAAGTCCGCAGATAGTGTGCTACTTTTTTTATAAACAAAATGGCGCCCGAAAGTCGTATTTTTTCAATTTTTGCTCTATAATTCCAAAGATTTTAACTTTACACCAAAAACACTCAAATAAAAATTCACTGCAATTAAATTCTGCATAGAGATTTGTTTTTCCCGATTCACTTCGACGAAAACTTTTCCCGGAAAAAGTGGGTTTTTCCAACAAAATCTTTAATTTTCAACTAAAATTTTTGATAAGTAATTATTAATCAATAATTAAATAACTTGGTAATGTAAAAGCCTTTTTCATATAGATTATAATTCCAGAATCCGATGAAAATTGAATAAACAGTTTAGCAACAATTGAATTGTTAATTAAAAATTTACGGTCGCTATAATAACGAAAATGATTATGATACAAAAGAATAGCTATAATTTTTTTATAAAAAGACACTATACCTATCTAATGTACTTTGCAGAATTGAAATTGAACTATTTAAGCGGCCTCAGGAATATTTTAAAATTATAAATAATTTTTTGGCTTATAAACAAATAGAATATCTCGGGAAATATTAAACTAAATTAAATTGTAAAAACGGTATTCGAAAAACATCGGCAAGGCGCTTCTTTTAAAATAAAAAACGTTTAATTATGATGAGTAGTTCCTGAGATACAATCGGTCAAAGTTGTCCGAAATTTACGGCAAAGATATAAACAATAGGATCATAATTTTCAAACTGTCACCTTTTTATTTTTGTCCTCTTTCTCCACACCAATTTTCATATCCTTAAAATACTCATAACATATATTATTATAATAAAAACTATCGATAATACGTGTGAAAATTGCCAAAAATAGCAAAATTTCAATCAAAAATTAGGTTGGAGAAAATGTAACCCTCAAAGTTCAAAATCGATATACGTTAAAAAAATGCATTTTCTCGGCTTCACATGGAGCAATTTCCTTCATTATTTTTTTGTTCCCAAGTAACTCGAGTAGAGCCATCGAACTAACGTATTATTAAATGTCAAACTTGCTTTTGTTTTGTTATAATAAATTAATTTTTTTATTATAACACAAAATTTTAATTTGTTTAAATAAAATTGTTTAAATAATTATACAGCTTTCAAATGAGAATATTTATGTTTTTAACTTTAAAAGGTACACTTGTTGTAAGTTTATCTAAAAAAAGCCTACAACTGAAAAAAATATGTAGTTTTCTGTTCTTTTAAATAAATTAATCTATTATAACAAAACAAAAGCAAGTTTGATATTTAATAATAAGTTAGTTCGATGGCTCTGCTCGAGTTATGAGGGAACAAAAAAAGAATGAAGGAAATTGCTTTATGAGAAGCCGAGAAAATGTATTTTTTTAACGTATACCGAGTTTGATCTTTGAGGGTTACATTTTCTCCAACCTAATTTTTGATTGGAATTTTGCTATTTTTGACAATTTTCACACGTATTATCGATAGTTTTTATTATAATAATATATGTTATGAGTATTTTAAAGATATGAAAATTGGTGTGGAGAAAGAGGACAAAAATAAAAAGGTGACGCTTTAAAAATTATGATCTTATTGTTTATATGTTTGCCGTAAATTCCGGTCAACTTTGACCGGTTGTATCTCAAAAATCACTCGTCATAATTAAACGTTTTTCTTTTAAAAGAAGAGTCCTGCCGATTTTTTTCGAATACCGTTTTTATAATTTAATTTAGTTTAACATTTCCCGAGATATTTTATTTGTTTGTAAGCAAAAAAATTGTTTATAATTTTAAAATATTCCTGAGGCCGCTTAAATAGTTCAATTTTAATTCTGTAAAGTATATTAGATAGGTATAGTGTCTTTTTATGAAAAAATCATAGTTATTCTTATGCATCGTAATTATTGTCGTCGTTATTATAGCGACGGTAAATTTTTAATTAACAATTCAATTGTTGCTAAACTGTTGATTCAATTTCCATCGGCTTCTGGAACTACAGTCTATACGAAAAGGGCTTTTACATTACCAAGTTATTTAGTTATTGATTAACAAATACTTATCTAAAATTTTAGTTGAAAATTAAAGATTCTGTTGGAAAAACCCGCTTTTTCCGGGGAAACATTTCGTCGAAGTGAATCGGGAAGAACACGTCTCTATGCATAATTTAATTGCGGTGAATTTTTATTTGAGTGTTTTTGGTGTAAAGTTGAAATCTTTGGAGTTATAGAGCAAAAATTGAAAAAAAAAAACGATTTTCGGGCGCCATTTTGTTTATAAAAAAAGTAGCACACTATCTGCGAACTTTGCATACCTATATTATTAATACATACAATAATAATATCCGATTTCAGCAATAAAATTGCTGGTAAATAACTTTTCCTTGTATTTTGCTAATTAGCCCAGAGTATTACTGTCGTAACTGCTGACACAAAACTTATAAACAACTTAAAAGAAAGGGCCTAGCCGGGTAAGGTGGTGAAAAGTGCCCCCAGCTCGATTTAAATTCCATATAGGCCACTTTTTAGCACATATAGAGGAACTCACTTTCTGAAATTTTTAGCCCCCTAGGTGGTCACGTGACCCCCCTAGAGCCTAATTAGGCATTTTATGTTTTTATTTTTTATCTCAGCCGCATCAAGAGCTAGCCAAAAACTTTATTTAAAAAAGTTGTAAGTTTGAAAAAGATCTATATGAAAAAATTTTTTTTTTATTTTTTGGCGGGAAATTCGAATTTTTAGAACAATTTTAAACTTTTAAATAACTCTGAAAAAAAAACGAAGAGACTCGTTTTTACGAAAATCAAATATAATGTGTATTTTTGCACAATCTTTCACGCTGAATTTTTTCAGATTTTTAAATTTGGTGAAACGTACCTTTAAAAATAAAAAACCGTGTTTTTTCGTTTTTTTTTTTCGTTTTTTGATACAATTTTATACATGTTTTTCAAAAAAGGTAACACTGTCACTAGAATAGGTAAAAACTGAAAAATAATTGGGGTTTGCTTAATAAAAATTTTTTGTAACGCCATCGATTTTCAAGATACAGGGCGTTGAAGAAAACAAAATTTTACACATTTTTTACGATTTTGCTGAAACTACTGGCAACATTGTAATAAAACTTGGCGGGATTTAAGAGGTAGTTATTGTGCATGTTTTGACATACAATTAAGGATTTGATATTCATCATTGGCGCGCATAGGGGTAATGGTCTGAACTTTTTAAAGAATAAAGATAGTACGCCACTGACATATTTCAAATTAACAATGGTTTTTGAATTTATCGTTCAATTTGTGACAAAAAATGTATCTTCTTATTTTTTGATCCGACGCGCCATTTTTATTCAAAAAATAAAAGATCTTAACCCTTACAAAGTATTCGAACTTCTACTGCTACTTTCTACATCTACATAATAAACTCGTACATCCATTATTATCAAAATTAATTCGAATACTTTGGAAGCGTTAAGATATTTTATTTTTTGCAGCCAAACGGCGCGTCGTATGAAAAAATGAGAAGATAGATTTTTTATTGAAAATTGAACGAGGAATTAAAAAATGATTGTTAATTTGAAATGTGTCAGTGGTGTACTATCTTTTTTTCTTTGAAAAGTTCAGACCATTACCCCTATGCGCGCCAATGATGAATATCAAATCCTTAGTTGTATGTCAAAACATGCACAATAACTACCTCTTAAAACCCGCCAAGTTTGATTACAATGTTGCCAGTAGTTTCGGCAAAATCGTAAAAAATATGTAAAATTTTGTTTTTTCAACGCCCTGTATCTTGAAAATGGATATCGTTACAAAAAATTTTTATTAAGCAAACCCCAATTATTTTTCAGTTTTTTACCTATTCTAGTGACGGTGTTAAATTTTTTGAAAAATATGTATAAAATTGTATCAAAAAACGAAAAAAAAACCGAAAAAATGCGGTTTTTTATTTTTAAAGGTACGTTTCACCAATTTTAAAAATCTGAAAAAATTAAGGGTGAAAGATTGTCCAAAAATACACATTATAATTAATTTTCGTAAAAATGAGTGTCTTAGTTTTTCTTTCAGAGGTATTTAAAAGTTTAAAATTGTTCTAAAAATTCGAATTTCCCGCCAAAAAAATACAAAAATTTTTTTTCATCTAGATCTTTTTGAAACTTACAACTTTTTTAAATAAAGTTTTTGGCTAGCTCTTGATGCGGCTGAGAGACAAAATAAAAACCTAAAAAGCCTAATTAGGCTCTAGGGGGGTCACGTGACCACCTAGGGGGCTAAAAATTTCAAAAAGTGAGTTCCTCTATATGTGCTAAAAACTGGCCTATATGGAATTTAAATTGGGTTGGGGGCACTTTTCACCATCTTACCCGGGTATGCCCTTTGAAGACAATAAACAAAGCATTTCTAATAAGTGTTGGTATAAAGTAGTTTGATTTTTGAAGCGTATTATTATCTTAATAAATTAGCATAATAAAAACATAATATACTAATGAATTATAATAATTATTACTACATGGTAGGAATTGGAGGCGTTGTATATTTTTGTATATTTTACGTATGTGAGATGTAAAAATAGCAAACACAAATTAATGTATTAAATGACTGGAACTTACACCACATTTTAAATATAGTTCTTAACTAGTGCGGAAAGTGATACTTTCACGCACGAGACTGCCGTTGACCCGAACGACGCGATAGTGGAGTTCGGGCAAGCAGTCGAGTGCGGGGAAGACACTTTCCGCAGGAGTTAGGAACAATATTTTTTCTAGGGCCGTGCGTTTTGAAAAAAGCCACAAAAACAGAGTTATATCAATTTTTATTTAGATGTAAAAATACACAAATTAATTCTTTGGCAAGGTTGTCAAAACCAAACTTTCAATATAATGGGTTACCACGACGACGATATAGGTTTCCATGACGACGATTCAAAACCATTGTAATTGTCTACTGATCTGACTTAAATATTATGTCAAAATAATTTTATTTATCGAATTATCAGTAGTAATTGCACAAGAGCTCTAAAATTATTGAATTTTTCCCGAGTGACAATTATGTCAAAGTGTCACGAGGACAAAAATTCTATATTAATTTTAGAGATCGAGTGAAATTTGTTGCGATTATTTCATGAACAAAACTGCTAAAAACCAAAATTTTATTGCAATTTATTTATGTAAGTACAAATTAGTACAATTAAACACACAGTTGTTATAAATATTTTACGGTTGAAAGTCATCACTTTTATAATTTTTAAAACATTAATTGTCATTAATCTTACTGAATGTATTTTTTCATAGCAACGAAGGGCATCTGACGTAATATACTTGACGACGGGAAATTATCAAAAATTATCAATTTAATTTAGATTTCTGTAGCTTTCTATTGGTCAGAATCTCCTATGAATGAAGTAATCAGTAGTAATTGCACAAGAGCTCTGAAATTATTGAATTTTTCCCGAGTGACACTTTGACAGTTTTAATTTCACGAGCCGAAGGCGAGTGAAATTATGTCAAAGTGTCACGAGAGCAAAAATTCTATATTAATTTCAGAGGTCGAGTGCAATTTGTTGCGATTATTTCATGAATAAAACTGTTCAAAACCAAAATTTTATTGTAATTTATTTATGTAAGTACCATTAAACACACAGTTTTTATAAATATTTGACGATTGAAAGTCATCACTTTTATAATTTTTAAAACATTAATTGTATTAATGTCACTGAATGTATTTTTTCGTAGCAGCGAAGGGCATCTGACGTAATATACTTAACGACAGGAGATTATCAAAAATTATCGATTTAATTCAGATTTCTGTAGCTTTCTATTGGTCAGAATTTCCTATGAATGAAATAATCCCGTTAATTTCATTAAAACATGAACACAATAAGATAAATTTGAAATAAATTAGTAAATAATATCTAAATATTAGTTTATTGTATGTATTATAATATATTATAATGCTAAATTACAAGGTATTTTACTTTCCCGCACGCCGTGTTGAAAAATTTACTTTCACACACGCCGTGCGGGAAAGTGCAACTTTCAGAAACGAAATGCGTGCGTGAAAGTGGCTCTTTTAGCACGGCCGTAGAAAATAGTTATTTTCCTAACAAGTGCAGAAAGTCAGTCTTTTCCGCACGCGATAGGAACAATATTTTTTCTAAGAGTCTTTAAAAAATTACCAAATCTTAATCAATTAATTTAATTAATATGAAAATACATACACAAATTAATTCTTTGACAAGGTTGTCAAAACCAAACTTTCAATATAATTAGTTAGCATGACGACGATCTTGGTTTCCATGACGATGATTTAAAACGACTGTTATTGTCTACCGATTTGACTTTCAAATATTATGTCAAAATAATTTTATTTCATCGAATTGTCGCGTTAATTTCATTAAAACAGGAACACAATAAGATATATTTGAAATAAATTAGTAAATAATATCTAAATATTAGTTTATTGCATGTATTATAATTACTTTAAGGCCATATTAACATATCTAAATTAACACGCGTGCGGAAAAGTAAAAACCGCGTGCGGAAAAGTAACATGCGCGCGGAAAAGTAACAAGCGTGCGGAAAAGTGAAACTTTCTAAACTAAAATGCGTGCGCGAAAGTAGACATTTTTGCACGCTCGTAGAAAAAATTAATTTTTCAATTTTAGTATTTTGTATAACACCAGCCGAAAAAACGCGCATTTTAGTGCCCCCCATACACAGGCGCCCGCCTGCAGTGCATCCCTTGCAGGACCGCTGTCGCCGGCCCTGCTGACCTCGTTGTGTAACTAACACGGATGAGCAGGTCGTCAGAGGTATTCAGCGAAATATTCAAGTATATTGATGTTGATTTGCAGTGACTACCGCGTTTTATCAAAATCCAGATTAATTTGTAACTAACTAAAGGTTAATTAAAGTTAAACAACTGTTTCTACGCAGCGAACAAAGTAATTTGTTAGCGACTAGAGACTAGATGATTGCCTGTAGAGCGCTTTTATAGTCCATTCGCTCACGGTAAATTATTACAAAACCTCGGAATTTGAAACAACCGCTTGCATTAACATGAATTTGGCATACACATAGCTAACATGTCCAAGAGAAAAAGTGTTCCAATGTGTGTTTTGTCCTGGGGTTGAGTACCACCCCTTCTGAGGGGTGAAAACACATTCGTTTAAAATAAGTCAGTAAATGGATAAAAATTGATTAATTTCAAGCAACTTTTATTGTATAGAGTTTTTTCACTAAAGGCACGTTTTTGCTGGAGCGGCTGTTGCGCTCATCGCTGAACGATCGTCGCAGACTAATGATCCCTATGCGATGATCACAACCGGAGTGTTTTTACTGAAGCGACGATAATAGTGCTTTAACCCAGAACAATCCACCACAAATTTATTGAAAAGACGCGACGTTCCTCAGACAAAGTATCTGGGCTATTGGAGTAGGTACCTAGGGCTAAAAATTTTTATAAGTCAGTTCCATATAAGATCCAATATAAGAACGATCTTCACCGAGCTGTTTAATGGATAAAAATTATCTGATATGTAATTTTGTATGTTAAAAATTATAGAGGATCAAAGGTTGCCCGATATAATTTTAATGAAGGAAGTGATATAATTAAAAAAAAAGCCATAAAAAAAGCCACAGTACTTCTTTTTCATCTTCAGCCATCGAATCACTTTTATCTATCCATAACATATATATAAATTACTGACATCATCATCCACATATATCCTCATTAAATAAATTTCCATCTACATACAACCTATCATCATAATCAAGTATATTCAAATGGGAAATAAGCCACAATTTTACCTAAAAATGATTTTATTAACGTTTCGACGCCCAAGTCGGGTGTCGTTGTCAAAATACAAAATAATACTAAATAAACAAAAATGTTGTTGCTTAGTAAAAAATTCTTCTAATAATTTATTTAATCTGACTCATTTATATCGGCAATTCAGACACATTATACATTTTAAAGTAGACGACTTTAAAATGATATTGCCAATATTGATGAGTTGTGTTCCTGGGACGACTTTACTAAAAGATAGTTCATTCGATTACATGAAATCAATCCCAACTCAAGAATATCCGTCACAAAAAATCATAGCATGTGATTTGTCTTTAAAAAGACAACCAAATGCAACGGTGGCACTGAAATTCTCGCGTTAGAGATTCCATAGTAAATCACGAGGAAAAACTAGGAAAAACCTCGTGATACTATCCCGACATCGTAAGTATTCGGGTTTACATTTAGTTTACTCTCAAAACTAATACCAAATTCTGACTTGATATTTTAAATTTTAAATAATACTAAAATACTAAATATGTACTAACTCGATATGTTACTGATTTACTAATTGTGGTATTTTCTTTCTATTGACTTCCTCCTTTAATATGGGTAACCACACCTACTGCATTCTACCGAGGAATTTGCGACACAATTGGTTTCATTTGGCATAATTAGAGCTGCTTCTTTGATTTTTCTCTTTTTACTATCTGCTTCTTTTAGGACTATACTTGAATCTCTCCACTGAACTCTATGTTCATTATCCCATGCGTGTTGACATATTTGAGATCTATCAAATTCTCTATTTTTTATATAAGACTGATGTTCATTTACTCTAACGTCTAATGGTCTTGACGTTTCACCTATATAAAATTGTTCGCATTCACAAGGTATTTTATAAATACAATTCTTTGTTCTTTCTTGTTCACTGTTAGGTTTAGTTTTAGATAGAATAGATCTCAATGTGTTTGTTGTTTTGAATGCTGTTGATATGTTGAATTTATTTCCTATTGTTTTAAGTTCCTCGGATAGTCCTTTTACATATGGTATTGATATTTTCCTCGTATTATTTCTTGTGAATGTTGTAGGATCCCGTTCTAAGTTGTTCTGTTCCATTCGATCCAATCTTGACAATTCCTTATTTAAAAACGATATGGGATAATCATTTTTTAATAAAACAGATGTTAACAATTGTTTTTCTTCTAAAAATGAATTTTCGTTAGAACAAGTAATTTTGGCTCTCTCATATAAGGACTTAATGATTCCCTTTTTAACGTTGATGTTATGATTTGATTTGTAATTGAGATATCTGTTGGTGTGTGCTGGTTTTCTATACACTTGACTCTCATATTCAGTATCCTTCTTTGAGATCAAAACATCGAGGAAAGGTAGGGTGTTATTGTATTCCTTTTCCATTGTAAACTTTATTGTCTCTTCTTGATCGTTTATAATATTCAGGAACGTATCCAACAATTCCGATCTATGAGGCCATATGGAAAAGACATCATCTACATATCTCCACCATACTGTGGGTTTTAAATTTTGTTTAGAAATGAGATTAGTTTCGAAATCCTCCATAAATATATTAGCCAATAATGGAGATAAAGAAGAGCCCATTGCGAGACCAAAATTTTGTTTATAGAATTCATTATTTAGTTGAAAATAGGTATTATTAGTACATAATGTCAATAACTCCATTATAGCTGATACATTTAGTCTTGTCCTAGTTGTTAATGTATTATCATTTTCTAATTTTGTTTTGATTATGTTTAAAGTTTTATCTAATTGCACATTTGTAAATAAACTGTTTATGTCAAAACTTACTAAAATATTATTTGGATTAAATTCAATATTTGATAATTTGTTTAAAAAATGTTGTGTATTTTTTATAAATGTGTCATTATTATTTGCAAATGGTTTTATAATATTTAATAAAAATTTTGATAGTTCACTACAAGGAGAATTGATGGTACTACAAATAGGTCTAAGTTATTTATTATTTGAATTATTTATTATTATTTATTAGATTATTTCCCATTTGAATATACTTGATTATAAAAATGCCACAAGAAAATAGCTTCAGAACAACACCTATCATCATATTTCTACATAGGACCATTCTCACTCTACCTTCTCAATCTGTCATTACAAACTTAACACTCATATATAACAATATCAAACTTAATTTTCTTTCTGGGCACCGTTCCTGTTCTTCTCTCATTAACTCCCTCACAAACACCCCATACCCCCAGTTCCTACTGTCATCATCCCACGACGGTTTTGGTTTCTGGAGCCTTAGAGATCCGGGTGGCCTGCAGGGGCTTTAAGAATTGGTCGCCTAAGTTTAAACTTATATAAATACTAACAACTGTCAATAAATCTGTGTAATGAGGTTTGCCCACCTCAACTGAGAGTATATGTAAACACAAAATTTAAATAAAAAAATAAATTTAATTACAAAATCTAGTTTACTGAGTTTTGAATGACAATTTTCACAATGGAGTGTGTTGTTACATCATTTCTAGTTTTAACATCTATATACCATAGTCTTTGACAGGCTAATTTTTCAACTTCCTGTGGAACTGTCATTTCTGTCCTGTCAACGTTCGGATGTCTACATCCAACTCTTTGTCACTGTCACTTGCTGCCTGTCTTCCACCATGTAATCAAGTCACACTACAGCTCAGATGTTACCTGGGGCATTTTGAGAATATTTAAAACATCCATGCTTTATTTGGAATTTTAAACTGATGTTTCCTTAACGGACCATGTTTATAGGGTTCTGAATCTCTTTTGTAAAACTATATTTTTGTGGTTAGGATGTATCAACTTTACGTGAGTATAACCGACAGCTTTTTTAACCGTAGTCAAAATTTCAATCTTTGAATTACTTTATCTGGTTATATTCATTTTAGGTAAGCACTGATGATGACTGGTAAGCCAGTCGAAAACTAGTTATGTATTTGCGATGAAGCCCTTTTTAGGGATTTTAAATATACCTTTTATAAAGGATTTGCTGTTTTTGTATTACATGGTATACAGCCAACTGCTGGAAAACTTTTTCCTTGTGGATTTTTTGATATAATTTTGTTCAGACTATATTTATTTTAAGTTTTACTAAATTTTTTTCGGCCCGGGCAGATATTATTTTAGATTTCTTGGATCATTCGAAACAAAAAAGGTCTTTTATAATTTTTATTTTAAGTTGATCGTTTTCGAGTTATAAACAATTTAAAAATAAAAAATACCTAAATTTAAGTTCAAACCTTATTTTATCAGTTTTTGGTAAGTATTTTGGGTTTATTTCATTTTAAAACATGGTTTTTTAGTTGTTAATGCAGGTCGATCGCATATTTTAGAAAAAAAAACATGGCAAAAATTCTTATCGGGATCTGATAGAAGAAGTGTTGATCTTGAATTTAGATATTTGATGATTACAAAAGTAATATCTTTTACTTGTGTTTTTCAGCACTGAAAATCATCATTTCTCGTTCTTTTTTCGGTTTTAGATTGTTTATAACTCGAGAATGATCAAATTAAGAGAAAAATTACAAAAAAGAGCTTTTTGTTTCGAAGTATTCAAACAATTTGAAATAATATTTGCACGGGCCGAAAAAAATTTAGCAGAATTTATAAAAAAAGTAATTTTTTACTTACTTAAACTTACTTTTACTTACTCCTTCTTCAAGTGCCGTCTCCTAATCGGAGGTTGAATATCATCATCACTATCTTTACTCTATCCACCGCTGCTCTAAAGATTTCTACAGAACTGCATCTAAACCAGTCCCTTAAATTCTTTAACAATGACACTCTCCTTCTTCCTATACTCCTTCCGCGTCTTTTCTTTCCCTGTATTATCAGTCTTAGCATTTCATATCGAGGTCCCCTCATTACGTGTCCCAGATATTGTAACTCTCTTATTTTTATTGTGTTTATTATTTCGCATTCTTTACCCATTTCTCGCAGTACTTCCGTGTTCGTTTTGCTCTATGTCCATGCTATTCTAAGCATCCTTCTGTAACACCACATTTCAAATGACTGTAGCTTATTTATGTATTCTTGCTTTAATGTCCAGCTTTCAAGTCCATATTGTAGTATCGAGAACACGTAGCATCTCAAAGCTCTTACTCTCTTTCTAAGCTAAGGTCTTTGTTGCAGAGAACTGTTTTCATTTTTACAAAAGCATTTCTTGCTATTTCTATCCTGGTCCATATTTCTGTTGTTTGATCATTTTTCTCTGAAATCCAGATTCCTAGGTATTTGTATTTATCAACCCTTTGTATCGTTACATTTCCCAAATGTATGCTTGTTTGTATGTTTGTTTTCTTATTTATTATCATGTATTTGGTCTTTTTTATATTCATTCTTAGTCCATATTCTTCACAGAAATTGTTTGTTTTGTTTAGTGGTAGTTGGAGTTGTTCAGTAGAGCTTGCCATAACCACGGTGTCATCTGCATATCTTATGTTGTTAATAGATATTCCGTTATTTATTATTCCTTCACTTTGAGATAGCAATGCTTCTTCAAAAATGGCTTCACTATATGCATTAAAAAGTAATGGAGACATAATACATCCCTGCCGAACTCCTCTCCTGATTTCAATTTCTGGACTGGGTTCGTTATCTATTACAATTTGTGCTCTTTGATTCCAGTAAAGGTTTGTTATTATTCGTAAATCCCTTTTGTCTATGTTTTTTTTCTTTAGAATTTCTATTAATTTTTCAAGTCTTACTTTGTCAAAAGCTTTCTCAAAATCAACGTAACAAACATGCACATCCACATTCATGTCCATGCATCTTTGAGCTAACACATTAAAAGCAAATAACGCCTCTCTGGTTCCTAGTCCGCTTCTGAACCCAAACTGACTATCATCTATTTCTTCTTCTAGTTTTTTATTTATACGACCATGTAATATTTTCAAGAATAATTTGAGAATGTGACTTATTAATGATATTGTTCTGTATTCACTGCAATCTTTAGCGTTTGTATTTTTAGGGATAGCACAAAAGGTTGAGAGTAACCATTGTTTTGGTATGTTTCCTGTTTTGTACACTGTGTTAAACAAGTCCACGATAATGTCTAAGGTTTCATCATTTATGCATTTTAAGCTTTCTACTGGGATTTGGTCTGGTCCTACTGCTTTACCATTTTTGCTATTTTTTAATGCCGATTTAATTTCTTCTTTTAATATCTTCAAAACCGTATCATCTTCTACTTCGACTTCCATCTGCTTTGTTCTATTGTCCTTGAACAATTCATTTATGTATTGTGTCCATCTTTTTAATTTTTCGTTACTACTCAACACAAGTTTCCCATCTGTATCTTTTAGTATTCCCGGTTTTCTTTTTGTGTTGTTCTGAGTTATTTCCTTAATTTTTTATGTGTCTTAAAATTATCATGTCTTTTCTGGTGTTCTTCTATTTCTGCGATTGTTGTTTTAACCACTGTTCTTTAGCCGCCTAAATTTTGGATTTTATTTGTTTATACACATTTTTGTACATCTAATTATCTTTGGTTTTATGCTGACGTTTTTCTTTCATTAAATCTAAGATTTCCTCCGTCATCCATTTTTTCTTTTTGTATCTGGTTGGTGTAAAAATTTCTTTTTGACATTTATCTATTTCTGTTTTTATTAATAACCATTTTGTCTCTGTTTCAGTATTTTGCTGGATTTGTTCTTTAACATTCATTAAACGGTTATTAATTTCATCTGTCAGGCGTTGTTTTATGAGTGGGTTTCTTAGTTTACTTGTATCGATTTTTACATCTGTTGTTCTGCGTTTTATTATTTTCATTTTGAGCCTAATTTTGGTCACTACTGGGTTGTGATCTGATCCTATGTCGGCACCTGGATAGGTTTTTGAAGATATAATTGCTTCTTGTATCTTTGTCTAATCAATACATAATCTATTTGGTTTCTTACAATTCTCCCTTCTTGATCTGCTGGTGACTTCCAGGTATATAGTCTTCTCTTTGGCATTTTAAACAATGTATTAATTATGACAAAATTATTGTTTTGGCAAAATTCGATAAGCCTGTCACCTCTTTCGTTTCTGTTGCCCAGACCATTTCCTCCTGTACATTCTTCTACTTTTTCGTCTCCAACCTTTGCGTTAAAATCTCCCATTATAATTGTAACATCCTGCGTTTTTATGGATTTTAAAATATTGTCTAGGTCTTCATAGAAAGTTTCAATATCGCTCTCTGGTTTGTACGCAGTCGGAGCATAAACTTGTATTATGTTTAATTTGGGTTTATTCTGATTTAATTGTAAGAGGATATTTATGTTGGAGTATGGAATGAAATTTACTACAGCTTTATCAATGTGTTTGTTTAGTATTATCCCAACACCATATCTGTGTGAACCGTCTTGACTTCCTGAATAGTATATTGTTTTATTGTTGATTTTCATCTTTCCTGAGGTCCTAGGTCTTAACGAACTTTCTCCATTTCTTCCTATTGGATGATATCTGTGTTGCTTCCTGCCAAGTCTTGCCCTTACTCTGCAGTATCTGCGAGATGTCACTGTTCCATTCTTTAATGGGTCTTTCTCTTCTGTTCTTCCCTATTGATTTGGCGTCCCACAATCTTTTTACTTGTCTCTTATTGTCCATCCGGGTTAGATGTCCGAACCATGCCAATTTTTTGTCCTTGATTGAGTCGAGTATTGGTTTGATTTTGAGTCTTTCTCTTATTTCTTCATTTCTGATTCTATCAGTTCTTTTTACTGTGATCGTTCTTCTGAGGTATTTCATCTCTTATACCTGAATTCTGCTCTGATGTCTTTTGTTTAATATCCAATTTTCTGCTCCACATGTCACCGTAGGTCTATATATTGTTTTGTATATTGTCATCTTGGTCTTTGTTGATGTTTCTTTGTTATTAAGGAATCCTCTATTTAGTGCTTGGAATAGTTTTCCTGTGTTTTCCATTCTGTTGTTAAGATCGTCCTCGATGTCTCCTTTGTTGTTGATTACTGTTGCTAAGTATTTGTACGAATTTGTCTGTAATATTTTTTGTTGGTCTATCATTACTTCTATTTAATCTTCCGTCCCTTGTTTCCTTGATATTTTCATTATCTGAGTCTTCTCTTTGTTTACGTTTAAGTTGTATTTGCCTGCTCCTAGGTTCCATTTCTCTAAGTTGTATTTCAATTTTTCTGCTGTTTCTTTAATTAATACTATGTCGTCTGCAAATATACACATCTCAGCGTTTATCATTTGCATTCTGTTCCAACCGATGCAGTATTTCTTGAAAATTTTCTTACATTCTTTCACTATCTCATCTATTACATTTATGAATAGCACTGGGCTGAGACTTCCCCCTTGTCTAACTCCTTGAGTTGTTTCAAATGGTTTTGACTGTATATTTAACATTCTTACTGTATAAGTTGTTTTCATGTATATACTCTTTGTTGCTTCTATCAGTTCTTCACTTACTTGCTTCTCCTTTAGGCTTTCCCATATATCTTATCTTTTGACTGAGTCAAATGCTTTTTCCATGTCTATAAAGCTCAGATATATTTCTCTATTTTTCTTTAATGCTTTTTCTATTACTTGTTGCATGGTGAATATGTGGTCTTGTGTGTTGTGTCCTTTCCTGAATCCACTTTGTAAGTCCTCTAATTTATGTTCTATTTCTTTTCTGATTTTTCTTTCTATTATGGTTTCGTATAGTTTTGCTGCTACACATAGTAGTGATATACCTCTATAGTTCTTACAGTCTCTTGTGTTTCCTTTCTTGTATATAGGTATAATTACTGCATTTGTCCATTATCTGGGTATTACTTTTCTCTTGCATTATTCTATTCCATTATTAAATTAAATATTGTATAACAATTTTTCTTTTGCTTTTGCTCCTATATATTTCATCATTTCTGGTGCTACTTCATCGCTTCCTGGTGCTTTTCCAAACTTTATCTTTCTTATTGCTTCTTCCAATTCTTGTTTTTCTATAGTTCCTGGATTTTCCGTGTTTCTCATGGATACTCGATGTGACTTTCCTTCTCCATTGTATTTGCTTGATTTCCATTCAGTATCAGCTGGAAATGTTCCCTCCATCTTTCCATTATTGCCTTATCGTCATTTATTATTGTTCCTTCCTTGTTCATTATTTGTTTCAGTTTCGTTTCTTTGTTGCTTCTTAGGGTTTTCAGTGTTCTACAAAATAATTTTACATTTTCTGTGCTGTTTTCTTTAATTTTTTCTCCGAATTTTTCCCAACTTTTCTTTTTCTCTTTCTTAACTATCTCTTTAACTTTTGTTCTTTTTCTCTTATAATTTTCATATTTTTGTTGTGTTTTGTCTTGCATGTATTCTTTCCATAATTTCTTCTTTTCTTTTATTTCTATTTTCACTTCATCTTTCCACAAAGATGTTCGTTTCCCTCTGTTGTTATTTCTTGTAGTTCCACAGATTGATTTAGCTGTTTTTATCATCGCATCTTTAAATTTTCCCCGTTCTTCTTCTATTGTTTCTGTTATTTCATGTTCATTGTCCATCTCTTTCTCTAGCCCTTCTGTGTATCTTATTTTCGTTGTTTCTTCCCTTAGTTTATAAATTTTTATGATTTCTTTGTGTTTTCTGTTTATGTTCTCATTTCTTTTTATTTCTTTTTTTTGCTTTTGAATTTGGTTTCTAGTAGATAGTGGTCACTACCAATTTCATAACTCCTTTTCACCCTTACGTCTATTCTCCAGTTCTCTGTTTTTTGCACTATAGTATAGTCTATAATTGATTGTTCGTCTCTTGATTTGACTTCTCTTGTAATCTTGTGTATCCTTTTATGTTGGAAGTGTGTGTTCATGATCACCAGGTTATTGTCTAGACAGAATTCTAGTAGTAATTTTTCATTTTTGTTTATTTTTTCCTCCCCATAGGGTCCGATGACATTGTTCCATTTTTCTGCTTCTTTCCCCACTCTACTGTTCATGTCTCCTGTGATCACAATTTTCTCTGTACAATCATTTATCACTTCTTGTAATTTTTTAATTATTAATAAAAATATTATTATTAATAGAAAACAGTTATTTTTAAAATACCTGCCAACACAAGAAATAGAGGACGAAAACAAATTAGAAATGTTTCTAACTTTAGAATTTGCACTTTTCGGGAAAACTCACCATACTCAATTTCTGTCTTACTGCAGAAAAACAAAAAATCCAAAATAATCAGAAAAGCGAAATCTACATTTTTTGACTGTGAGATTTTGGTGTCACTAATCATTTTTAAGTTATTTAAAAAAAGGCATTTTATTTTCAAAATAAAGAATTTACCTCACAACCAATTTTTTTTTAAATAAAATAAACAGTAACGATTAATTTCATTTGAGATACTATTTATTAGAGGCCAATTTTCACGATTTTTCGACAAAAAAAGACCAACTTTATTTTGAGTGTAACTTGCTTATTTTTGATGCTAGAAACTTTTTTACAAAAAAAGTAATAGGCGAGCGGCGGGCACCCCCAAAATGACCAGGTACTGACCACGGAGAGGTGAATGGCCAATTTTAGACATCTTCTTCTTCTTGTAGTGCCTATCCGTTTCGGATGTTGGCGACCATCATGGCAATCTGCACTTTGCACACTGCTGCTCTGAAAAGATTTGTAGTGGTTGTGTTGAACCACGTTCGTAGATTTTTCAGCCAGGAAATCCTTCGCCTTCCTGGTCCTCGCTTTCCCTCTACTTTTCCCTGCAAGACCAGTTGCAGCAGTCCATATCTCTCACTGTTCCTCATGATGTGACCGAGGTATTCGATTTTGGCTGTTTTTATTTTGATTAACAGCTCTTTTTCTTTTTTCATTCTCAGCAAAACACCCTCATTAGTAATGTGGTCGGTATAAGATATCTTCAGGATTCGACGATAAAGCCACATCTCAAAAGCCTCAATTTTCTTGCAGGTGGCGTCTGTGAGAGTCCACGACTCAACTCCGTACAACAGTATAGGAAATATATAACATCGTAGTAATCTGACTTTTATGGGTATCGACAAATCATGACATTTGAACAACTTTGCCATTTTTTGAAATGCAGATCTTGCTTTCTCTATCCTACATTTGATTTCTATAGAATGGTCCAAATTTTCATTGACGTTCGTACCAAGGTAGGTGTATGTTTTTACTCTTTCTATTTGTTGACCATTCACACTGATTCGTCCAAATTGCTGTTCATTGTTAGAAATCATCATACATTTGGTTTTCTTAGTGTTTAGTGAAAGTCCGTATCTCTGACTGACTGATTTTAGACATACTGTATGTTTTTGACGAAAATGAGATTTATTTTGAATTTCACGTGGGAAAACATTGTCAAAATTGCAATTAACCGTAAAAATAAAAAAAAATCACGTTTTTTTGCGTTTACCTCGCTACAACTCTATTCCATTTTAATATTTTTTTCTGAAATTTTTACAGTATATAGCTCTAATATTGTTTAAGACAACGATACCTGCTTCAAGCTTTAATTCTTATTCTGATAAAGGTTATGATTTTTTTAAAGGAAAAGGTGCGGATTTGTATATTTCTAAGTTTAATCGCAAAAGTTGAGTAACGAATTTTAAAACTTAGCCTTTTAATCACGTTTATGTTAAAATAGAGAGTCCAAAGAGGTTTCAAAGAAGTATCAAAATGTTTTATAGAAAAAAAAATAGTGCAACTTTTATTATCGACATTAGAAATCCCCAATATAACGGTTATTTTTCGAGATACTGACCATGAACGCTGAATGGCTAATTATGGTCTTAGGTTATGTTTTTGACGCTGCTGAAAACGAAAATGAAATTTATTTTAAATTTTAAGTGGGTGAATATAGTCAAAATCGCAATTGTACCCTAAAAATAAATAAAAATGAAATCACGTTTTTTTGCGTTTTACTCGCTACAACTCTGGTTCGTTTTTATTTTTTTTTTTAAGGTTTGTACACTATATCTTGCTTACTTTTTTGAAGACTATCTTAAGTATCTATCTTAAGCTTTTCGTATTATTCTACTAAAAGTTATGAATTTTTTAAAGTACAAGGTGGAGATTTGTGAATTGCAAAGATTAATCACAAAAGTTGAATGGCAAAATTTGAAATTTATCTTATTAATCACGTTTGTGTTAAAACATAGAGTAAAAATAAGTTTTCTGGAAAGTTTTAGTTACAAATGTTTTATAGAAAAAAATGGCGCAACTTTTAATATAGACGTTATGCATCCCCAAAATAACGCTTATTTTTCGAGATACTGACCATGGGCGGTAAATGACTAATTTTGGTCTTATTTTATGTTTTCGATAGTGCTGACAATGAAAAAGAGGTTTATTTTGAATTTTATGTGGGGGAACATTGTCAATATCGCAATTTTAACCTAAAAATGAAAAAAAAAAATAAAGTCACGAATTTTTACGTTTAACTCGCTACAACTCTGTTCCATTTTAATATTTTTTTTTTGAAATGTTTACAGCATATAGTTCTTACCTTTGTGAAAACTATAAAAGCAACTGTTGTCTTTCAGTCTTTTCTGCATAAAAGTTATGAATTTTTAAAAATCAAAGTTGCAGATTCGTTAATTGCAAAGGTTAATCGCAAAAATTAAGTGATAAAATTAAAAAATTATCTATTTGATTACGTTTATGTTAAACCACAGAGTTAAAAAAAAATTATTTTGAGTTTTAGATGTAGATGTGTTATAGAAAAAATATGGTGCAACTTTTCATTTTAAGAAAAACGTGGTTTAATTTTTTTTTATTTTTAGGGCAAAATTGCGATTTTGACAATGTTCTCCCACCTAAAGTTCAAAATAAACTTGATTTTCGTCGTTTTCAGTACCATTAAAAACATAAAGTAAGATCAAAATTAGCCATTCACAACCAATGATCAGTATCTCGAAAAATTAGCGTTATTTTGGGGATTTATAACGTCGATGTTAAAAGTTGCACCATTTGTTTTCTATAAAACATTTTGATCCAAAACATTCCAGAAAACTTCTTTGTACTCATGTTTTAAAAATAATTTAATATAAGATCTATATTTCATATTCTGTCAGTCAAATTTTGCGATTAAACTTTGCAAATCACGAATCTGCACCTTGTACTTTAAAATATTCATAACTTTTACTAGAATAAGACTAAAAGCTTAAAAAGAAACCATTGTCTTCAAAAAAGTGAGCGATAGATAGTTTACAAACTTTAGAAAAAAATATTAAAACTGACCAGAGTTGCAGCGAGCTAAACGCAAAAAACGTGATTTAATTTTTTTTAATTTTTAGGGTACAATTGCAAGTTTGACAATATTCCCCCAATTACAATTTAAAATAAATTCTATTTCCGTTTTCATCAGGGTCAAAAACATAATATAAGGTCAAAATTAGCCATTCACCACCCATTGTCAGTATGTCGAAAAATAAGCGGTATATTTGGGATTTATAATGTCGACATTAAAAGTTGCACTATTTTTTTTTCTATAAAACATTTTGATTTAAAACTTACCAGAAAACGTCTTTGTGCCCTCTATTTTAACATAAACGTGATTAAGAAGCTAAATTTTAAACTTTGTCACACAACTTTTGCGATTAAACTTTACAATGCACAAATCCGCACCTTTTCCTTTTAGAAATTCATAACCTTTATCAGAATAAGAATAAAAGCTTAAAACAGGTACTGTTGCCTTCAGAAATAGTAGAGCTATACACTGTAAAAATTTTAGAAAAAAATGTTAAAATGGAACGGAGTTGTAGCGAGGTAAACGCAAAAGAACGTGATTTTATTTTTTTTATTTTTGGGGTAAAATTACGATTTTGACAATGTTCCCCCACATGAAATTCAAAATAAAACTTATTTTAGTTTTCAGCACCCTCGAAAATATAAAGTATGAATAAAATTAGCCATTCACCCCTCCGTGTTCAGTATCTCGAAAACTAAGCGCTTTTTGAGGGTGTGCCGCTCGTGTATAAATCTTCTCTTAAAACACTTTAAAAAAAGTTATTTCTACGAAAAGTGCTTATTTTTTGGTCAATTCACGTTGAAATATTCGATTTGGAATTTGACGAATAAGAACCTACTTTTTGTTGGTTACAACTCCGCTTATGCAGGGTGTACATACTTCATGCGTACGCCATTTTGATCACTTTTGTATAAGCTATATTTTTGGTACGAATATTTCTTCGATAAAATATTAACTTTTGAGTTGTTTTCGGAAAACCGTCTAAAAACATGTTTTTTTTTGTTGAAAATAAAGATATTCACTCGCAAATAACTCCAAAAGTATCGACAGTGAAAAAACTTTATAGAACAAAAGTTGAAGAATTAGTCAGTTGATCTATTTCCAGACTTATTTTGAACGCATGTTTTTTCACCCACGGGAAGGGGTGATACCCATCCCTAGAGAAAAAGCACACATCGGCTCAATATCACTTTTTTTCTTTGACATGTTAGCTATGTGGTGTGGAGAATGCTGGTTCTTTAAAACAAATTCAAAGTAGACTGTAGGTTTATTATACAAAAATCTTACCTTTTTTATTACTAAACGCTTTTCTTTAGTTCAATAGTTTGCGTCAAATTTTTAGACGTTAATTTGACTGCCTTTTCTCCAATGCAATTGAATGAAAATTTGCAGACATATGCATTCGCGGGAACAATACACGAATAGTCAATAAAAAAAATTGTTTTTGTTTATTAATTATTGTTAAAATAACGATTTTAATGGAAAATGCTTAAATTCTCTTGTTCTTTACAATGTAAAAACTTGAAACTTTTACGGATTGCAGCTAATGATATGAACTATACATAATTTCACTTTTTACGTTATATTTTAAAATGAATTGTTTAAGTATTTTTTCTTTTAAAACACATAAATCAATTTTCAATTTCAATACTCTATAATATGATTTGGTATTGCATTTGAAAAGGAAACATGTCGGCTGCATGTCGGGATTTTGGCCTGTCGGGATTCTGGCGTGTCGATGTTTTGGCCGTAGGGATTTTGGCTGTCGGGATTTTGGCTGTCGGGATTTTGGGCGCCACCGTTTGCTATAAGGTCTCATTTAAAATTGTCGGTCTTAGTGGTTCTGTAACGTCATCTATGACTATCAATTCACCTGTTATGACTCGGTAAGATTATATCTATCTTCCCACCAAATTTCACTATTCTAAGTATAACTTATCCTCGTATCAAAAGATGCGAGGAGGTAGGGAACTTTTGGCGAGCACTGTATACAGGGTGTCCAGAAACTCTCTTGACAAACGAAGACCGGAAATTTCTCAGATAATTTAAACATAATTTAACTCAATTCATACAATCCGAAAACGCTTCCAAAGGGATCTAGAGCTCTTTAAAGATGGCGTCTTGTAATTAGTTTTTTTTATAATAGCTCCAGGAAGCCTCTATTTAGAAAAACAAAAACTGGTACGCATATTATCTTCCAGAGATAAATCGATTCCATCATTTGTGAATTTCTAGTACCGGTCGCAGGCGTCCGTTTTGGGTAGAGCAACGATTATTTTATTACATAACTATTTCGTTTTTAACTTTTAAGTATTTTTGGTACTGGATTATTAAATTCTGAAGTATTTTAATACCAAAAGATACTCTTGCTTTAAGTCGGTAGTATGCACCGTTTTCTAGAAAAATGTATTTGAAAATTTTTCGTTTTTTGAATTTGAAAAAAATTTAAAAAATTTTTTTAAAACAAAACGGATCATTTTATCGACTTTAAACAACAGTCACTTATCACAATACTTATCTTATAATGTAATAATCTCGTGTCAAACATGTTTAAAAATTAAAGACGAAACCGATAAACTGATAAAATATCCGATGACCTACCCAAAACGGACGCCTATGACCGGTACTAGAAATTCTCAATTAATAAAATCGACTCATCTCAGGAAGATAAATTAATGTACCAGTTTTTAGTACTAAATAGTTTTACTTTGAAAATTTTTTTCAGATTAAGAAAACGAAAAATTTTAAAATCGATTTTTCTAGAAAACGGTGAATCATACCGACTTAAAACAAGAGTAACTTTTAGTACTAGAATACCACATAGTTTAATAATCCAGTGTCAAAATTACTTAATAGTAAAAGACAAAAAAGTTATGAAATAAAATATCTTTTAGCCTACCCAAAGCGGACGGCTATGACCGGTACTAGAAATTCGCAATTAATGGAATTTATTTATCTCTGGAAGATAAATAGGCGCACTAGTTTTCCTTTTTCTAAAAAGAAGCGTTCTGGAACTATTTTAAAAAAATCTAATTAGAAGACGTCATCTTTAAAGAGCTCTTTTAGGCCCGTATTTATAGTCGAGTCTCAAGACAGCGTCGATGCTCAAGACCGACCTTGAACCAAATTTGTGTTTTATAAACCGATCTCGAGACCCGACGCTGTCTTGGGAAGTGTAA
The DNA here is from genome assembly GCF_917563875.1 of Diabrotica virgifera virgifera. Lineage (NCBI taxonomy): Eukaryota > Metazoa > Arthropoda > Insecta > Coleoptera > Chrysomelidae > Diabrotica > Diabrotica virgifera. The sequence continues at coordinate 135,579,770 of NC_065450.1, forward strand.
AATGACAGCCGAATCTCAAGTCCTCGATCGACCTACCTCAAGACTGCGTTTCTAACCTAACTTTGTTTGTTTTGGTTTGAATTTTGAATAATAATTTTTGCAATTCAGTTCCAATGTATATTTTTTGTTTTTCTAATTACAATAAAAAATGTATGAAGAATTTTTAGAGTTTATTGATTATATTGAAGAAGAAAATCGCCCGGAAAGTATACAAATTCGTGATAAAAATTATATCTAAAATCCAATGGGGTATTACAATATTGAAGTTCATCAGGGTATTAACTTAAACAACAAAGATTTTATGCTACTTATAGGAATATAACCAGTTTTTATGAGGTTGCCCATTTTCCAAATGTACAGGTACTGTAAAGACATATTATTTCTTATTTAGGCCCTTATTATGTAAATGAATAAATTGTAGGTACAAGAAGGGAGATTATGTATATTGTTGTTCAACAAGGTTATCAAGTCATTCAATATTTGAACTAAGAGCATTAAGAGCTAAAATGGAATTTTAGCTCTTGGAATCCAGGATTATTAATAGGAATATATGACAGTGGGTATGAATGCAGACACTATCTACTTACCCACTATTACAGCCAGGTATTTATTGATAATTGCTAAATAAATAGTAGGTTATTCAATAGATATAAATGAGCCCCTGAGAGCAAAAGTGGTCTAAGTCAAAGGTACTCTACTATTGTACTTTCACCATATATTTTTGGAATATAAATATAGAGTTATCTTCTGTCTTTCTCTTGTTCTACATTCAAATGGAATTTGTTTATTTGTTCTGATAATACATTATTGAATCTGTATTATGTTAGATATATTATTTTTTTATTTTATTTCTTAATATGTATTTTTTATATTTTATTTTAAATTAAATGAGTATGCGTTTCCCTCTTTTTAAATAAGTATTTATTTGAAAAACCTTTCCTTACCAAATATAAAATTAATTACACATCTGGACCTCGGAGGTAAACTACACTATGTCATTTCACACAACTGTGTTTAGCGTGTGTTTGCAACAAAGTTTAGACCACTTATAATGTTAATAAAAATCTGATATATCCCATAATTAGTTGAAAGACAATATGACTATATTTTAATGATAATATATAACCAATTTGTATAATCCAACTAATAAAATAAGTGGATTAAAGAAACTTATTCAAAAAGACACCATGTCGACATAGTGTGGATTACCTCCGAGGTCCAGGCATGTAAACAGCAATACCGTGATGGGCACTCTAATAACCAGCAAAATAGCGCAAAAAAATGGAAAACATATGTTGTGAAATAAAAAGAGATGTAAAATTATTGATAAGAAACATTACATAGTTTTCCACCTTTAGACGTATTGGAGGAGTATGACAACTGTCACAGACGTCTAAAGGTGGGAAATTATGTAATGTAATGTAAATTTATAGGTTCCTATTGATTATTTCATTCATAGGAGATTCTGACCAATAGAAAGCTACAAAAATCTGAATTAAATCGACAATTTTTGATAATCTCCCGTCGTTAAGTATATTACGTCAGATGCCCTTCGTTGCTACGAAAAAATACATTCAGTGACATTAATGACAATTAATGTTTTAAAAATTATAAAAGTGATGACTTTCAATCGTCAAATATTTATAAAAACTGTGTGTTTAATGGTACTTACAGAAATAAATTACAATAAAATTTTGGTTTTGAACAGTTTTATTCATGAAATAATCGTAACAAATTGCACTCGACCTCTGAAATTAATATAGAATTTTTGCTCCCGTGACACTTTGATATAATTTCACTCGCCTTCTGTCAAAGTGTCACTCGGGAAAAATTCAATAATTTCAGAGCTCTTGTGCAATTACTACTGATAATTGTATACCTCTAATGGTTTCATCTCCTTTTATGTCACAACATAGACGTTTTCCATCTTTCGTCATTTTACCAGTTATTAGCACACTCATCACTGTATACTATTATTTATGCAGATTACATAGTCCTCTTAACAAGAAAAAAAACTGAAGTTGTTTAGAAACTTGAGAGGTGAAGCAAGAAAATTGCATGTCTATAAATGAAACAAAATCAAAATATAAAGTGTATTGAAATGTGTGGAGAGATAAAATAGAATAAATTTTTCACATTAAAAACAGGAACAAAGGCATACAAAATTGAAAATGTCAGCCAATTCAAGTATTTAGGAGTGGCAATAATTGATAAATGGGAAGAAGAAAAAGAAATAGAAAATATACTACTAAGAGAAAGCAGATCGATGGTAGGTATATGATTGAAGTCAAAAATGTATGTAGGACAGCTATCATGGAAATATGTATATGAAGCAGTTATTTGACTAGTGGCATGGTATGCTTGAGACACTTGGAAGAATAAGTAAGAAAGATGAAATGAAAATAGACATCTAGTTCTGGTAGGAGCTGGCAGTTCTGGTAGACTTCTAGTTCTAGAGTTAGGACTGGCAAAAAATAATAGATATAGAAAGTCAGGTGGCTAGGTCAACATTACTTGAATGTAAGAGCGACATGTAAGACATTATATTGGAGGAAAAAAAAAGAGAAGGACCATGAAAAAAGTTGTTCGAATCAGTAAGGAGATTTGAATGATATAGAAGTGTAGAATTGGAGGGGGAGCGTTAATGGCCAGTAGAAATGGGTAGGATATATTTACTTTTGTGCTGTTATTTGGGTAATATTGTTAATATTTTATATCAATATTGTTGTTGCTTGGTAGAAACTTCCTCTAATAATTTAATTTTATCTGACTCATTCATATTGACAATTCAGACATATATTTATACATTCTAGAGTAGATGACTTTAAAACAATATCGCTAATATTTATGAGTTGCATTCATGGGACAATTTTATTGAAAGTCTGTTAATTCAATTACATATAATCAACATTAACTCAAGAATTTGAGTTTAAGAATTTAAACATTAAATAAATTTAATTTCAAACTTAAATTGCGGCTTATTCCCATGAAAATAGTTAATTGCATTGTACATAAGTTCCACCTGTCATGGTTTCTTCTTTGTTTTAAGTCAGATGAAGTCTATAAACATAGAAGAAAGCTTACACCATTAATAAAAAGTATTACTAGTAAAGGATATCTCCCAGTGTTTTCTCTTAGTAAGTAGGTACTTTGAATATTTCATTAAAACCCATTACTCCCAACCAAGAATAAAGTAATAATATCACAGTATTCTGTTATACTGGGATAATATCAAAGAATATATTTATACTTTCCTTTAATATGTAATCCTTTACCACAAAGAAAAGAAATCCTTTACCTCATAATGAAAAGAAATTATGAGAGGTCATTAACCTTTGAAAAATAGCATGTTACTGATTTAGAAAAATAAAAATGTAAACCTTTCCACCAATAAAATAAACTTATTTAACTCAAAACATTGTAATAATTTATTTTCAAAAAACAAATTACATCTATAAAAACATTGCAAATATATCTGACTTGACGATTGACAGAATATCGTTTTTAGTTGGTGTTCTATGTCAAAATCGCTTAAAATCCCTAATTCTCCAGCCTCGAGATCAATCTTGACCGAGAATAGCCGAAGACTCGTTTATAAAACAGAGCGTGGTCTTGAGCACGACGTCGATGTAAGATCGTCTTGGCTGAGACCGATCTCGAGATCGGTCTTGAGTATTGACTATAAATACGGGGCTTAGCTTCTAGGAAGCATTTTCGGACTAAATGAACTGGGTTGTATTGTCTTTCAACGCGAGCAGTCGCCCCGTTCGAAAAAATATAACATTTCATCTTTTTCGTGATAACTTGATGAAAAATTTTGCTTCTTAACTTTACACTCGTAAGTGCCTCGAGGAAAGGTGTAGTAATGCGTAGGTTTCTTTTTTTCTTTTCTGTTTTCTTTATTTCTTCTGCTTCTTTTTTTTTTGGAATTTATGGCTTTGGTGAGAAAAATTAGCGTTAAATTGTTGGAAATAATATTCGTACCATTACAAATAAATAAAAATACTATAACATAAAGATTTGTTGTAAATTCGCGTCTAAATTCGTATTGTTAGACAAAATCTAACGCGCGATCGCTTACGTGACAGAAAAGAGCGCGACTGTTCCCGGGTTAAAATTATCTGAGGAACCTCCGGCCTTCGTTTATCGGGACAGTTTCTGGACACCCTGTATAAGTTGCTTTATCAATATTTAAGTTACATCAGTGTAAACGTTATATGATGTGCGTAGCTGCCCTTTCACATAACTTTTTCATAACAAAGTAACCGATGAGCACACGTTTAAATCCCTTATAAATAACAGTAATTTGAGCAGCAGTATTATCAACTCTGGTTTATTTTTCAAGATTTCAACCCTTAGAAACGTAACGATGACGTAGATGTAAAAACGGGTTATTAATCCCTGCGTAATTGCTTACGTCAAAGGATTATAATTTATGTGCATGTGGGAGAATTAGAAAATTTGCTGGAATTACATAAGCATCAGAATGTATTGCTATATTTGTTTTACTTGTCTTTATACAAAACATGGATTAAATTAAATTAAATCTTTTGTTTTTCAAGTACCTACAATTTTGTTCTTTCAATAATGCAACAGATTTTATAGTAGGGGAGGAAAGTATGTTAAATTTGCAGTTACTGGAGAATTTTGGGGACCTATTATTGGGTTGTGAAGAGTAGGTCCTAAAACCAAAAAAAGTTAAGTTAAGTTTTCCGTAAAGTGTGAACTTTCCATTTTTAATATAATTTCACATTTCCAACAATGGTTTTTTTCGATTGTAACGCCATCTATTCATAATTCGAAAAAATCTCTCAAATAAAAATTGCTTATTTTAACGTAAATAACTCAAATCTGTAATAAATTGGGGGCTCCTATTTAAGATTTTAAAGTAACCTCCCACCCCACCTCGGTGGGGGGTAACTAAAATAAGAAAAAAATACTGAATACGAGTATTTTGCAGTTTTTCAATCTAGTGTTTATTTCTCTAAATATTGCGGGATTCGTATTTAAAATTTTAAATTTACTCCCTACCCTCTCCTTGAGGGGCCGTGTTTGGTATCATTCGATAGATTTTTTAAAAATTTTTTAGTTTTTTAGTACCTATTTTTTAGTTTTTCGATCTGATGTTCATTTCACGAAATATTCGCTTTTTTTGTTAAACTTTGTGACTCACCCATTTCCTTACTCGCTCAAATCGTCAGATTCTTGAAATATACACTGTTTTGCATGTATTTAACTTATCTTATCTTAATCTGACGATTTCGAGTTTTTCTAGGGATATATTTTTTGCGGCCCCCCTTAACAAACTCTCCTGTATTAAGAGCCACTATATGGTAGGGTAGAGGTACATTTACAGGGTACAAGGTTTCCCCCATGTGATAATCTGGCGCACTCAAGTAACTGCAAAATCCCCGCTTGGGCTCCCCTACCATTAGTTTATCCAACAATAAAACACAAAAAAAAATTTCGTTTTCAATATTTCTACAAAATTTATTATATTAAGAGCCACATTAGCGCGTCATCAATATTACTTCGGGAGATATGTAGTATCACCTTTTTCGAAATTTCTGCGAAACTTTGGCAACAGTGGCAATATTTGGTATTATATAAGATCAATATTGTGACAATATACTCATAGGCGCGGTAAATAAAAGTAAAAGAAAACAATTTTAGTATTAGTAAATAAATATTTATAAAAAAAACCAAAATAGGTGAAAATTTTATTAAAAGCGTGTATTTTGGTTTTTTATTTAAATTTTAAATTTTAATTTTAAACTATTGATGATATTTCTAGAATAAAAAATCCTCCTAAAACTTTATATACATACTCACAATTAATAATAATTAATTTTTTTTAAATAGTCCGATAACTTAATTCTATTAAGCAAAAATATAATAAATTAATAATTATAAATAAACACTACTTCCCTATGGATCAATACTAACGAATCCTTAAAATAATGCATTACTGCACTGAACAGATATCGATACAGATAACCAGAACAGATAAGAGAATCGTGCTAATACTCTTAGAAATTTGACGCAGGTTTGTCAAAATGACAGTGACTATTTCTCTATGTTCCCTAATCAGTTATTAGTTATAATATGTTCGATTTATAGTTGGAGATAAAAAATTTTAGTAGTTCCAATACACAAAATCTAGGCATGGGATAAAAAAGTTCATTTGAAGAAAGTGTATTTTTTTGTTATTCTTAATGGCTGTACAGTATCGTTTTTTTAATATTGTATTTAATTATAGAGTAATTTCCACATACTAACAATTTTTTCAAATTGGACTCTGTACCGCCATTCTTTACTATATTATGACTGTGTGCCAAATATCTCGACAAAATATTCAAAATTTAATCCGCAATATTGGAACGCGTTTTCCGTTTTGATAACGCGCTACTGTAGCCTCGAATAAATAAATTTTGTGAAAGTATTGAAAACAAAAGTTTTCAGTCAAATTATAGTTTATATCAATACTTTTTTATGTTTCGTATTAGCCGTAGATAGTAGTTTTTGATATACAGTGATGAGCGTGCTAATAACTGGCTTCTTCTTTACGTGCCATCTCTGCGACGAAGGTTGGCAGTCATCATTGCTATTCTCACTTTCGACACTACAGCCCGAAAGAGTTCAGTTGAGCTGCATCCAAACCATTCTCTGAGATTTCTCAGCCAGGACATTTGCCAATAACTGGCAAAATAGCACAAAAGATGGAAAACGTATTAAGTTGTGAGATAAAAAGAAATGAAACTAATCGAGCTGGGAAATTTAGCGATATTAATATAAAAACTTACATTACATTGATTGTTTCCCACATTTAGACGTATCGGACGAGTTTAGTAACTGCCACTGTCACAGTGGCAGTTCTAGTTGACAAACTTCACTGATACATGTGTGGCAGATTGACAGTTAACCTACGACCACATATGTGTTGACCGGCTGGAGAAAGAAAAGGTGAGCGCTTTATCCAACAGATTAACTGTAGCTGAAGAACGGCAACAGATTCAAATGGTCAAGAGTACCAAGTCATCATCTGACGAGCAGTGTTACTACCATCGAAGATTTGGTGCACAAGCAAAGAAATGTAGACCACCCTGCAGTTTTACAAAAAACGACCGAAGGGCGCAGTAATGGCAGCAACTGCAGCCCCTCACATACCACGCCGCCTCTTCATCACCGATGGTGTTATCCAGCTTCAGTTCCTTATTGATACAGGGGCAGACCTGAGTGTGCTTCCACGTAAAATCTGCACTGCAACTCAGCCCAGCGCTGTATGCCTATATTCTGCCACCGAATCGTGCATCCAAACGTATGGACAGAGACAACTTTCATTAAACCTTGGTCTAGATCAACCTGTAACATGGAATTTTGTAGTCGCAGATGTCACCACACCCATACTAGGAGCCGATTTTCTGACACACTATGGCATAAGTGTAGACATGAGAGACAAACGACTAGTAAGCTCAAATAATTCATAAGTATTACCTGTGTGTATCGTCGTGTTAAAGTACCAGAAGTAGGCCTATCCACTGCCCATCCTTACGATCGTCCGACAGCTACTATACCAGAGGATACTGGAAGGGTCCAGCACTATATTAAGACTCGAGGTACACCAGTATTTTCTAAACCACGAAGGCTTCCACCAGGTAGTTTTCAAGCTGCACTAGCAGAATTCAACGAGCTAATGCAGGCAGGCATTATCCGACAATCAAAGTCATCTTGGGCTAGTCCGCTTCACTTGGTTCAGATGTCAAATGGACGGTGGTGTGCCTGTGGAGATTTCCGCCGTCTAAATGCCATGACCAAACTAGATCGCTACCCAATACCGCACATCCAGGATTTTGCTAACCAGCTACATGGTAAGAGAATTTTCTCTTGTATTGATTTGGTACGTGCTTTTTACCAAATCCCAGTTCACCCGAAGGATGTACAAAAGACGGCTGTAATAACCCCCTTTGGGCTTTACGAGTTCCTCCGAATGCCATTCTGTTTGCGAAATGCTGCCCAGACGTTCCAAAGGTACCTCGATCACCTTTTTCGAGAATGCTCATATGTGTATGTATACATCGACGATATTTTGTTTGCCTTGGAGACTGATACCGAGCATGAGAAACACCTGGCATCAATACTTCGGATTCTGGAAGCAAATGGACTTCAAATCAACAAGGATAACTAAAAATTCTGTGAACGTGAAGTAAACTTCCTGGGTGCCACGGTCTCCCCAACTGACGTTCGTCCATTGCCGGCTAAAGTAAGCGCAATTCGCAACTTTTCACAACCTACGACCTATCGACAGCTACGACGGTTTATGCGTATGCTCAATTTCTACAGACGTTGGTTACCAAATGCTGCGAATGAATTAATGCCATTAACTATCTCACAAAAGAAAAAGCAGCAAGAACTGACATTAACACCAGCAGCTGCAGCAGCTTTCTCCAACGTCAAAGAACTCTTCGCCGCGTCGACTGAATTGGTTTTCCCAGCACCGAATGCCCAATTAAACATGTCAGTTGATACCTCAGATTCTGCCATCGGCGGTGTTTTGCAACAGTTTATAGGTGAACACCTACAGCCCATCGCTTTCTTCTCCGAAAGCTTTCTAAGACGGAGCGAAACTATAGCACTTATGACCGAGAGCTGCTTGCGATATTCAGTGGCATACATCACTTCCGCCATTTTCTTGAGGGCATGCCGTTTACCATTTATACTGACCACAAGCCTTTAACGTTTGCCTTCCAACAGCGACATGAGCTGCAGTCTCCACGACAGATACGTCAATTAGAATTTATTGGACAATTCTCGACCGATATTCGATACATTCAGGGTGCAGCCAATATTGTTTCCGATTGTCTCTCACGACCCGAAGTAGACACTGTCACAACACCCATTACCATTGACTATAACCGGCTATCCAAACCTCAGACTACAGATGAGGCTCTTCCACAGATCATGAACGATCCAGCTAGCTCGTTACAACTTCAGCGCATAGTTCTACCAGATAGCCAACGACCTATTTATTGTTCAGTCCAAGATGGTCGTATACGAGTTTATGTGCAAGCTGTGTTCCAGAGAGATGTTTTCCCGAAGTTCCACATGCAGTCCCACCCAGGACATATTGCTGCTACTGCTATATTACGAATGATTGCCGAACGCTTTGTGTAGCATAACATGAATCGCCAAGTCAAGCAGTGGTCATGAGAGTGCATCCAATGTCAACGTGCCAAAATTGGACGTCACACTGTTACACCTGTGACACCTATAGGAATGCCAGACGATCGATTCGCACACATACATGTCGACATTGTGGGCCCACTCCCAACAAATCAGAACTTTCGATATTGCTCGCAATCATCGATCGTTTCACGAGATGGCCCGAGGCCATACCTATCTCGGAAATTACAGCCGTTGTTGGGCAGAAGCTCCTTGAGGGATGGATATCTCGGTTTGGTGTGCCAGCAACCATAACAACGGATCGAGGTAGGCAATTTGAGAGCCACTTATTTCGCCAGCTCAATAGATTGCTAGGTGTACAACATATTAAAACCACTGCCTATTACCCACAGTCAAACGGATGTATTGAACGTTTCCACCGAACGTTCAAGGCTGCTCTCATCGCCACGGACAAAGTATCGTGGTTTGAGGCCCTCCCTCTGGTCATGCTAAGCCTTCGAAACACTTTCAAACAGGACATTGCGTGTACAGCCTCCGAGTTAGTGTATGGTACCTCAATATGTCTCCCTGGACAGCTGCTTGTCCCTAGTGCTGCTACACCCGACGAGCATAGTTTTGTCCAACGACTACGTCAGACCATGGGAGCATTGCGGCCTGTACTGACGAGCAACCACTCAGTCCGCACTGCCTTTGTCCATCCGGATCTGCAGACTACGAGTCATGTGTTTGAGCGGACTGATAAAGTAAAGCCTCCGCTTACACCTCACTATACCGGCCCGTTCAGAGTGTTGGGACGAAGTGAAAAGTTTCTAACTGTAGATGTCGAAAATGTTCCTCAGCGAATTTCCATGGACCGACTCAAACCAGCATATATTCCAGCGGCCCAACAGGTGCAGGAAAAACATGTATATGCCAACCGTCTGATGAGTAACACAGGTCAACATGGCCGTTCGAAACCAGTAGGTTCCTCACTGGAGGGGAGCACTGTGGCAGATTGACAGTTAACCTACGACCACATAATATGTGTTGACCGGCTGGGGAAAGAAGAGGAGACGGATTAACGGACGTCTGTCAGAAGACATTAAGAAACTCTGAAAAGAACTGTCATAGTTTTCTTACTTGTTTTAGTATGTAGTTTGTTGTAAATAAACCAATAAAATAGTTTAAAGTGTGCCCCGACTACTTTGCATCCCGCAAACCGGCCACACGTGTAAAGGTGGAAACAATCAATATAATGTAAATTTATATGTTAATATCGCTAAATTTACCAGCTCGACTAGTTTCATTTCTTTTTATCTCACAACTTAATACGTTTTCAATACAACACCACCACTGAAATGTTTTTATGCCTATTCCGTAGTTTATTAGGTGTCGATGGTCGATCATAACAATGAAACTCGGCCATCGTAAATTGTAAATTTCCTACAAATTCCTACAAATTTCCTACAATATTCAATATCGGTCGATAGATAAACAAGAAAGAAGAAATTTATTACAGGCGGTTGATTTTAGTACAGCACTGGTCTGGCTAAGCACACAGATGTTGGTCATTCCGGTATACACGCAGTTGGGGTATTTATTTATGGCCATCACCACGCCAAAAAAGGTAAAGAAACATATTCTTTGATTTAATTTTTCCTCGTCATTACCAAATATGTTCGTTATAGAGGTGTTATAGTTCAATAGGAATTTCATGGGACATCTAGTGTACCTCGCTATAAGCGAAACCTCGTAATACCCTTGTTTGTTATAGAGAGAGTCTACTGTATTATACTGTTTGCTTGTATATGCAAATTATAGTTTTCTACCTGCTCTCATCATGTATTTTTTTATTAAACGTTTTTATATACTTCACTGGTTCCCTGTCACTTTCTCACTGTGTCTAGAAAAATTTTGTAATCGATTTTAAACATACTTGCCGACTAGCTAGACATCTGAAGTCTTCAGAATACCTCAGAACTCGATGACAATGCAATATTCTTGGGATTGCCACGTGGAGTGCAAGGATAAGAATCGAAAATTATGGTGCAACGTAAGTGAGACTTAAAGCGGCCCCATCTATAAACTGAGCTGGGCTAAGCTGGAGTTTAAGACATGTTGGTGCAATCAGGCATTAATAACTTCATTGTGACCGAACGCAACCGTTATATACCTACAATATTGCACTGTGTGTGGCCTAACTTTGTGATACTCTGAAAAATGTACAAAAATTTTACAAAATTTTGGAATATGTTTATTTCGTAGAACAATTTTAACAGTTGTTTTCAATACAGATTTCAATCCTCTACAAGTAGTTTGTCATGTCTTTTGCTGTACAATAATTAGGGAAGCAGGAATTCAGCAGCTTAGAATTTTACATTGAGTTTCCTATAGCCCGTTTTTAATTTATCACCCGGTATATTATAAATAATATTAAACATAATGTATGTATGTATGTATTATGAATGTATGTATGTATATAAGAATGTATGTATGTATGTATGTATGTATGTATGTATGTATGTATGTGTGTATGTATGTATGTATGTATGTATGTATGTATGTATGTATGTATGTATGTATGTATGTATGTATGTATGTATGTATGTATGTATGTATGTATCTATGTATGTATGTATGTATGTATGTATGTATGTATGTATGTATGTATGTATGTATGTATGTATGTATGTATTGATGTGATCTTTATTATTGATATGAGATAATATTCTTATATGTTACTTAATTTAATCAATGTATTAATACTAATCTAATTAATTAACCAGATCACATATCAATATGTTTTCAGTCTCAGGGCGAATTATAAATTAATTACTTACTTCCGTGGCTTATAAATATTTCTTAATGGTTCCTAATCGGGATAGAAAAGAAAAGAGTAAAAAAAATACACATATGGGTTACAATTATAATCAAAATATTTTTTATTTTATTTAAAAGGCAATCAATGCTTAATATTTGCTATTTCTTATTATTCTTAAACATAACATTTACAAATGGGAATCTTATTTCCTTTTGGTTTTCAATTGAAAGTTTTTATTAACATTTAACTATTAGGAGTTATTAGGAACAACTCTATTTAAGTTTGATGAAGCTTTTCTGATATTATTGATTATGTTATTCAATTTTTTATGTGGAATTTAATACGAAAACCCATACATTCATGTCCAAACAAATGAGACTGACCTTTTCCTGGTGAACTGAAAATGTCCTCACACAAGACCCTTTCCTGCTATCCTTGGCTGCGATCAAACCTCGTACTGGCTTCCAGTGATGTTCTCCTTTGAAAACCTAGCTCGAATAGCTCTCGTTCCTGCGTCTGTCGTGATGCTGTGTTCTACCTTTCTCGAAACTGCTATCAGCTACCGGGACACTCTTGGCTCAAGGAGGTTCTTTTACTCTCGACCTGGCCTACTTCTCGTTCCACGATAGATACTCCACACTCACGGAACTATACCGGCTTTCTCACTCTCCGAACACTACCGTCTACTACTGGACTTCACTTCTCGACAGCTCAAAACATTCTGATCTCACTTTCTCATCCATTCCCCTACTTTCTAAATATCCCTTCCAGATTCACAAATCAATCTTCCACCACCAACTCTCATTCGTAATATTCCTCAAAACCAATTTTTAATCTTTCTAAATATGCTTAATGGATTTCAAAAGAAAATATTTAATTCCCATTCTAAAATACTTTCTAACTATTTAAAAATTTTAATGACCTATTCTCTCTTTCAAATGAGTCTTATTTAGCATAGGCTAATGATCGAAACCTTCCGCGAAAAACGATAATGAACTATCATCTATTTCACTGAGTTTTATTTAGCATAGGCTAATGATCGACCTTCCGAGAAGAACGATAATGGTACGCGTCATTCACTTTGTTTATCTAAGCACATTGTTCCGAGTTTCGTACGCTTATTCTAATCACTTCTTAAAATTAAATATAACAATTTGTTGTATACAGGTTGTTCTAAATTTATATGCCCGAGGTTGAGAAAATTAAAAATATTTTATATTAAAGTGAATTTTGTTTATAATTATCAAAATTTAATTTTCATATCAAATAGAAATATAACAAATCCCCGCCTTGTATTCGATAAAATTTATCTGCATTTTTAAATAAATTTTCTCGAGGCAAAACCAACTCCCTGTATATTTCCTTACTTTAATCTACGTCTTATATCCTAACTTACTATCTACTTCATGTAATTCTGTCTTTTATTCGTGATATTTGTATACATCGTGAATATTATAAATTCCTCGGATCTTTTCCGAGTTCCTGTGCCTCAACTCATAACTATTTATCCCATTTTCATTATTCACGATGTACGGGCCTTCGAAAACAGGCATCAACTTTGCGCAAATGCCCCCAGGAAGATTTGATACTCGTAATGCCCTCACGAGTACTTTTTCACCCTTTTGGAAAGTCACTGGTCTTCTTTTTCTATTTTGTTCCTGTCTTTGGATATATTTTTCGTTGCTTCGCCGTAATCTTCTCTGTTTGCTTGAATAGCGTTTTCCAACTTGTTTTCCAAACTTTCCATTTCTTTTTTCTGGCAATTCGTTAACTCCTTCATTTTATTTTGAATTTTCATTTCTTGTTCTTTCATGTGGTCCTTCATTCTCATTTCTTGTTTTTGCATGTGATCTTTAATTTTCATTTCATACTTTTCTATGCGTTCCTCTATTTTCTTATTGTTCTCTTCTATCGCTTGTTTTGTTTCCTGTTGATTGTCATCCATTTTTTTCTCCACTTTATCCATTTTCTGATCCAATTTTTGTTGTGTTTCATCCATTTTCGATCCACTTTTCGTTGATTGTCATCCAGTTTTTGTGACTGGAGTTGCATCAGTTGTAATAGTTTATCTATTCCTGATAATTCTTGCTGTTCTGATGCCATGATTGTCGTGTCTAAAATATCTTCTTGGTCTGAATGTTCTTTTTGTTTTTTGTTGTCCTTGCTTTGGCTTCTTGTCACAGACATTTGTTTTCAAGAAGTATTATCCCCGCCAAATATGAAATTTTACTAGTATGTTACCAAGACGACTTTATTTTTACCCAAATATTATAAATTGTCAATAAATATATCAAATGTAAATATCGTAAAAATAAAATATTAAATCAGTTATGTAAAATTTGTACCTAAAGAGATCTAAAATTTTATGTTATCAAATGTAAGTATCTCACTTTTTACCACAGGCATATAAATTTTCAAATACCGGCTTTACTCTTTCTATCCTTCAAATTTGCCACTAGAAATACTTTACAATGCTTTCCACGTTGGACGACAGTTGATGTGATCTTTATTATTGATATGAGATAATATTCTTATATGTTACTTAATTTAATCAATGTATTAATACTAATCTAATTAATTAACCAGATCACATATCAATATGTTTTCAGTCTCAGGGCGAATTATAAATTAATTACTTACTTCCGTGGCTTCTAAATATTTCTTAATGGTTCCTAATCGGGATAGAAAAGAAAAGAGTAAAAAAAATACACATATGGGTTACAATTATAATCAAAATATTTTTTATTTTATTTAAAAGGCAATCAATGCTTAATATTTGCTATTTCTTATTATTCTTAAACATAACATTTACAAATGGGAATCTTATTTCCTTTTGGTTTTCAATTGAAAGTTTTTATTAACATTTAACTATTAGGAGTTATTGGGAACAACTCTATTTAAGTTTGATGAAGCTTTTCTGATATTATTGATTATGTTATTCAATTTTTTATGTGGAATTTAATACGAAAACCCATACATTCATGTCCAAACCAATGAGACTGACCTTTTCCTGGTGAACTGAAAATGTCCTCACACAAGACCCTTTCCTGCTATCCTTGGCTGCGATCAAACCTCGTCCTGGCTTCCAGTGATGTTCTCCTTTGAAAAACTAGCTCGAATAGCTCTCGTTCCTGCGTCTGTCGTGATGCTGTGTTCTACCTTTCTCGAAACTGCTATCAGCTACCGGGACACTCTTGGCTCAAGGAGGTTCTTTTACTCTCGACCTGGCCTACTTCTCGTTCCACGATAGATACTCCACACTCACGGAACTATACCGGCTTTCTCACTCTCCGAACACTACCGTCTACTACTGGACTTCACTTCTCGACAGCTCAAAACATTCTGATCTCACTTTCTCATCCATTCCCCTACTTTCTAAATATCCCTTCCAGATTCACAAATCAATCTTCCACCACCAACTCTCATTCGTAATATTCCTCAAAACCAATTTTTAATCTTTCTAAATATGCTTAATGGATTTCAAAAGAAAATATTTAATTCCGATTCTAAAATACTTTCTAACTATTTACAAATTTTAATGACCTATTCTCTCTTTCAAATGAGTCTTATTTAGCATAGGCTAATGATCGAAACCTTCCGCGAAAAACGATAATGAACTATCATCTATTTCACTGAGTTTTATTTAGCATAGGCTAATGATCGACCTTCCGAGAAGAACGATAATGGTACGCGTCATTCACTTTGTTTATCTAAGCACATTGTTCCGAGTTTCGTACGCTTATTCTAATCACTTCTTAAAATTAAATATAACAATTTGTTGTATACAGGTTGTTCTAAATTTATATGCCCGAGGTTGAGAAAATTAAAAATATTTTATATTAAATGAATTTTGTTTATAATTATCAAAATTTAATTTTCATATCAAATAGAAATATAACAGTATGTATGTATGAATGAATGTATTAGCCAGAATATTTTCTTATTAAATGTTAGTATCTTATTGTTCATTTCTTAAAATCAATAATCAATAATATAAACTAAATAATAGTTTTCTCTGCGTCAGTACGAAAGTTTGTCAAACATATTTCTATCTAGATTATATTTTATTATGTAGGTTATGTGTTACGTAAGCCTTTATTAATTAAAAGTAACAATCTCGTTAGATCCCTTTGTTAGAATGCTTCGCTTTATACTGGAGTATTAGTTTTTAACATTTTCATTACCTCTGACAAGTTTACCGTTAACGAATATTTTAATATGATAGTAGTACGCCCGTCTGACCAAATTATCACAAAGAGGATTAAAGCAACTAGCAGTTTGCAAAAACACTCGTGTTATTCTTTTTGATTTGGCGTTGTGTAAGGGATTATTTTGGGAAGCTTCATGTTAAAAAACGACAAGTTTAAGAAGGAGACGATAATAATTATTAATAATTTAATTTTACGTGTCGCAATTTTAATATTCTGAAAAACAAGAAGGAATACTTGTGAACGGTGAAGTCATCAATAATTTGCGATATGCGGACGATACAGTACCCCTAGCTTCTAGTCAAGAAGATCTGCAAACAATACTTCATATACCCTATTCCACGAACATACGCTATTTGGGAGAACTTCGACAACGAATATTTTACTGTTCAAAATAAGAAGAACGAAAGTACATTGCAATTTACATTGTTGTTTATTGGAATAATTATTAGCGCCATTTACTTTCGACTATCGACTTCTTATGTTGCACAGTAAAATATTCGTTGTCGAAGTAATCCAAAACAGGCGTATGTTCGTGGAATGGCCCATAGTGTCGTTGAGAGTTGTAGGAAGGCAAGTCTGGATCTGAACATACGGAAAACCAAAATACTCGTAATAAGTAAACAGCAGCATATAAAACCGTCTGGACAGCAACTAAATGGTAACGCAGAAAGTCACGGCGAAATTAGATCTAGGATTGAGCAGGCTAGAGCCGCTTTTAAAAGGATGTAAAAGGTGTTATGTAACAGAGACCTAAAATTGGCATTGGCGATCCGCCTACTTCGCTGCTACGTGTTCTCGGTCTTACTTTAGGGTGTCGAGTCTTGGACTGTGAATAAAATCGATCTAAATCGCCTTGAGGCTTTAGAAATGTGGTGCTATAGAAGAATTTTAAAAGGTTCTTGGATAGAGAAAATTCGAAACTCCACAATACTAGAACGTCTCAGCAAGACTACTGAGATCATAAAAAGCATCAAGCAGAGAAAGCTGGAGTACTTCGGACATGTAATGAGAGGTCCCAAATATAGGTTGCTACAAAATATTATGCAAGGAAAAATAGCAGGCAAACGCGGTCCAGGACGGAGAAGAACCTCATGGTTGAAGAACTTGCGAGATTGGTATAGTGTTGATACAAGCATGCAATTTAGGGTGGCAGTGAGTAAAATTAGGATAGCTATGATGGTAACCAACGTTGTGAAAGAACATGGTACATGAAGAAGAAGATTTTAATATTGCTCTAGGATCTTAAATTTTTACCAGAGGGGCAACAGGGCAATAGGTTCAGATCCACAGGAATAAGCAGCCGAAGTCGAGAAGGCAGCCTGGACGAGATCCCTGATTCCACATGTAGTGAGGTGGTGTGAGTGCCGGCATCGGCGCGTCAACTAGACTTCACACAGTTTTTGACGGGACATGGATCGTTTACGAAATATACCTACTTATTGTATAGGGAAAACCGTGGACGATCAATGTTTTACAT
Source organism: Diabrotica virgifera virgifera (assembly GCF_917563875.1). NCBI lineage: Eukaryota > Metazoa > Arthropoda > Insecta > Coleoptera > Chrysomelidae > Diabrotica > Diabrotica virgifera. The sequence goes on from NC_065450.1 coordinate 135,597,438, forward strand.
CAACATGAACTTTTGTGCCATGGTTTGTAACGTTGCAAGACTCTTGGACTTTAGAAAACGGAAATACATGGGAATTAGAAAAGTGGAAAAATACTTAATATTTTAACTTTAGAAATAGAAAATTAATAGCCGATTCAATTTTTACCAAGGAAGCTGTATACCACGTTCCAAGACTTAATAAAAAGAAGAATGAGATCCATTGAGCCCAGATCCAATATTGTTCTTTCTTATGCCAAGAGGAACTGATGTACCAAGTTTTAAGACTCTAGATATTTTCCTTTTAGAAAAATAAAGATAGTGAGAATATGAAAGAAAGAAAACCTTTCGGTTTTCCCTTAAAGAAATACATATAATATATGTTTTATCCAATATTGTTCTTTCTTATGCCAAGAGGAACTGATGTACCAAGTTTTAAGACTCTAGATCTTTTCCTTTAAGAAAAATAAAGATAGTGAGAATATGAAAGAAAGAAGACCTTTCGGTTTTCCCTTAAAGAAATACATATAATATATATTTTATATTATAAAACACATGAAAATATGAAAAGAAGAAGAAGAAGAAGATTTATTGATCCCAGATTTAACACCGTTTTTTCTGACTCCAAGAGGAACCGCTGTAACAAGTTTCAACACCGTAGACCTTTCCCTCTAAAACAATATAGGGAGTGAGAGTGAGTGAGTGGAGTTTGTTCTTACATAAAATAGAACTTTACCAATTTTTTAAAACTCATACGTATCTCCCTTTGGATGTTTCCCTTAAATAAATATACACAAAGCACGAAAATATGAAAAGAAGATTTAATTAAATAATGTTCTTTCTTACTCCAAAAAAATCGCTGTAACTAGTTTCAACACTACAAGTATTTTCCTTTAACGAAATTTAAGGGAGTCAGAATCTGAAAAGAAGGGAAAGACCTGTTGATCTCAAATGTAACAGGGTTCATTCTTACATAAAATAGAACTTTACCAAGTTTTTAAAGCTTACACTTATCTCGCTTTGGGTGCTTCCCTTAATGAAATATACAAGAAGCATGAAAATATGAAGAGAAGAATATTTATTGATCCCAGATTAAATAATGTTTCTGTCTTACTCCAAAAAGAATTGCTGTAACAAGTTTCAACACTACAAATCTTTTCCTCTAAGGAAGATCCAGAAAGTCAGAATATGAAAAGAAGAGGAAAATCTGCTAATATCAAATGTCACAGGGTTCGTTCTTGCATAAAAAACTTATTTACCAAATTTTAAGGCTCATTTTGGGTGTTTCCCTTAAAAAAATATATAAATATCATAAAAATATGAAAAGAAGACTTATTGATCCCAGATTCAGTAGTGTTCTTTCTTACACCAAAAAGAACCGCTGTAACAAGTTTCAACACTATAGGTCTTTTCCTCTAAGGAACTCAAGAGAGACACAATATGAAAAGAAGAGGAAGGCCTGTTGATCTCAAATGCATGGGTTCGTTCTTACATAAAAAAGAACTTATTTACCACGATTTTAGGACTCATACGTATCTAACTTTAGGTGTTTCGCTTAAAGAAATACATAAAAAGCATGCAAATAAAAAGAGCGAGAATATGAAAAGAAGCAGAAGACCTGTTGGACAATCTTAAATGTAACAAGGTATGTTCTTATACAAAAAAAAAACTTATTTATCAAGTATTTGACAGTCCTAAGTAATATCTTTTGGGTTTTTTTAATAATAATAAAGAGCATGAAAACATGAAAAGAAGAAGAAGAATGTTTATTCATCTCAGATTTAATAGTGTTTTTCCTTACACCAACATAAAACTTTCTACCAAATTTCAAATCTCTACGATGTTTCCTTAAAAAGTTATAGCATAAAATGATCCCGTCTCTCCATGAGCTACATAATAAATACAATAATTTATTATTAGCTGAATAATTTTTAACTCAAATCGTGTAATTGTCTGTGTGTAGACTAATTTTAGGAAAAAGGTGTTTATGAAAAAATGCCTCTTTCGGTAATAATCGTTTGTCGCTTCGGCTGCATTTTGGCACTCGATAAAAACAATCACACAAACAAGTCATGTCAGGCATAGATTGATCACCTTGATCAGTAGTTATACAAAAATTTATGTGCGTAGATGGTAAGCCATTGTATTATTCTTATTAAAATGTCCAATAATAATACGTTGAGGATGAATTAAATATAAAATAACATTGAATTTAAAGTATGTGAACCTATTTTACCCATTTCAATTAATAGTTTGTGTGTATTTCATCGGCATAGTTATAAAAAATATCTGTTTTTAGTCATAAGAAAATGTCTACAGAGGTTGTATGGTTTTACTGTTTCTATTTGATATTTATTAAACATATTGTGGACTATATTAATTTCTGTAACATATAGGTATTCATTGTATTTCTCTTTGTTAATTCATTAGTCTTCTTCTCTTCTCATGTTTTTTCTCTGATTTTATTTATTTAACAGGTTTCCTTTTGTTTCAGTGTGGGTTCCGTCCAGAGTACGACATACTGTGTCTTCGTTGATTAGAAAAGTTCCGAAAATGTCAGAATTGGAAGAAAATCTGGTAAGTACCATAAAAAGTTTAATAATGTTTTAATATTATTTATTGTATTCCTCATGTTTATGTGGGCTATACATTTATTTTTTTAAGCCTGGCCTAGAGCATACTTGAAGATTTATTATTATTCAGAAATTTTCTTGTGTAGAAATATTATATTTTACAGGGTGTTTTATGTAGAAGGTACATTAGACTTATCTATCATACTTAATAATAATTAGATTTTGCATCTGAAAAATTGTACTTCTTCATAATAATTACAGCTGATCATGGGCGCCCATATAAAAATTTTTAGGGAGGGGCATGGCTCCCCCTTCCCATGAGTATGGGTGACTATCTAACACATCTAACATATTACATGCCTTGAAATTATAATATAGTCGGTTCGCTAGACTCGGACACAACTGGCTAGCGATTTTAGTTGTTTTAGTAATTTCTTTGGTTTTTGCCAATTTTGCCAAAATTAACAAAATTACTTACTATTTAGAAATTATTAACTATTTAGTAATTTTTTTTGCCAATTTTACGAAATTGGCAAAATTACTTACTAAAATCACTAGACAGTTATGTCTGAGTTTAGGGATCCGACTATAGAAATTTTTCCGTCAATTTTGTTATTTTTCATAGAATGCCGTCCATATTATATTCTTAGAGTTTTGACATATAAATAATATTTTTACAGTTTTGAAGTCAATTTTCTCTTCCTTTTTACCCCTGTAACTTATTAAAATAAACAATAGAAGTTTTCAGGGACTTTCAGCCCTCGATAATAATGTAATCTTTCATTCTACGTTTAAATTTTTTATAAATATTTATGAGTTTTCTCAGGATTCGAAAAACATGAATGCATTTAAAAAGCATTGGGCAGAAATTTTGAACCTACGCTCTTAAAAACTTAATAGCTCAGTGGTTTATAAATAGAATCCCTTGAACATTAACAATAATTAAAACAAATGTTTTTATCTTGGTTTATACCAGTATCAATCCCCTTTATTGACATGTCCTACTTAAGTCTTTCCCTTGAGGTTTTTTTTTGTTTTTCATCTCCTACCTCTCCCAGGAACTATCAGATCCTCTCTAGATCCGATTTATTGAGATAATCATTCCCTTCTGCTCATGTTATCAACCATCCTTGTCCATTTGTCCCCTCTCTAGTATTTTTCTTCCATTCTCTTACTGCATTTTATAAGTCTTCTTTAACTTCTTGAAGCCAGGTTAATATTGGTCTTCACATTTTTCTTCTCCCTGGATTCCATTCTACCGTCGCGTCGCGTATGTCACTGTTTTATTTCCTGCTTGCTAGATATGATTTAGCCATCTAGTTATACATTGCTTTATTTTGGTCACCATATCTTCTTCCAGTACTTTCTTAATCTCTCCATTTGTTCTGCCTCTATATTCATTTTGATCATTTGATCTGTTTTGACTTATTTCAGTAAGGTTGTAATGATCATATTTTTATTCTTCTTCTTATTTTTGAATTGAATACTTATTATTTCTCGGTATGTAATTTTGACGGGACTAAAATCGTATTTCGCTATTCAAAAATCGTGACGCTGGTGGTAACCTTGCGGTATGCCCTAACATACATATCTATACACTTTTTAACTTTCTTAAGTCGCGTTTACATGATGGCAATTGGCGAGACAATTGTCATTGCACAATTGTCATCACGTGGTTGCAGATTGTCGGAGGCCAGTCCAGTTGAAAGAGAAGATGTTTACACGGGGCCAACTAAACATCATGGCCCCGTGTAAACATCTTTTCTTTCAACTGGACTGGCCTCCGACAATCCGCAACCACGTAATGACAATTGTCCAATGACAATTGTCTCGCCAATTGCCATCGTGTAAACGCGACTTTAGGGCCGGTATTTCCAACCGCACTTAAGCCAAAGCTTATTTTAAGCCTGAGCTTAAGCTTAGATGCCTGTATTTTCACTTCAATTTGAGGCTTAAGCATAGGCTTAAACCAAATAATTTTAAGCTCGCGCGGGAGTTGGTTTAAGCCTTTTCTTAAAATTTGTTTTCTGTTTCTTGAGGTTATTTCTATAGATTAATAATTCTAGAGTTATTTTGAAAACGAGCTTTTGCGTAATAACGTTATTATTGGATTATTAACGATTATTAAAATAAAATTTTTACTCCATTTGGAAGGTGTAGGCACATGACGACGAAGAAGTATGTCATTTTCTCATTTGTTGTGCACTGTACTTTTTCTATGGATGCGGTTTTATCAAGAGTTCAAACTTCAAAATTAAATAATTTGGTGCTTTTAGGTATATTATATGCATAAATTGAAATACATACACATGTAGGTATTTAATATTCTTAAAATTTATATACTTACGTTTTACGTTATTTATTTAAAATTCTAATTAACAGTTATTTTAGAACAGTTTTGAACGATAATTCCTGGTAAGTTTTGCTTCAACATATTTTATTTGACAAAATTAACTGTAAATAATTGATGGATTCGACCGTTACTTGATGGAAGTTCATTTTATCTAACAATAAAACACTGAAAACATTTGTTTTCTATACTTCCACAAAGTATAGAAAACAAACGTTTTCAGTGTTTTATTGTTAGATAAAATTAACTGTGTTTGTATTGTGCATGTTACCATGGAAACGGCGATCATATATGGAAAACCGTAGGAGAACCCGTGAAATAGTATATTACATACCTAGCGGGAAAGTACTCTATTTCAGCCGAGCGGCAAGGTAGTTTACCGAGGTACGAAGCACCGAAGTAAACTACAGACGCGAGGCTAGAATGAGTTCCCGCGAGGTTTGTATACTATTTTACTCACAATCGGTTAGTAATTTATGGATTTCTAATACTCACAATCTACCAATAATAATTTCGTTTCAAATATCTGTATCCATTTTCATTATGTGATAAGATGAATTATTTTAAGTAATTTTAACCTGTGAGATCGTTGCTAGGTAACAAAACAAGTTTGTTGAATCTGACATTTAGGCGATACACGACGCCATTAATTGTACATATAATCAAATTGTGTTTATTTTACAAAAATGACTGATAGTGAATTTGAATGTACCCCACCAGAACTGCGGGTAGCTGCAGAGAGAGCCACTGAAGGAATAATTCCTGAAAAAAGCAGGGAGAGGTATGAAAACACCTATGAAATATACAGTAAATGGTGCGTGGCTAAAGGTGTGCTAATGTAACTATTAATATATATAATTCCAAATAGTTTTCTTTTTGTTATTGTTGTTGTTGTTTCTTCATTAAATAAATGTTGAGTGGATTCTATTCTTTGTAAACCATCCTTTAGTCAAAAATGGCATTGACATTTGCAGGTAGAAAAGTGACAGATGCTAGCCGGGAAAGTACTTTCCCGGCTAGCTGGGAAAGTAAAGTAAGTAATAAGTCGCTTCCTGATTACTTCAAAGGTTAGAAATCCATAAATTACTAACCGATTTTGAGTAAAAAATATTTCTCACTGCAATGGCCGACTTTTCTCACTGCATGAGAAATTGTTCATTTTAAATGTATGTAAGTAGTGAGCGAAGTTGCAAATTGTATAGCATCCATAGAAAAATTATTTTTTCTATGAATGCTATAAAATACGCAACTTCTGTCACTACTTACATACATTCAAAACGAATAATTCCTGACACAGTGAGAAAAGTCGGCCATTGTAGTGAGAAATATTTGTTTTCACGGGTTCTCCTACAGCTTTCCATATATGATCGCCGTTTCCATGGTAACATGCACAATACAAACACAATTAACTTTGTCAAATAAAATATTTGATGGATTCGACCGTTACTTGATGGAAGTTAATTTTATCTCACAATAAAACACTGAAAACTTTTGTTTTCTATACTTTCACAAAGTTTATTATTTACAACTATGTGACTACAGCTGTTTCGGCAGAGTGCCTTTCTCAAGTGATATAATTTACAATGTGTTTGCCTTTTTAAGTCTCTAACTGAAGAGGTTGAGGAGTGGGGAGCTGTTTGTCTCGAGTTGGTCATTCAGAATTATATCTGTATTTTTCAGTTTATTCATTTCCATAGATTCTAAAAAAGATAGCTTAAGGCCTTTATTTTGGATATGCAGAATTTGAAACTCTTCATTGAAAGAATGATTATGATCTAGAAGGTGAAGTGCGTATGTAGAAGTGTCTGTTTTTCTATTGTTGAAAGCCCTTTTGTGTTCTGCTATCCGTTTGTCAAAAGTTCTGCCAGTTTGACCGATGTACGTTTTCGGACAATCACCACAAGTTAGTTTGTACACACCACTCTGTAGTTGCTTTCTCTTTAGGCTTTTATTGTTCTTAATAAATTTGCTTAAGTTGTTGTTAGTTCTGAAAGCTGGTATTATTACTTTCTTTTTTATGTATCTGGCTATTTTTGTTGTTATCTTGCCAGTATATGTGAGAGAGCAGAAAGTACTGGGTTCTTTCTGTGGTGGTGGATACACTAATTTCAGGGCTTTCTTATGGAGTTTTTGATTTAAAATTTTGTTAACGGCTATAACGAACAAACAGTTAACAAAATTTTAAATCAAAAACTCCATAAGAAAGCCCTGAAATTAGTGTATCCACCACCACAGAAAGAAACCAGTACCTTCTGCTCTCTCACATATACTGGCAAGACAACAACAAAAATAGCCAGATACATATAAAAAAGAAAGGAATAATACCAGCTTTCAGAACTAACAACAACTTAAGCAAATATATTAAGAACAATAAAAGCCGAAAGAGGAAGCAACTACAGAGTGGTGTGTACAAACTAACTTGTGGTGACTGTCCAAAAACGTACATCGGTCAAACTGGCAGAACTTTTGACAAACCGATAGCAGAACACAAAAAGGCTTTCAACAATAGAAAAACAGACACTTCTACATACGCATTTCACCTTCTAGATCATAATCATTCTTTCAATGAAGAGTTTCAAATCCTGCATATCCAAAATAAAGGCCTTAAGCTGTCTTTTTTAGAATCTATGAGAGATAGAAAAATACAGATATAATTCTGAATGACCAACTCGAGACAAACAGCTCCCCACTCCTCAACCTCTTCAGTTAGAGACTTAAAAAGGCAAACACATTGTAAATTATATCACTTAAGAAAGGCACTCTGCCGAAACAGCTGTAGTCACATAGTTATAAATAATAAATTTTGTGGAAGTATAGAAAACAAAAGTTTTCAGTGTTTTATTGTGAGACAAATAAAATATGTTGAAGCAAAACTTACCAGGAATTACCTTTCAAAACTGTTCTAAAATAACTGTTAATTAGAATTTTAAATAAATAACGTAAAACGTAAGTATATAGATTTTAAGAATATTAAATACCTACATGTGTATGTATTTCAATTTATGCATATAATAGTATACCTAAAAGCACCAAATTATTTAATTTTGAAGTTTGAACTCTTGATAAAACTGCATCCATAGAAAAAGTACAGTGCACAACAAATGAGAAAATGACGTATTTCTCCCTCGCTTGATTTGCGGAACAAACTTCTGCGCTCGTGAGAAATATGTCTTTTTTCTCACTGTTTGTACAATATACTATTCCATGTGCCTACACCTTCCAAATGGAGTAAGAATTTTATTATAATAATCGTTAATAATCCAATAATAACGTTATTATGCAAAAAATTCGTTTTCAAAATAACTCTAGAATTATTAATCTATAGAAATAACCTCAAAAAAGAGAAAACAAATTTTAAGAAAAGGCTTAAACCAACTACCGCGCAAGCTTAAAATTATTTGGTTTAAGCCTATGCTTAAGCCTCAAATTGAAGTGAAAATACAGGCATCTAAGCTTAAGCTCAGGCTGAAAGTAAGCTTTGGCTTAAGTGAGGTTGGAAATACCGGCCCTAAGAAAGTTAAAAAGTGTATAGATATGTATGTTACGGTATACCGCAAGGTTACCACCAGCGTCACGATTTTTGAATAGCGAAATATGATTTTAGTCCCGTCAAAATTACATACCGAGCAATAATAAGTATTCAATTCAAAAATAAGAAGAAGAAGAAAAATAGGATCATGACAACCTTACTGGAATAAGTTAAAACCGATCAAATGATCAAAATGAATAAGTATAGAAGCAGAAAAATGCAGATATTTAGAAAGTACTGTACAAGGAATTCCCCTGTATTAAGATCCAATATATGGTAGGGGTACATTAAGAGGGTACAAGGTTTCTCCCCATGTGATGATCTGACGCACTCGAGTAACTGAAAAAATCCCTGCTTGGGCTCCCCTACCAGTATAACCAGAGGAAATATAGACAATATACTAACAACACATATGTACCATGTACACAAAAGTTAAGTGAAGTAAAAATAAGACAGATACAGATGATAAGATAAAATTAAATGTAAGCAGTAGTGGTTTTTACCTCAGAATAGTTAGTTCGGCCATTTTGACGTATTCAGAGGTAATAAACCAATTAACTTAACAGCTGACTAGTTAAGGAAGTGATGGAAATAAGGCACCCAGATTAAGTTTCTCCTTAACTTTTGACACAGGCTTAGCTAAGCAAAAGCTTAAGTAGCTGTTGAAATACCGGCCCTTAGTTAATTAAGTACAGATCTCGAATTATCTATGGTTTGACTGGTTTTAGGGCGAGTTCAAGTATAAATCCTGAACGAGAATAAAAAACCGCTAAACGCCGTAAAAATGAGTGGCGCATACAATATTCCAGCTACAAAAGATCTGATATGAATATTACGTGGCGCGAAAATGTATTTTCCTTTTGATGCAAAACAAAATTATAGTTTTATTTTAAAAGATTTTTTCATAATATTTGCCCAATTTGAAATAAACCGTGCCACAAAAGTGTAACTTTGATACAATTTGAATTTTGAAACACTCTTGTGGAGCGTTTACTTCAAATTTAGCAAATATTATGAAAAAAACTTATAAAATAAAACTAGAATTTTGTTTTGCATCAAAATGAAAATATATTTTCGCGCCACGTAATATTAATATCAGATCTTTTGTAGCTGTAATATTGTATGCGCCACTAATTTTAACGTCGTTTGGCGGTTTTTTATTCTTGTATCAGGAGGTGAAACTGCTCACTCACTCCAACTGCTTCATTCTCATTCACACTTATAATATTTTATCTGTTACTAGTCACAATAATCCTTTTGTCATCTTCAGCCATCTCACCAATTTTATCTATTCATAACATACATATAAATTACTGATATCACCATCCGCAAACATTTTCATCTGCATACAACCTACCACTATATTTCTACATGTGACTATTATCACCATACCTACTCCATCTGTCATCACCAACATATAATACTCATCTCTAGCAAAACCAAATCAACAGTTAATTTTTTCTTTCTGGGTCTCGTTCTTGTTCCTTTCACTAATTTCCTCACAGATATCTCATACCCCCCCCCAGCCCCTACTGTCATCATCATATTACGGTTTTGGTTTTTGGACCCTTAGGGATCCGGGTAGCCTGCGATGCCTTTAAGAAATAGTCGCCTCAATCTAAGTTTGTGCTTTCTTAATGATACATCGCCTAGATTATTTAAGACATTTTTACACCTCAGACACCCCCATTGTGATTTCTTACACACTTACACAAATTCCAACAGCTACTAATAAGTTATATACATTCGATAACTTTAAATCACCACAAAATTGCTTTTTTAAATCTTCGATCTCTTGATAATAAAATATTATTACGGTATTTAGTTGTCGAACAATAAACTTCTGTGTAATGTGGTTTGCCTAACTAGTTCCACTTACAGTTTACGTGAATCCATTTTACCATAACAACTAGTTTAATGAATTTTAAATGATAATTTTCACATTGAAGTGTGTTGTTACATCATTTCTAATTTTAACAATCTGCATACCTTACTCTTAAATATGATAGGTTATTTTTAACTACCTGTGGAACTGTCGTTTGTCTTGTCATCGTTCCGAGGTTCTCAACCATTTCATTTTCACATGCCGTCTCACTTCCAACATGTGAACAAGTCATATCTAGATCTGAGATGTTACCTAGGGCAAATTAGATAAGATTTTAAACATCCAGGCTTAAGGTAGCATTTTATACCTATGTTTCCTTGACCGACTACTTTTACTGGGCTTTGACCTACATATTTTTGTATAATACTATCTTGGTGGTTAGCATGTACATTACACATGAGTATAACCTAATATTTTTTAACCCTAGTAAAAATTTCAACATCTTTGCCTTTTTTATCAGGTTATATTCATTTTAGGTAAGCACTGATAGTGACTGGTAAACCAGTCGAAAACTAGTTATGTGAATTTGATGTGGCCCTTTTGAGGGTTTTTTAATTATACCTTTTATACAGGATTTTACTGTTTTTTGTATCACATGGTATACAGCCAACTACAGGAAAACTTTTTCCTTGTGGATTTTTTTTATAGTTATTTATAAATTAAATGTATAAAGTTGAATGCATTGTTTCTCGATTAAACGTTAAGCTTTATAAATGGTCGCCTTTGTCGCATTATCTCCCACATGATCTAGTGTCCATCGAATGTACACTATATTTTTTTCTATTCGAAACAGATTGAAAAAAAAAATATTGAGATGGCCCGTTAATGAACTCGGATTGCCCGTTGCCAGATCAAATTAGCGTCGTAACCACTACAACTACATAAACCATTTAGGGAATAATCGTTAATTGGATTATACTTTCGTAGCTTAATAACTTTTAAACGGCTTAACCGATTTTGTTCACTAGACATGAGTTTGAAACGTATTGACCAGTAGTATCTTATGCATCTAAGGTCCAGTATGATAACTGAAGCTATTACAGGAATTATTGAGCTTGAAAAACCGTTTTTCCCATAAGAAATAGATTTGATCATATTTATGAAGTCTATAACTTAAAAATTCGAATTTTCCCGGATATAAGGTATACACCGTTAGATTCGCCTAGAGTACTTCTACAAACGTTTAGTTATTGGCGTAATTCGTAGGTTGAAATTTTAAGTAATTGTCGAAAAACAAAAATTTTCAAAGTTTAGTTTTTCAGTTTTTTGGCTATACTGAGCCGTGTGTATGTCTGATCCTGACGGATTAGACACCATTTGAAAGCTTAACTCAACGCTATTGATTTGGTGTATTCACTGTCTCTTCTTGAACCTAAGATATATACCGTCAAAAAATATGTCGTTTTGTACTTACCAAGTCTTATAGCTGGCTTATGGGTAGTCAAAACTCACAAACTACACCGGTTCTGAATCGGCCCTCACCCCCTCTTCAAACACAGAAATAAATTCAGATCGGTTTAACTTTTCCACACACATACATACATACATATTACATACATACATATCCACAAACATTTTCCCTTTTTTAAATAAAAATTGACCGATATTTCTGAGCTCGGTAACTTTTGAACGGTATAACCGATTTTCAAAATTAGACATGCGTTGGAAAGGTAATGATCGCTTCCATGAGAAGCCGCAAAGGTCGGGGTTAAATTTTCGAAGTTTTTGGGAGTTTTGGGGACGAAAACGAAAAACAGATCCTAAATAGGAAGGGCCGTAAAATCCACACCATTAGACCAAAATGGAAGATTGACATATGAATGGGTGAGTCTTTTCCTGAACTTTAAGATGGGAGTTGGCCCAATTTTCAATTCAGTCAGATTTAGAAATTCGAAAATTTCGTGTATACAGGGTGTCCAGAAACTCTACCGACAAACGAAGACAGGAGGTTCCTCAGATAATTTTTAGACAATTTAACCCAATTCACCTAGTCCGAAAATGCTTCTTAAGGGAGCTAGAGCTCTTTGAAGATGGCGTCATGAAATTAGATTTTCTTAGATACCTCCAGAACGCTTCTATTTAGAAAAACAAAAATTGCTATGCATATTTACTTTTCAGAGATGAATCGATTCCATCCATTGCAAATTTCTAGTACCGGTCATAAGCGTCCGTTTTGGGTAGAGAAACGGGTATTTTATCGCATAACTTTTTTGTCCTTAACTTTTATGCATTTTTGACACCGGATTATTAAATTATGAGGTATTCTATTACTAAAAGGTGCTCTTGCTTTAAGTCAGTAGGATACACCGTTTTTTAGAAAAATCGATTTGAATGTTTTTCGTTTTTGGAATTTGAAAAAAAAATGGAAAAAACTTTTCAACAAAAAACGAAGTATTTTACCAAGATATAGTAAGAGTAACTTTTAGTACTCGAATACCTCACAATATAATAATCTAGTGTCAAAACTGCTCAAAAATTCAAGACAAAAAAGTTATGCTATAAAATAACTGTTGACCTACCCAAAACGGACGCCTATGACCAGTACTAGAATTTCGCAATTAATGAAATCGATTTATCTCTGAAATATAAATAAATGTACCAGTTTTCGTCTTTCTAAACAGTTTTTTTTATTTTTTTTTAATTCAAAAAGCGAAAAATTTTCAAATCGATTTTTCTAGAAAACGGTTTGTCCTACCGATTTAAAACAAGAGTAACTTTTTGGTACCAGAATCCTTTAAAATTTAATAATCCAGTGCCAGAAATGCATTAGAGTTAAAGATAAAAAAGTTATGCGATAAAATAACCGTTGCCCTATCCAAAACGGACGGCTATGATCGGTACTAGAAATTTGCAATGGATGGAATAGATTTATATCTTGAAGATAAATACGCGTACCAATTTTTGTTTTTCTAAATAGAAGCGTTCTGGAGGTATTTAAGAAAACTAATTACAAGACGCCATCTTCAACGAGCTCTAGCTCTCTTACGGCCGGTTTCACAAAGTAAAGTTAACTTGTGGTTAAGAGATACCCTCAAAATTACCCCAAAATATGCGTTTCAGTTTCATAATTGTTACCCTTCCGGGTATACTCATAAGGGTAACCCACTCCAACCTCTGGTTAAAAATTCTGTGAGTTAACCATACTTCGCCGTTGACCTGAAACTAAAACGCATATTTTGGGGTAACCTTTGGTTATCTCTTAACCACAAGTTAACTTTACTTTGTGAAACCGGCCGTTAGAAGCATTTTCGGACTGAGTGAATTGGGTTAAATTATCTTAAAATTATCTGAAGAATCTCCTGTCTTCGTTTGTCGGTAGAGTTTCTGGACACCCTGTATGTAGTGTCGCGTGTAGGGGGTGTGCCACTGGTGGCTGCGCCACTGGCGAGAACTGCCGTTCTCTGGTAATAATTTTCAATTAGTAGCTGGCTTCGGGGTGGTTTCAACCCTATAGGGATCGTTTGTTCAATTTTCTCAAAAAAATATGATACATGTTTTTATGGTAATACTAATAGGCGAGCGGGAGATTCCCCTAAAATGACCAAGTACTGACCACGGAGGGCTAAAGTGCTAATTTTATTCATACTTTATATTTTCGAGGGTGCTGAAAACGAAAATGAGGTTTATTTTGAATTTTATGTGGGGGAACATTGCCAAAATCGCAATTTTAACCTAAAAATAAAAAAAAAAATCACGTTTTTTGCGTTTACCTCGCTACCTGTTCAATTTTAATATTTTTTTCTGAAATTTTTACAGTATATAGCTCTAACATTTTTGAAGACAACGGTACTTGTTTTAAGCTTTAATTCTTATTCTGATAAAAGTCATGAATTTTTCAAAGGGATAGGTACGGATTTGTGCGTTGCAAAGTTTAATCGCAAAAGTTGAGTGACGAAATTTAAAATTTAGCCTTTTAATCACGTTTATGTTAAAGTAGAGAATACAAAGAGGTTTTGTGGAAATTTTTTGATCAAAATGTTTTATAGAAAAAAAAATAGTGCAACTTTTATTATCGACATTAGAAAACCCCGATATAACGGTTGTTTCGAGATACTGACCATGTGTGGTGAATGGCTAATTCTGGTCTCAGATTATGTTCTTGATGGTGCTGAAAACGAAAATGAAATTTATTTTAAATTTTAGGTGGGGGAATATTGTCAAAATCGCAATTTTACATTAGAAATAAAAAAAAGTGAAATCACGTTTTTTTGTGTTTAACTCGCTACAACTCTGGTCGATTTTAATATTTTTATCTAAGGTTTGTACAGTATATGTTGCTCACTTTTTTGAAGACAAAGGTATCTACTTTAAGATTTTAGTCTTATTCTAGTAAAAGTTATGAATTTTTTAAAGTAAAAGGTACAGATTCTTGAATTGCAAAGTTTAATCGCAAAAGTTAAGAGGCAAAATTTAAAATTTATCTTATTAATTAGGTTTGCGTTAAAACATAGATTACAAAGAAGTTTTCTGGAAAGTTTTAGTTACAAATGTTTAATAGAACAAAAATTGCGCCACTTTTAATATAGACGTTATACGTCCCCAAAATAGCGCTTATTTTTCGACATACTGACCATGGGAGGTGAATGGCTAATTTTGGTCTTATTTTATGTTTTCGATGGTGCTGACAATAAAAAAGAGGTTTATTTTGGATTTTATGTGACGGAACATTGTCAAAATCGCAATTTTAACCTAAGAATGAAAAAAAAGTGAAGCCACAAATTTTTACGTTTAACTCACTACAACTCTGTTCCATTTTAATATTTTTTTTCTAAAATTTCTACGGCATATATTTCTTACCTTTTTGAAGACTATGAAAGTAACTGTAGTCCTTCAGTCTTTTTTTTGTAAAAGTTATGAATTTTTAAAAATTAAGGGTGCAGATTCGTGAATTGCAGAGTTAAATCGCAAAAATTAAGTGACAAAATTTAAAATTTATCTATTTGATTGCATTTATGTTAAACCGTAGAGTTCAAAGAAGTTTTATGGGGAGTTTTAGGTCTAGATGTGTTATAGAAAAAATATGGTGTAAGTTTTAATTTTAAGAAAAACGTGGTTTAACTTTTTTTTATTTTTAAGGCAAAATAGCGATTTTGACAATTTTCTCCCACCTAAAATTTAAAATAAACTTGATTTTCGTTTTCGGCACCATCAAAAACATAAAGTAAGACCAAAATTAGCCATTCACCACCAATGATCAGTATCTCGAAAAATTAGCGTTATTTTGGGGATTTATAACGTAGATGTTAAACGTTGCACCATTTGTTGTCTATAAAACATTTTGATCAAAAACTTTCCAGAAAACTTTTTTGTACTTATGTTTTATTTTAGAATTTGATTCAAAATCTATATTTCAAATTTTGTCACTCAAATTTTGCGATTAAACTTTGCAATTCACGAATCTGCACCTTGTACTTTAAAAGATTCATAACTTTTACTAGAATAAGACTAAAAGCTTAAAGCAGAAACCATTGTTTTCAAAAAAAGTAAGTTATATTATATAGTGTAGAAACTTTAGAAAAAAATATTAAAATGGACCAGAGTTGTATCGAGCTAAACGCAAAAAACTTGATTAAATTTTTTTTTTATTTTTAGGGTACAATTACAATTTTGACAAAAAACATAATCTAAGACCAAAATTAGCCATTCTCCACCCATGGTCAGTACCTCGAAAAATAAGCGTTATATTGGGCATTTCTAATGTCGACATTAAAAGTTGCACCATTTTTTTTCTATAAAACATATTGATCTAAAACTTTCCAGAAAACTTCTTTGTACTCTTTATTTTAACATAAATGTAATTAAAAAGCTAAGTTTTAAACTTCGTCACACAACTTTTGCATTTAAACTTTGCAATGCACAAATCCGCACCATTTCATTTAAAAAATTCATAACCTTTATCAGGATACGAATAAAAGCTTGAAACAGGTACTGTTGTCTTCAGAAATATTAGAGCTATATACTGTAAAAATTTCAGAAAAAAAATATTAAAGCGGAACAGAGTTGTAGCGAGGTAAACGCAAAAAAACGTGATTTTTTTTTATTTTTAGGTTGAAATTGCGATTTTGACAATGTTCCCCCAAAAACAAAATTCAAAATAAACCTCATTTTCGTTTTCAGCACCCTCGAAAATATAAAGTATTAATAAACTTAGCCCTTCGGCCCTCCGTGGTCAGTATCTCGAAAACTAAGCGCTTTTTTGAGGGTGTCCCGCTCGTGTATAAGTATGGATCCCGAATTTGAAATTATTGACTAGTTTCGAGGTGGTTTCAACCCTACAGGAGTGAGTTTTTCAAAAAAAAAAAAATAGAGCGGTACATGCTTTTATATTAAAACTAAATAATTAAACTAAAATTTTAATAATAACTAAAAAAAATATCTATTTTCAACAAAACCTATACTTTGCTTCTATCAAAACTTAATAGTTTAGAAAAATTCACATTTATTTTTCATGTCCCTGATGCATTCCAGCATAGATGGACATATTATTATTTTTCTACAACTATAAGAATATAATACGTTTCAAATCCGAATTTAATAGCATGTATTTTGGTTTGCCTATCTATACTTTATCAATTCATGTACACCTCATTGATAATTGTAAATTTTTCAAATTCGTTAATTTTACACCTTACATAATTTATTCTTACTCATTTTAACATGATTATAATCCCAACACACCGATGTTTGTTGTTATTATTGCTTGTACCATAAATAACTTTAAAATTTAGTGGCTAGTGTAACTAACATTTCATAAAATTTTAAGTTTCATTGACAGTTTTGGTTCTGACATCAGACAGAAATGCGATCAAACTCTCACCTTAGTAGTTGTCTTTTACCTCTTTCAATGTAATGACCTAATTAATTACTACCTAGTAATCCACGTACCACGTGTGGGAGTCTATGTTGCCCTAAGCTCATATCCATAGGTATTTTATCCATCCTTTGGATTTTATTATGTTTCCATTTATGTAAGATATTTAGTCTATTTTTAAAAGGTTTTAATCTGAGTATTTTTAGATGGCATAGCATGTTCTTGTAAGTATAACCAAACTTTTTTTTACCTTGGTCATCATTTTAACTTTAAATTTTTTTTGTCTTAATTAATACGGTTATACTTATTTTAGGTAACAATGATATGGCTCTTGTTACAGAGCGAAAACATTTTGCTTTAATATTTGTAGCCCTTTTGTGGGTTTTTTAAATAAATATACCTTTTACCAAGAAAACATTTTTTATTAAATTTACAAATAATAAGGATTCCAAATTTTCTATTATTGACTGGCTTCAGATTTCGGGTTTTAACCCTGTAGGGGTTGATTTGTTGTTTTTCTGAAAAATATAGTACGACACATATTTTTTTGGTGCAATTCGATATAGGTTCAGAATTTTCTATTCTTGACTGGGTTCTGCGTGGTTTCAACCATATAGGTATTGATTCAATAAAATTAAAATTAAATAAAATTGAATAAAATTTAATAAAATCAAATAAAATTAAATAAAATTAAATTAAATTAAATAAAATTAAATGAAATTAAATAAAATTAGATAAAATTAAATAAAATGATAACATTAAAGTAAATTCATTAAAATTGAATAAAACTAAAAAAATTGAAATCAAATTAATAAGACGAAATAAAATAAGATAAGTAAAATAAATAAAATAAATCGAATCGAATAGAATCGAATTTAATCCAAACGAATTGAATTAAATCGTATATAATCGAATCTATAGGAAGTATACACTTCTGTCAGCACTCCGCAAGTGACACGCTCTTCTTTTTCTTCTAATGCGCGCAGATTCTTCCGTCCCCCCCCCCCCACTACGAGGTTTTTGGGGTTTCAACATGGACATTATCAGCAAAATTCAGTTTGTTCGTATGGTTTTAGACGTCAGACGTCAGATATATCTCTAATGACTGGACTATGACTAAAATTTCGGATACAAAAAATGCTTTCTGTCTATGCGATACAAGAGTAAAAAACCGCTATACGCCGTAAAAATGAGTGGCGCACACAATATTCTAGCTACAAAAGAGCTGATATGAATATTACGTGGCGCGATAATGTATTTTCATTTTGATGGAAAATAAAATTCTAGTTGTATTTTAAAAGATTTTTCCATATTTGCTAAATTTGAAGCAAAACGCGCCACAAAAGGATAACTTTGACACAGTTTGCATTTAAAGCTCTTTTGTGGCGCGTTTTACTTCAAATTTAGCAAATATGATGGAAAAATCTTTTAATATAAAAGTAGAATTTTATTTTCCATCAAAATGAAAATACATTATCGCGCCACGTAATGTTCATATCAGCTCTTTTGTAGCTAGAATATTGTGTGCGCCACTTATTTTTACGGCGTATAGCGGTTTTTTACTCTTGTATCAGGAGTTTTTCAAAGTTATTTATAAATTAAATGTATGAATTTGAATTCAATGTTTATCGAATACAAGTTAAGCTTTATAAATAGTGTCGCATGTAGGGATATTATGCGCTACTGGCGAGAACTGCCGTTCTCTGGTAATAAGTTTTTAACGTACACCATACAAAAAAACACCGCTAACTTACATTATCATGCTTCCAATTGGATTTTTCCGTTTTTTTTTTTAAATTCATTGGTTTTTTAACTCTACCTTTTTTATTTCTTATATTAGAAAGTGTGTTAAAAAACTTTTTGTAGGTTTTTATAAGATCTATAAGACTATTGATATTAAATCCTTTTAAAAGCCTCAGTCGCAAAAAGAGGTGACTTTGAAAGGGTTGGTAAAGGTGGTTTTTGCATGTTATTACAAGCTCTAATTGTCTGTAGCTCACTCAATTTTTGTCGTAGAAAAAATTTTCATAAACCAAGTTTTTAAGAATTAAACAAGCTACATTTTCATATGTAAACATTTTTTCGCATTTTTGATGCTAATCTTTCTATTCTGAAGAAAAATTCGTGTTTTACCAAACTACAAAAATTCGTTATTTGCTTTTAACTCCAGTTTTTTAAAAACTAATTGTTTTAAGCCGGTCAAACTTCTGTGATCTATTAAAAATACATAAATAAAAATACGGAATAAGGTCGATGACTCATTTTAATTAGGGTGGTAATTAGGGGGTTGTTTGCGATAACTTTTTGACTAAAAAAATAGGGACTGGCATTCTTTTCATTATAAGTCACTTAATTTTTAAGCTACATACTTTTTTTTTAGTTTTGAAGATAGATCTTTTTAAACATTTAAAATTAGTTTCTATAAGTTATCTTCGAAAAATGCATAGTTTTCCCGTCTTTTGACTTTGAAACTATAATATATAGTATTAGACGAAAAAAAGCTAACATATAATAAAGTACAGCTCGTTTACTATTGGTCTTAAAAAAAATTAAAAAAAAACACTTTGTTTCTTTTTTAAAAGGTATATTATATTCGTTAAGTAAAGTTGTTTTGATAAAACAAAAACTTTTTGAGTTATTAGCGGAAAACTGATTTTAATAACATTGATTTTTTCGATATAACACTAACACTTTCGATAACCAATAAATCGAAAATTATTAATTGTCCTTCACATAACATTTCGAACATTTGTACTAATGGTAGTGGTCTTTTCGGGCCGCTGATCACAGTTTAAAGAAGCAGAAGAAGAAAAAGAAGATTATTAAGCTTCTTGACAAGTGACGTCCGCGCATCACTGTTTTGTTTCTGTGCGTGTACTGATCACAAGTGTTTTCCAAATAGTTTTATAAAAATTATTAGAAAGTGTTTAAAATACCACAAAAGTCATCAGAGAATAATTATGTATCCCGAAAGAGGCGGAAATATGAAAATTTGCAACAGAAACTGGTAGAGTTAAGGTATTTATATGATATTTTTGGGTTTTATCCAAAAAGACCAAGTTATTTATAAGATATTTTTGAATTATTTTATGTTAGATAAATTAAATTATGTGTGAATAGATCGAACTATAAATATTTAATATTTACGAAATGACAATTTTAATCAAATTCACACTTGGGGTCCTTTTTTGTTGTTATCAATATATTTTCTCTGTTGTCATAGTTACTATATCTCGCCTTCTTCCCTATTCGAAATACTCAAAACGTCAATAGTATTTGTCAAAACACACAGAGATGTAACAGGCGCTATGTTGCCACACTGCACTGGTTTTCCTATTAATGTTTATTTTGTAGCAAAATGTCCGACAGACATGATATTATGCAAAAATTTATATTGTTTGTGTCAATAAGGATACCTTAAGGTAGCCCAAAGTAATACAGACTACATTATTAGGGGTTTAACAATAAAATTATAGCCCAAAGGTTTAAAATAGAACAAAATAAAGGGTTTACCAATAAAATTAGAGCAGGGGTGCTTTTAAGCAGCCCAAAAAATCTTTATGATTATTTGACCTGCCTCTATTTTTCAGAGGTACTCTACAGTAGTCCAGAAGTTTAGAATAGAACAAAATATATTAGTTTAACTGCTTTTGTAAATTTTACTTCGATTTCACCTTACAAGCAAATTTACTTGCACTAAATTATTTGTTTGGTTTTGTGTTCAAACAATAAAACTAGAGCAGAGATATTTTTTAGTAGCCTAGACAATCTTTATGATCATTCTATCTGCTTCTATTTCTCAGAGGTATTTTTACAGTAGCCCAGCAGTGTGGAATACAATAGAATTATATTTATTTCACTACTTTTGTAAATTATACTTCGATTTAAGATTACAAGCAAGTTTAATTACACCAAGTTTTTTGTTTGGTTTGTCTTCAAACAATAAAATTACAGCAGAGGGTACTTTTTAGCAGCCCAGAAAATCTTTATGATTATTTTATCTGCTTCTATTTCTCCGAGGTACTTTAATGTAGCCCAGAAGTTTAGAATACAATAAAATGTATTTATTCAACTACTTTGTGCACATTTTGCCTAGATTTCATATTACGAGGGTAGTAAGTTTACTGCTTACATTAAATGTTTGTTTGGTTTGTCCTCAAACAATAAAACTAGAAGAGGGTACTTTTTTTAGTAGCCCAGAAAATCTTTATTTTGAGCTACTCCTATTTCGCAGAGTTACTTATAGTAGCCCAGAAGTTTAGAATAGAATAAAATATATTTAACTACTTTTTGCACATTCTGCATTGATTTTTATCGTCTACCTTGATATTACAAAGTTAGTAAGTGTACTTACAATAAATTTTTGTTTGGTTTTGTCAAAAATATTAAACAAAGATACAAAATCAGCTTTATTAAGTCATTTCGAAGTCATTACGAAGCCACAAAAGACCACTGTTTATCCAAAGACTGTACCACAAAGCCAAGCTGCTGTGTCCACTCAGCATCCATCAAGAGTTCTTTCAGAATCTAGCAACTTTAATCAGCAGCGTTTAAACTTCAATCCAACCTTGAGCAGACCAAGAATTGGACAAAGTCAGTGCTCAAATCACCCTCTACTATCATCGAGATACAAACAATCGAACAGACAGCAGTACCAAAAGCAAATGAGAACAACCAGGATGTCATACTAAAGGTCAATAAAAATTAATAGGGTAATATGGCTAACTGTATTAAAATATGAAAAGGGATTACTTCAGATAAGAAAGTTTTAAGTTGGGTCTAAGGTTTCAATATTTTATTTAAAACAACGCCCTCTGAAGAGAGAGAACCAAAAGTTCTCATAGACCCAAACTGGTCGTGTGACAAAAAAAAAAATTACTTGAAAGGTAATTAAAAATTACTATTTCTCCTTCTTCACATACAAAAGGACAATTTATTTTTCGTAGTTTTTTGTGCCCAAAAAGGACGGAAATCAGAGATTTTGTTTTGAATTTAAAACAATTGAATTGCTTTATAGAAGCCACATATTTTAAGCTGGAAGACTATAATAGGTCAGTCCTCAAGCTCATTTTCAAGAGTTATGGCAAAAATAGATTTAAAAGTTGTCTATTTTGCTATTCCTGTTCATTAAAATTCTAAAAAATAGTTAAAATTTAAGTACAGAACTTTTTTATATTAATTAAACTGTTTACCGTTTGGTTTGAATAATATCTCGGCTTTTATATTTACAAAAACTTTAAAACCAGCCCTAAATAATCTAATAACAGGAGGCTTTACTTTTGTCAATTTTTTAGAGGACCATTTACCAATTTCAAAATCATATTTAAAATGTAAAGAAAATATTGTTTAAACATTTTCTATGTTTTTTCTGCTTGGGATTTACTATAAATAAAAAAAAGGAAAAGTATACTTTCACCCACACAAAATATAACTTTTCTTGGTTTTACGTTTGATTCGAACCTGATATATTTTACACCTGCTGACAAAAAAAAATATCTAATAGTATTCAGAACATCAAAAATAAAAGTACATGTAAAATAAGATCATTTGCAGCCTTAATCGGTCAGTTTGTAACAGTTCGTCCATTTATGGAAGTTAAATATGGAAAATTATACTAAAAAAAAAAATATATAAATAAATAAAAAAGAAAAGTAGCCTCTTTCTTAAACTAACAGTTATAACACTAAAATGACCATACGTAAATACTTAAAAACGATTACAATTGGTGGTTAAATAACATACCAATTAGTGAGCAAAATATAAAATAATCCAATTATGTACTTGAAATATTTTGCGATGCATATATCTTTTAGCATGGCGGGTATGCTGCATTGATAACAAAACTCATGGTTTTTGGAGTCATATACAACAATTACATATAAATGTACTTCAGTTACTTGCTGCATATAGTGGCTTGAAATCCTTTTTCAACGAATATAGGAATTGTAACATTTTGCTAGGAATAAATAACGCAACAGCTGTGTCTTGCATTAACAAGATGGGTAGTGTACAGTACTCAACATTTGCAGATAAGTTTAATAATTCTGTGAAAATAGGAATTTAAAAATTATTTTTGCATGTATAACAGTAAAAAAAAATGCTTTGCCTGACTCGGAATCAAGATCTTTAAAAATAGAAACAGAGTAGGTATTCTTTAAGTGATAATTGTGTTACTATAATTTTTGAGCAGCTTCTTATTCCAGAAATCGATATGTTTGCCACATATCCTAAAAAAAAAGTGCAAGGTATGTAATTTTGAATCCTGATCCCGGATCAGAGAAAGCCAATGCCTTAAATCTAGATTGGCATGGATTTAAATTTTATGTTTTTCAGCCTTGGTACACAACCTTTGACCACCACACCTTACACAACCAAAAAGATAATTATGGACCTGATAAAAATTTAATCTAGAATTTTTTTTGGGCTTTTATATCCAGGACATCCTTTGGGTTTCCATATTCTTGTCAGGCAAGCTTTTTAAGAAAAGGCATTCCTAAGGATTCCATCCCATCTATTACAACAAATCACTAAATCTATATGATACAGTTTTCAAGAGATGGTGACGGTTTAGTATAAAATAATAACCATTTTGCTTATGAATTATCAAATTTTAATTTTATTAAATCTATCGTAGAACAGGATTATAATTATAGCTCGTTTAAACATTCACAGTGCTGCATTGGCGTTGATAGAAGATATCCTAGAATATTATAAAAACATTTTTAAATTTTTTTACAAATGTATATATAACCTCAAACCTTAATTGCACAAATATTAATTAACTTGGGACCCTCTACCAGTATTATTTTATTTAGAAACATTATTTCGTCTCACAAGCCTTTCCCTGAAAGATCTTACTTACAAACTTGTAATGTTGATTGCACTCACTTCAGTTCAGAGGTTGCAAATCCTGTACCTAATAAAAATTCAGAATATTTTCATGGATCAAGATAAAATTGACATTTTGATATAACATAGGATAAAGACTTCCCAAAAAAATAATAATAATAATAAATAAACAAATATCAACCTATTTAAAACAAAAAACACAGTTGAGAGTGTTTAGAGATTTCTAAAACATTCGTCCTCAATCGGAAGACAATTTGTTTATAACTAAAAACAAAAAAAAGAGACGTATAAAGCAATATCTACCCAGGCGTTGAGTAGATGGATATAACATTTTTTTAAATTAAAAATATAGACACTAATATTTTTAAAGTGTATAGTGTCAGACATGCATCTACCTCAGCGGGAGTTAGAACTGGATTATAGAAGATATTAGAGAGACGGCGAGATGGACAGAAAATTCTCAAGTATTCAATATTTTTTATAATAAACTTCTAGCAAAAGATTACGGACTCTTTGCAAAACCGTATTGTCTGGTGAGTCCATGTAATTGTATGTAATTGTAATTATATTACATGTGTAGGTTACCAATATTATTAAGAATATTAATTTTCTTATTATGTTTATTTGCACCTGGTTGAAGGTACACATCTCATATAATTAAAATATAAACATGAATCTTAATTAATAATTGCTCTAATATGTTAGTTAGGTATACATATGTATATATTTTGTATAAAGTTTCTTAAAAAAAATGCTAAGTACTATTCATTTTTGGATTGCAATGTACTTTTGTTTATTTATCGCACAATATTGTTTAATCTTTCAACAGCCTACCATAAGTACAAATGTTCGAAATGTTATGTGAAGGACAATTAATTGATTGGTTGACTTACCTGTTAAGGAGGGACAATCATAATTGTCCTATCTTACATTTCGAACATTTGTACGCTCCCCCCCATTGATTCTTTTGAACCCACCCATGTCTTGTGCGATAAAAATAAAATAAAAAAAAACAGTGATGCGCGGACGTCACTTGTCAAGAAGCTTAATAATCTTCTTTTTCTTCTTCTGCTTCTTTAAACTGTGATCAGCGGCCCGAAAAGACCACTACCATAAGTACAAATGTTCGAAATGTAAGATAGGACAATTATGATTGTCCCTCCTTAACAGGTAAGTCAACCAATCAATTAATTATATCAAAAAATGTATAAAACATTTTTTGCTTACAATTAATATTTTTATCAACATTTGCGGTCAAAATATAATAAAAAATTCCCACACCCGAGATGGGGTGGCAACCACCCCATGGTAAAAGCGTCTTTCGGCATCATATAGATTTTGATCCTTGGACTATCCACTACTTATTGTCAAATTTTCAAGCAAATCAATCCATTCTGTAAAAATTGCGAAGTGAAAAGTTTCAGTTCCTGGACTAATTATAATTTTGGAGTTCTAGAACTTCTGAATGGCTTAACCGATTTTGATTAATAAACATGAGTTTGAAACGTAGTGACAAGTAGTATCTGATGCATCCAAGATGAAATATGATAACTGAACGTATTACATTACCTTCTACAAACGCTCAGTTATTGGCGCTATTCTTAGGTTGAAATTTTGAGTAACTGTCGAAAAACCAAAATTTTCAAAGTTAAATTTTTCAGTTCTTCGGCTATGGTGAGTACTGTATATGTCTCATCTTAATAGCTTAGGCACCATTTGAAAGTCTAACTCAACCCTATTGATTTGGTGTATTTGCGGTTTTCCTGTCTCTTCTTGAACCTAAGATATATACGGCCAAAAAATATGCTATTTTGTATCTTCCTAGACCTCTAGCTGACTTACAGGTAGTCAGAAGTCAAAAATTACATCGGTTCTGAATCGGCCCTCACACCTTCTTCAAACACAGAAAAAAAATTCAGATCGATGTAACTTTTCCACACACATACATACATACATACATACATACATACTTACATACATACATACATACATACATACATACATACAAACATATCCACAAACATTTTCCCCTTTTTAAATAAAAATTGAGTCATAATTCTGAGCTCAGTAACTTTTGAATAGTATAACCGATTTTCAAAATTAGACATCCGTTGGAAAGGTATTATCAGAAGCCGTAAAGGTCGGACATAAATTTTTAAAATTTTTGGGAGTTTTGTGGACGAGAACGAAAAACAGACCCTAAATGGGAAGGGCCGTAAAATCCACACCCTTGGACCAAAATTGAAAGTTGACATATGGATGGGTGAGTCTTTTCCTAAACCTTAAGATGGGATTTGGTCCAATTTTCAAGTCAGTCAGATTTAGAAAATCAAAAATTTCGTGTATATATAGTGTCGCTTGTAGGGGTATTGTTGTTGGGGTTGTGCGCCACTGACGAGAACTGCCGTTCTCTGGTAATTATAATGGAAAATTTAAAATAGATAAAATTCATATAATATTTTAATATTTAACCAAAATTTTAAAATATGGATCACCCTCGAAGAATTAAGTGGTCACTTATTTGTAAGAACTTCCGCCACTTTGTTACCAAGTTCCAGCTAACACTGGAATTGACGGTTTGGCTGTCGCACGATACGGTTGGCGGAAATTATCAACTCTTCCGGAAAGTTTTGTGGCAGAAACCCTGGCAAACAAAAACGAAGTTGCAAATAAAATTTTATACAATAAAACTACTCCGAAACTGTATCAATGATGGTATTGAATAATCAACAGAGCGTACATGTAGAAAACATAATACGAATTTGCAATTAATAGAAAAATATCTACCTACCAAAGTTTATGAATCTACTGAAAACTGGAGTAATTGAAGAGTATAAATTAGAATTTATTACTTAGTCCAAGTAATGAAGCTTAAAATAGGACAAAACCTCGAAATTTTTACAGAATGAATAGATTTGCTTGAAATTTTGAGAATAAGTAGTGGATAGTCCAATGATCAAAATCTATATCATGCCAGAAGGCGGTTTTACCATGGGGGTCTTGCCATCCCATCTCGGGGGTGGGAATTTTTATTATATTTTGACCGCAAGAGTTGGTAAAAACATTCATTATAAGCAAAACATGTTCTATACTTTTTTTGATAAAATTAATAATTTTCGATTTATTCGCTATCGAAAGTGTTAGTTTTATATCGAAAAAATCAATGTTTTTAATCAGTTTTCTCCTAATAACTCAAAAAGTTTCCGTTTTATCAAAACAACCTTACTTAACAAAAATGTACCTTTTGAAAAAATAATGAAAACCGTTTTTTTTTTTTTATTTTCAAGACCAATAGTAATCGAGCTATACCTTATTATATGTTAGCTCTTCTTCGCCAAATGCTAAATATTGTAGTTTCAAAGTCAAAGGACGGGAAAACTATGCATTTTTCGAGGATAACTTGTTGAAATTAATTTAAAGTATTTAAAAATATGTATCTACAAAAATAAAAAAATCTCTAGCTAAAAAAATTCAGTGAGTTATAATGAAAAGAATGTCAGTCCCTATTTTTTTCAGCAAAAAAGTGATCGTAAACAACCCCCTAATCACCACCCTAAGTAAAATTTGTCATTGACCTAATTTGGTTTTCTTGATTTATGTATTGTTAATAGGTTCTAGAAGTTTGATCGGCTTAGAATGATTAGTTTAAAAAAATGGAGTTAAAAGCGAATAACGAGTTTTTGTAGTTTGGTAAAAAATGCCCCTTTCTTGAGAATTGAAAGATTAGCATCAGAGATACGAAAAAATATTTAAATATGAAATTGTAGCTTATTAGATTTCCAAGAACTTGGTTTAAAAAATTTTTTTACGGTAAAAAATTGAGTGAGCTATTGACAATTAAAACCTGTAATATCATGCAAACACCAACTTTACCAACCCTTTCAATGCATCCTCTTTTTGTGACTGAGAATTTTCAAAGGATTTAATATTAATAGGCTTATAGACCTTATAAAAACCTAAAAAAATCTTTTTTAACAACGATCTTCTTAACATAAAAAATAAAACGTTACGAATAAAATATCAATATATTTTTTTTTGAAAAAACGAGAAATCCAATTGAAAGCATAATAATGTAAATTATCGGCAGTTTTTAGTCATTGGACTTATTTATTCTTCTTTATTTATGTTTTACTAATAGATTCTAGAAGTTTGACTGTCTTAGAATGATTAGTTTTTAAAAAACTGAAGTTTAAAGCGAATGACGAATGTTTGCAATTTGGTAAAAAATGCCATTTCCTTCAGAATAGAAAGATTAGCACCAGAGATCCGAAAAAAATTTTAAATATGAAATTATAGGTAATTTAATTCCCAAGAACTTGGTTTGATAAAATTTGTTCTACGGCAAAAATTGAGTGAATCGTAAATGAGTATACCATCGAAAAACATTGATTTTTTAGATATAAAACTAACACTTTCGATAGCGAATAAATCAAAAACTATTAATTTTATGAAAAAAATGTATCGAACATTTTTGCTTAGAATGAATGTTGTTATTAACTTTTGCGGTCAAAATATAATCAAAAATTTCCACCCCCGCGATGGGGTGGCAA
This sequence comes from Diabrotica virgifera virgifera, assembly GCF_917563875.1. Lineage (NCBI taxonomy): Eukaryota > Metazoa > Arthropoda > Insecta > Coleoptera > Chrysomelidae > Diabrotica > Diabrotica virgifera. The sequence goes on from NC_065450.1 coordinate 135,625,961, forward strand.
CCACCACCATGGTAAAAGCGCCTGTCGGCATCATATAGATTTTGATCCATGGACTATCCACTACTTATTCTCAAATTTTAAAGCAAATTGGTCCATTCTGTAAAAATTGCGAGGTGAAAAGCTTTGGTTCCTGGACTAACTTGCTTTGGGAATAAGCCACAATTTGAGTTTGGAAATTAAAAAGGGCCAAAGTGCCAAAAAACGTTTTGAGAAATAGAAAAAATAGGCACTATCAATGCAACACTGTTGTAAGTCAGTCAAATTAAGTAAGTTTCGAGATAAAGCTGATTTTGTTATTTTTTGTGCCAATATCGGTGAAATAAAACACAGGTTTTAAGAAAAATTTACATATAATTATGCTTTTGCATGTATGTTGGACTATATTACATTAACCAAAAATAGAAATTGAAATAAAATAATATTAATGATAAAAAAATTAGGAATTTCAAAGTTACAACACTTTTGCAGGGAGAAAATTTTTAATAACTAAATATCTACCATTAGTTGTCCTCTTCTCCTACTTCATCTTGTGCTCAAATATTTTCAAAAAAACTATGATGACTAGGAGCGGATTTATATGCGATCAATTTTGATGAAATATGCGCATATATATATATATATATATATATATATATATATATATATATATATATATATATATATTATATATATATTTATACATAATTATATATATATACAGTATGTCCCTGTAAGTTGTATCCATATGGAAAACTTTTTTATTATTAACTTTACGAAAAAAACTTATTCTTCATAAAAAGCTCTGCATGGTCCAAAACCTAAGATTTAACGATCAAATATAAAATTTTTTGAATATTATACGAGGTATGTCAAAAAGTTTGAATTTCACTCAAGAGTAAAGTAGCTTTATTTTTCACAATATTGAGAATTGCTATTATGAAAAGTTGTTTGGAATTAAAAACTATATTCTAATATGCAATTACATCTTTATAATTGAAAAAAAAAATTTTTTTGAAAAATTATGGATAGGTAACTAATACTATTTTCAGTTATTTCAATTTTGATAACTCTTTTATTATTAATTTTACGAAAAAAAGTGATTCTTAATAAAAAGTTCTGGATGGTCTACAATCTAAAACTCAACCATCTTATATCAAATTTTATCAATTTTATACGAGGTATGTCAAAAAAGATAAATTTAGACCAAAAGTAAAGTATTTTTGTAGTTCAGAATATTTCAATTAGAAGGATGTAATTACATACTGAAACATAGTTTTAATTCTAAATAACTTTTCATAATAACAATTTTCGATATTGTGAAAAATAAACGTATTTTACTCTTGAGCGAAATTCATATTTTTGACATACCTCGTATAAAATTGATAAAATTTGTTATAAGATGGTTGTATTTTAGGTTTTAGATTATGTAGAACTTTTTATTAAGAATCACTTTTTTTCGTAAAATTAATTATAAAAGAGTTATCTGAATTGAAATAACTGAAAATAATGTTAATCTATAATTTTTCAAAAAAAATTTTTTTTCAATTAGAAGGATGTAATTGCATACTAGAATATAATTTTTAATTCCAATCATCTTTTCATAAGAGGGATTTTCAATATTGTGAAAAATAAAGCTACTTTACTCTTGAGTGAAATTCAAACTTTTTGACATACCTCGTATAATATTCAAAAAATTTGATATTTGACGGTTAAATCTTAGGTTTTGGACGATGCAGAGCTTTTTATGAAGAATAACTTTTTTTCGTAAAGTTAATAATAAAAAAGTTTTCCATATGGATACAACTTACAGGGACATACTGTATATATATAATTATGTATAAATATATATATATATATATATATATATATATATATATATATATATATATATATATATATATATATATATATATATATATATATATATATATATATATATACAGGGTGGTTCATCTTATTCGCCTTGGTCTCTGTACGGAAAACCACTTGATATTTTAAAAAAATTTCTTCAGAGAAATATACACGGCCTTTAATACTACAATCTAAAAATAATGCGAATTATACAGGGTGTTCCAAAAAAGAGTGGTATATCAAAGTTATATTTTTTCTTATGGAATGCCCTATATCTGATGACATTATTGAATTGACCTTAAAAAATAAGCTATACTTTCATAAGGGTTCCCTATACCTAAATACAGGGTGTTTTGATTTATTTCGATTTTTATAAAAATGTAAGGCTTTAGAAAAAAATAAATATCTACGAATCTAAGAAGCAGTAACAAATTCTTTCTTGGATCTTAATAATAGACTATTTAGCATTCTTAAACAGATGCTTATTGCAACAAAATCTCTTACAGGGTGGTCAAAATATGAGATTGTTCTATTAACAAATTCAAGCTGTAATAACTTACTTATTTTAAATGGAACACCCTGTATCTTACTAGTCTACCGAGTAGAAAATTTACTTAGCTTTCAATTTGTATTAGGGTTTCCTATACCTATCTTTTTACAGGGTGGTCAAAATATTAGATTGTTCTATTAACAAATTCAAGCTGTAATAACTTACTTATTTTAAATGGAACACCCTGTAGATTACTAGTCTATCGAGTAGAAAATTTACTTAGCTTTTAATTCTTATTAGGGTTTCCTATACCTATCTCCCTTCATTTTTTAAATATTTAAAATTTCCTAATTTGTAAGCTTTAAAAATTAGAATTACATACGTACCTATGTCGTGTTTATGTAACACATCACCAACACCGGCAATATACTTAGACAAGATACTGTCATTAATAATAAAATTTTCATTGTTATCATGTAATCACACAGAGTGTTGTATTATTTTAGTTGATTTTGGCCTACATGTATAATTGAATAATATGTTTATTTTAAACTGCATACCCTATATTAGATGCCGTATTCTGGAAGATATTTAAATTATATTTCATTCCGTATAAGTATTTTCCATATCTTAACCCAACGGTTATTAAGTAAATTTAAGAACGCCACTTTTTGTTTGAATCTTTAAATCGCAATTACAAACAATTAAATGCAATGGCTACTTTGACGAAAACGAGCCTATTGTACAAAAATATGTAAAAATGGGTATTTACAGAATAACATGGGAATTTATATTTACAGAATAACATGTGTATTGAGAATGTTAACATGGAATTGAAGAGATTTTAAATATCTTCCATTATAAAGAATAGAATATCGAGTATGTCATTTAAAATAAGAACACTCTGTGTGATTAAATAATAAAAATGTGAATTTTATTAATGAAACTATCTTGACTAAGATATTTAAGTATATTGCCGGTGTTGGTGATGTGTTGTACATAACCACGACATAGGTACTTAATTCTAATTTTTAAAGCTTACAAATTAGGAAATCTTTAAATATTTAAAAAATGAAGCTAGATAGGTATAGGAAACCCTAATAAGAATTGAAAGCTAAGTAAATTTTCTACTCGATATACTAGTAAGATACAGGGTGTTCCATTTAAAATAAGTAAGTTATTACAGCTTGAATTTGTTAATAGAACAATCTAATATTTTGACCACCCTGTAAAAAGATAGGTATAGGAAACCCTAATACAAATTGAAAGCTAAATACATTTTCTACGCGATAGACTAGTAAGATACAGGGTGTTCCATTTAAAATAAGTAAGTTATTACAGCTTGAATTTGTTAATAGAACAATCTCATATTTTGACCACCCTGTAAGAAATTTTGTTGCAATAAGCATCTGTTTAAGTATGCTAAATAGTCTATTATTAAGATCCAAGAAATAATTTGTTACTGCTTCTGAGATTCGTAGATATTTATTTTTTTCTAAAACCTTACATTTTTATACAAATCGAAATAAATCAAAACACCCTGTATTTAGGTATAGGGAACCCTTATGAAAGTATAGCTTATTTTTTAAGGTCAATTCAATAATGTCATCAGATATAGGGCATTCCATAAGAAAAAATATAACTTTGATATACCACTCTTTTTTGGAACACCCTGTATAATTCACATTATTTTTAGGTTGTAGTATTAAAGGCCCTGTATATTTCTGTGAAGAAGTTTTTTTAAAATATCAAGTGGTTTTCCGTACAGAGGCCGAGGCGAATAAGATGAACCACCCTGTATATATATATATATATATATATATATTTATGCACAGATATCAAAGTGAGGTCCTGACATTACGCGCACTTAGTGAGGACCGGTAGAAAACGTAGACAGAATCGTTTCAACTCTTCATAGTGACCTTGACAAGTAAATAGCAATTAAAAAATGACGAGTATACACAAAAAAAATTACGTATATGTGCCCCGTATTGTTCAAGTATATTGCCACCCAAGTGAGGCCATTATACGCAGCTATTAAAGTGAGACTGTATATACTTTTTCGTTATGCGCACAAAGTGAGGACAACTTCACGTGTATATTTCCTTACAGCTCATCAAGTGAGGACCATACAGTGTTGTCGATAAATATGAGATTAATCGTTTCTACTGCCTTTTTCTGTATAACACAGTAAGAATTATTATTGTTTCGATGTTTCAGTCACTTGTAGTTATAAGAAGGATGTGGACTCTTTGTTCTTGCTCGTACTGTTTGTTAATTTTATAACATTTTAGTACCTCAGCATTAAATGACGGTAGCCTTATCGGAGACTAGCGTTAATAAAGAAATAGTTTTATATTTTTTAATAATTTACGTTAAAGATGGATAGGAAAGCAAGAATTTTGAAATAGCGTTAGTTGAGAACAATAATAATCAAAATGGAGGATACAGTGATAGTTCAGTTATGTGAAATTTATATTGAACTTAACATATAAATATAAAAGCCCGACTTTTGATCTAAGGGGAACACAGTTTTTACGGTACATACATATCTGTCATTTGTCAACCCCCTCCCTTCCATTTCCCCCACCCCTTATTTTTAAATAGGGAAGAGGGGCGTGTGCTAGCTCATTTGAAAAGATATTCAATTCTCTATCCAGTAATATTAACATTGACATAATTATCTATACAGAGTGTATTTTAGTATAGGTACTGTTGCCCCTGTCGATTTTCATTTTGAAACGACAATTTTCCAACCTTAATTTTAGTATACAAGATGATTTACTTAATTTAATTAAACTTAATGTACCTTTTTTACTGACTTAATTTTACAGTTATTCCACTAGATGGCAAATACAGTGAATATGTGCATATGTTTTATTTCGAATAATCATTTTAAAATAGTTTTAGTTTTCTATTTTCTCTGAAAATTGTTGCAAGCTTCTTGTTCTTATACTTAAAATCATGTCACTACAAATTTATACGAGACTACATATTAAGAGTATAGAAAGTATTATAATATATGACATACATGCTTTTTTCCATTTATTGAAGATATTTCACCTTATCCTGAAACAATGCAATGTGACCAAGTGTCCTCAACTAAAAAAATATATCCCACTATTTTGATATTAAATGTATATTTTGTACTATAAACCGTATTGAAATAGATTGCAACATGTGTGTGTGGTTGGGATATTGACTGCGAAACCTAAGGCTTCATTCGCCTAATCATATTTACCTTTGATTCTTATAACAATAAATAAAATTGATTAACATTTTATATCAATATTATTAGTGTTTTTAAACAATATCAGTATGATATATCATTATGATAAAGTCAAGATAAACAATACTATAACAGAAAGCTTTGAGGTCAAACAAGGACTGCGACAGGGTGATCCATTATCGTCTATAATGTTTAGCATATTACTAGAAAAGGTTATACAGGAAGCAAACATTAATAGAACAGGTCTGATCCACCACAAAAAACATCAGTGCTTGGCATTCGCAGACGATTTGGTAATCTTGGCTAGGAGCAAAATAGAACTTATAGAAACACTCATGAAACTCGAGGAGAGGGCAGCAACCAAAGGATTGTATATAAATGAAGTAAAAACAAAGTATATGGAATGGACAAATAAGCAATTCGTTCGGGGGCAATACATAACAATGACAACAGCGAAGGGAACACAGTATAAATTCGAAGAAGTTGAGAGATTTGAGTACTTAGGAACTGTCTTCACAAGAGATCCTAACTGTGAAGAAAAAATACAAAAGAGAATTATGTCGGGCAACCGCGCTATATTTGCTTTTAATGGGTTGTTAAGAAGTAAACATATATCACTAAGAGCAAAACTAAGAACTTACAAGACCGTAATAAGGCCGACAGTAACGTATGCTTCTGAAACATGGGTCACAACAAAAAAACATCAAGAGTTGTTATTAGTTTGGGAGAGGAAAATACTGCGCAAAATCTTCGGTGGGAAAAACTTAAATGGACAATGGGTAAGAAGAACAAATAAGGAACTAACTGAGCTCTATCAAGATCCTAACATACTAGCAGTAATTAAGGCGCAAAGACTTAGATGGTTGGGCCATGTGCAGAGGATGATTCAATCTAGAATTCCCAGAATGGTACTATCTAGTGCATTGGCAGGGAAAAGACGAAGAGGAAGACCGAGGTCACGATGGAGTAATGGAGTTAGAGAAGATATGAGAAGAATTAACTTAAAAAACTGGGAAACAAAAGCGACTGACAAAAGGGAGTGGAAAAGAATAGTACATCAAGCCATGGGCCTACTAGGCTCGTAGTGCTTACATATTATAATATCAGTTTTCTAATATTATCCAGTTCCATATCCAGTTCCGAATCCAGTGGTTATATTTCTTCCGTATTGTTTAGTTTCGCTTCCAGTGATTGTATTTTTTTTCTTGTTTTTTTTTTGAAATATCTATTTATTATTTTATTGCTATATTTTTTTATTGTGCTCATAATAGATTGCAACATTGTCTACAGACATGAATGCAGTAACAATAAATAAAAAAATCGGAGATCCACACCCCGGATTTGAAATCGAAACCTCTGCTTTACGAATCCGAGATCCGAGGTCTACCCACTAGGTCACGAGGCTATCGCTCTTAGACAATATTTTTTCCTGAAACGGGGAACTTTTAAAGCCGGGTCTAGACTATGTAACAAAACATGCTAATAACAAAGTTGTACAACAAATTTGTTGTACAACTTTGTTATGTAACTTGTTATAATATAGCATGAGTATCCAGACTATATAACAAAAAACAAAACAACAACATGCGCATAAATTTTGCAGCATTTTAGATGGATAGCTGGTAGGTTAGGTAGTATATAAAATTGCGTCATATAAGTATGGAGGATCTCTTCATAGCAACAGCAGCTTGTGTAATATTGTGGAGGCGACACCGGCGTGTTAAATTAATATTTTAGATGTGTCCTTCATTAGCAGCTCGAGCAAAATATAGGTAGTGGTACAGCTCTTTTAGCTGATCTGGAAAGAGATAACATAGACCCATCGACAGGAGACATTAAATGTGATGGCAGTTTTAAAAACTTCTTAAGAATAGAAAGTTCTGATTTTGAATTTCTTATAAATGAAATCGGCCATAAAATAGGCAGGAAAGACATTTCGAGATGCAATTCCAGTAAGAGAAAGATTAACAGTTATATTATTAGCAAAGTATATTTTCTAAACTTTTTACTCATTGTTTCAGAGAGGAAGTATAACATTTCTGTAAAATTTAATTCCTCAGTATTATCGTCTTCACCTGTTCATGATTGAGTGTCACTGTCTGTTTGAATTGGTGTAGCTGGAGAAGTAGCGGATGTAGGTGTAGTGGACGGAATAGAAAGGCTCAGATATATTGTATGATTGAGTGCCTGTTTGAGTAGCTGATGAAGCAGTCTGCATCTGTGTAGCGAATGAAGTGAATGTTACAGGTTTTATGTCTGAACACTCTGCTCTGTAGAGAATAGTATTTATGTCAAATTTAGAGTTGATTTGCACCGATTTGCTGTTAAGGTTCCGCGTACTGCTTTTCTTTTGTTGGCTTGAGTTATAGGCGTACGTGCATTAGTTTTAACTACAGTTTCTGTATCTATTTTCACTTCTATTTCAGTCTATTCATCGTGTTTTTTATTTGTTTTTTAAATCAATAAATGTAGCTCATCCCATAGCAATCCCATAATACTCGTTACTTACGAAATAGCTCAATTAAATGAGTAGCCAGTTCTTTCGACAATTTCATCGCGTAAATAACCCTACGTGAACAGAGCAAAGAAAAATCTAGCACAATCACTCCAGAATGAACAAGGCGATATGACTCCAACGGTTGCTGCTCGCGTAGGTACTATGCCAGAGAAATGTTTCAATAACATGTTTTTAGGTGTAGATCAGTCGCGGTGCGGTTTTATAACTTTCTTTGATGTTTACCGACATCTGTTGGATAACATAAAACATGCTATATAACCAGAAAAATGTTATACAACACTGTGTTTTAAAACTTGTTTATTTAAAATTTTGTAACAAGTTACAAAACTTTGTTACATGTTTTGTTACATAGTGTGGATCCGGCTTAACGGTAACTTCTTATAGGTAATACACTACAATTTCTGAATATTTTTTCTGAAATCTATCGAATGGTACCAAACACGACCCCCACGGAGGTGGGGGGGGGGGGGTTACTTTAAAATCTTAAATAGGAACTCCTTTTTTTTTATTTCAAATTTGGATTCTTTGCGTAAAAATAAGCAACTTTTATTCGAAACGTTTTTTCTAATTACGGATAGATGGCGCTATAATCGGAGAAAACGGGTGTTGGAAATGGAAAATTAAATTAAAATATGGAAAGTCCCCACTAAAATGGAAAATTTTACTCAACTTTTTTGGTTTTAGAACCTAATAATCACAACCCAATAGGTCCCCAAAGCGCTCGAGTGACTGCACATTTAGCATACTTTGCTCCCCTACTATATGTATTATAAATAATATGCGAAGTAATTATTAACCCAAACAACCATAATTCAACTTTTATTTACTAATAAAGAACTGGACGAAAGTGTCACATCAGCTTTTATGAAACACATGAATATTTACATAAAAAGGTAAGTGATCTGCTTGAAATCGATATTCCCAAAATCATCTAAAAATTGTTTATACTTGAGTACTTTGAGACTCTTGTATGAAATGTGAATACCGAAATACGATTAGGAATCTCCATTATGTAATTTTTAAATAATACATAATTCTTAGGAAATGATAGGTATTATACAAACCTGTTAAAAAATACTACCTACTGAAATTTTTTGATGGCAATAAAAAATGATGAATTGGTTTATCGAAATATGTCATTTGGATATTTTTTTAAACTCGATAGATCCTAGGGACATGTCGGTAGGATCATCACTTTTGGGAGTTTTGGGAATATCCCAATTGACAACGCAATATACACCGACGCCGTCTACAACGAGCGACGAATCAGAGATGCCAGATTGGGGTACTTTCGCCCATTTTTAGGGTAATTTGAAAGCACATGGGAAAATTTTTATAGGTTGAATTGGTTGGGGAATTTTTCGGGAGGAAAATTGAGCAAACTGAATTGCAATATAACTGTATGTAACATATAACATTATATTAACATTATAACCTATCGAGTATTTGCTTCTGATTAAAAAAACCGAAAAATGGTTTTTGGAACAACCGCTTTTTTTTACCAGTTATAACCGCCAGGTTAAACCGTAAGTAAAAAACCGGTATAACCGAAAACCGGTTTTTTGTTCAACAACCGCCATCCCTACCTTGGTTGTTACAAATACAGTTCGCTGGAATAAGTTTTACCCCCCTTATTAACTTATTTATTTTTAGCACATAAGAAAAACGCTCGGATAGGTGGATTTTTAAAATAATCATAGTATATTATAGCGTCAATGTTTCGAACTTTACGCGATCCCTCTTCTTCAGGTGACAGGCACAACTTTGATTTTTTTAAATAGGAAAGTAAGTACATCATGTGACACCTCATTTAAAGGCTTTTTTCTACAACCGTGTTAAAAATGTAATTTTTAGAACTCCATACGTGCGTTAAAAATGCTACTTTAAGGCAGGGCCGGTTTTAGGGTTCTGAGCGCCCCTGGCAAAATAAAATTTGGCGCCCCTTCATATAAGAATATACAAATTTACTGCAAATATAAAAAAATAGGAAAAAATCAAAATTTTACCATAAAGAACTATGTAAAAATATATTTATTTAAAAAATAGTAGGATAGTTATTACTTATAACTTATCCAACATAGGGCATAGTATAGCGAGCACATTTTAAGTTCAAGCGACGAAGAAGCGAGGTAAAAGATAAATGCACATTATCAACAACCAGTAAAAAATGTGTATAAATAACTATTTAGATGGAAAAGAAGCCACAATTAAATTGAAAAAAATAATTTTATTATCGTTTCGACGCCCAAATCGGGTGTCGTTGTCAAAATACAAAATACTACTAAATTAAACAAAAATGTTGTTGCTTAGTAAAAAATTCGTCTAATAATTTATTTAATCTGACTCATTTAAATCATTTAATGTGTATAAATCTTCTACAAGACCAAAAAACATGTTGATTGTGCGCAAGATATAGCTGCATCCCCAATAACTAAATTGAGGGAGTGGCATCCACTTAGCATAAAATAGCATGCGGATATTCTTTGCAAACGCGAGCTTGTACATCTTTATTTTTTCTCTTCCTTTTAGAGCCGTTGTGATATCCTTGGCCTTACAATCATCTATGCAAATTCAAATAAAATCATTCATTATTTTCTTTATTATCTCATGAGCTTTTTATTATCTCTATGACTCGATACCTATAAAACCAAGCTATGGTTTTAGGTATCGAGTTACTAGGACAAACAATATGCTGCATACTAAAATTAAACCCGGTACTGTGGGATAAGAACATCAGTATAAAAAAAAAGAAGAATATAATATAACACCATGACAAAAAGTATTCTGAATAATGGGTGTGAAAACTGAATAAAAAATACGAAAACCAAATGCAAAATAAGAGCAACAGAGATCGAATACCTAAGTAGAAGCTGTAGAAGGGATAGAATAAATAGAGATTAAGAAAATAATGGTAATGAATTCAAGGGATAATAGACAACATAGAACAAAAGAGATTAACCTGGTACGGACATGGCAGAAGAGCAGACCAAAATCGTTGATAAACAGAATAACAGATTGGAGCCCGATAGGAAGAAGGAAGAGAGACAGACCCTGAAAATCTTTTAGAGATAAAATGGACGAAGCAATATTAGAAAAGAAACCTGCAGGACCGGAAAAACAGAAAGAACTGAAAATAACGGTCAAATGAAATAATACAGGAAAAACTATGGAAATCCAGGGTGGTCAAGAAAAAACAGGATGTTTCTAAATAAATGCGACAAACTTTAAAGGGTAATTCTATATGAAAAAATAATGACAGTTTGCTCTATAAGCGTATGTCAGCAAATACTTCGTTTCCGAGATATGGGGTGTTGACATTTTTCTTACAAACTGACGATTTCTTTATTGTTCTAAAACCGGTTCAGATATGCAAATGAAATTTGATGTGTTTTAAGAGGTAATTATTGCGCATTTTTTGACATAAAATTAATAATGTTATATCTACTGTTGAAATGGTGTGAATTTTTTTAAAGAAAAGCATAGTACGCCACTGAGATATTTCAAATAACAAATCATTTTGGAATTACTCGTTCAATTTATGATAATATATACAAAAATCTATTATTCCTTTTTTTCATATGTCGTTCGTGCCGTTTTTATGCAAAAAGTGAAACATCTTAACGCGTACAAAGTATTCGAAATAAATTTCTATATATTCATATTATGAAAAAGAACTTGTCAATTCTAATTCATATAGATATACCTGGTTTGTCTTTTTTTTATTTCAAATTACACACCCACGGACACACGACAATGTTGATAAAGCAAAGTTTACAGAACAGGAAGACAAAACTATTTAACCATTGAGGCTATAATGACAAGCAGCAGTATAATAATATCACTGACTATTCATAAATTTGTTGATACTTCGTAAATCTGATCTTCGTGTATTTTAAGTATGTATGTATAACATTGTAATACCATAAAAGTGATAGGTATTACCTGACAAATGACCTTTAAAAGCCATAACAATTTTTAGGTTGCATTATTTTTATTAGAGAATTTTTGTGAGCTAGAAATAGTTTTCTTATTGTTACAATTATTTAATATTAATTGTCTTAGGAGTAATCTTAGCCCAAAGATAATCTATAAAGTCTAAAAAAATAGTGAATGTAAAAAATATTATATTTTTTTTTGTTTAGCTAATGCCTCGACAACTAATGGCCATTGGCATGGTAGGTACGGTAATTTTGAACAGTTAGGTACCTAGTGTCATGTGTAAGTAGTGTGTGTGTTGAGTAAGTGGCTTGTTACTTTGCAATGTCGACGTCATTGTCTTTGCAAAGAGACGCTAATTGTATCCGAACGTCTGCGGTCCCTCCGGTGAGAACCGATCCCACGAGGACAGAAACTATATTCATTTATTAATTTATAATAAATGAAAAATTTCCGACCCTGGTGAGATTCGAACCCACAACCTTTGGGATTTTTTCGATCCAAAGGCAGGCGCTCTTACCACTGAGCCACGGAGGGGGGTAAATATTATATTTATATATCAGCGTCTCTCAAAATTTGGCGCCCCCAAATTCTGGCGCCCCGGGCGGTCGCCCGGCTCGCCCGCCCCTTTATCCGGCTCTGCTTTAAGGCACTAGTGCTTTAACATTTTTATGGCACTGCAATTCGTATTGATCGTATAGGCAATTTTGATGTAATGTCAAAAAAATATAAAAATGGAATGTCAGTCAAGTTCAAGTAAAAGTTTTTGTAGATATTGTCCTGTAATTACGTTTGTAGAAAAAATATTGCATGATATGCGTGTTAAAAAGTGCATTTTTAAGGCACTCATGTGAATTGCAGAACTCGCTGTCGCTCATTCTGCAAACTTTCACATGCGTGCCTTAAACGTGTACTTTTAACACTTATATCGTAAATAACTATTGAAATACTGATTACAAAAATTTATAGTATTTTAAGCCTTTCTGAGAGCATATGCGCAAAAATTTCGCTCGAATTATTTTTAAATGCGTTCATTTTTTTCGAATACTGAGAAAACCTTAAGTATTTTTAAAAAATTTAAACGCAGAAAAAATATTACTGTATTATCCATGGTCGAAAGTCCTTGAGAACTTCTATAATATTTATTTTAATAAGTAACAGGGGTGAAAAAAATAGTATGATTTTTAATTTTAAATATATATTACAAAAGAAACTTTTTGTTCATTATAAGGGACTTTCTGCCCTCGGGAATAACGTAGTCTTCTATTTTGCGTTTAAATTTTTTAAAAATACCTATTAGTTATCTCAGGATTCGAAAAAAAATAAATGCGTTTAAAAAGAACTCGACCGAAATTTTGCGCCTACGCTCTCAAAAAGGATTAAAGTATTAAACATTTTTGTACTGTTTGAATTTATGCGACGATTGACGATCCACTGTTTTAAAGATTGGTTGAACAGATGTTGCCAGTTGTATGGTCCTCACTATGTGTATCGTAAGTTATTCAACAGGGCATAGAATATACATGGTTAGAAAATATACGCCAAAGTCAGCGCCTCTATGCGGAAAATCTCTGAACTAAAAATTGATGTGGACCATACAAAGTGAGGTCCCACTTTTTTTTGTAAAAAAACAGTGTTTGCTATCAGTACATGTCTACGAAAAAGTCTTACATTGATTGACTAAGTGAGGTCCGTATACTGGACCTCACTTTGTACAGGACCTCACTTCAACCGCAGTTTCTTTTGATATGTGGCTCACTTCATACGCTGGGAGTAAATATATATATATATATATACATATGTATATATATATAAATATATAGATATATATATATATATATATATATATATATATATATATATATATATATATATATATATATATATATATATAAAATGAATAATTTTGGGGAATGCAGTCAATGTGTTTTGGGCTGATTAGAAGTGAAACACTTTGAACTTTTGTCGAGCTTTCGGACAATTTATTTCCTTTATCAAGACAATCTAAAAATACAAATGTTTAAATTTAGATGAAAACTAGAAAAATAAAAAATTACTGCTCGTGGTTTACAAAATAACTAACATACTTATAAAAAACATAAAAATTCTTTCTAAAAAATATAAATTGTAAACGTAAATTAATTTTGAAATATGTCAAAAAGACATTAATCAAATGTAGTTAGACTACTTTAATAACTCGATAGATTGGGAAAGAAGTTAGTTAACAGTGTATAAAATACTGATATAAAGATGTAAGCAAATTTGAAGTTATAATTATTAGTAAAAAAAACAGATAGTAATGTAAAACAAGTTGATTTAGAATGTTATAAATATTTTTTTTCTTTTGATACTATTTAGTGAAATTTTAAAAATTAATAAGACCAAATTGTTTATAAAATGCATGTCTTATTAATTTTTAAAATTTCACTAAATAGTATCAAAAGAAAAAAAATATTTATAACATTCTAAATCAACTTGTTTTACATTACTATCTGTTTTTTTTACTAATAATTATAACTTCAAATTTGCTTACATCTTTATATCAGTATTTTATACACTGTTAACTAACTTCTTTCCCAATCTATCGAGTTATTAAAGTAGTCTAACTACATTTGATTAATGTCTTTTTGACATATTTCAAAATTAATTTACGTTTACAATTTATATTTTATAGAAAGAATTTTTATGTTTTTTATAAGTATGTTAGTTATTTTGTAAACCACGAGCAGTAAGTTTTTATTTTTCTAGTTTTCATCTAAATTTAAACATTTGTATTTTTAGATTGTCTTGATAAAGGAAATAAATTGTCCGACAGCTCGACAAAAGTTCAAAGTGTTTCACTTCTAATCAGCCCAAAACACATTGACTGCATTCCCCAAAATTATTCATTTTGTATTATTAACAGTCACTACATATTTTAAATTTTATATATATGTATATATAAATATATATATATATACATATATATATATATATATATATATATAGTTTGAATATGATTCTTGAACCTTAATATATTTTTTAATTTGGGTTTCTTGGGCTTAGGTTCACAAAGAAAAAGAGATGGCTATGATGTTATGTCATATCATTTAATCGACGTTTCGACAGGAATATCCTTGCCTTTTTCAAGATCATTACGTGACTAAAAAACATTTCGTCAAAGATACAATACCAAAATTTAAGAAAACATTTTGACTTACCCTGCATGTAAAGTTGGCAGTGAACAATAACAATAATAGACGTCACAAAATAAAACAATGTTAAAAACATAGGGACAGACCCACTAGTAGATACGTTTAAAATTTAGGTACTGTGTCGAATTATTGTGATGTTATATCGATGTTTCAAATATCAATCAATTAAATACCTAGTTGCTTCCGCAACATAGGCGTGCTGAAATTTCTTTTGTATTATATTTTAAATTAGATTATAATATAATTTGTTCAGATGTTTGATGTCCCTTTTGTCATTAATAGCATGGTTGTTCTTTTTTATTTCTATAGACTCTAGGAGCTCCCTCTTTTTCTTGTTGTGTTCAGTTTTTAAGATTTTGGTGTTGTCAAAATCGAATTTATGTTTTTTCTCGTTTTCATGTTTTGTGAGGGCCGTTGAGTTTTTTTTATCATATTTGTGAGAACGTATTCTTGAGTTGAGTAGCTGGCTGGTTTGTCCAATGTATACCCCATCGCAATCTGAGCAAGGGATTTCATATACTACATGCGATTTTTTTGATTGAGGAGTTTTTGTTTTTAGTTGTGTGAAATTCCTTTTCAATAGATTGTACCCTTTATGAGCAACTGTGATGTTGTGTTTAGATAGGAGATTTGCAAGCTGTTCTGATAACCCTTTTATATACGGAAGAGACATATAATTCTTCTTTACCTTGTTAGTTTTATTGTTATTCTGGTTGTTGTAGAAAGTATGTAGTCGCTACTTAAAAGTGTTTTCAATGAGATGATGGGGGTAAGAATTAAGCGTCAATGCTGTTTTTGCCTTTTTTATGGCCTGAGGTCTGTTTGTGGGGTCGGACAATCTGATGGCTCTATCAGCTAGGCCAATAACTACTGATTTCTTTTGGGACAGAGGATGATGTGAGTTGAAATTCAGATATCTCGATGACCAGGTTTTTTTAGTGTACCATGAAGTGGTTATGATACTATTTTCTCTATGTAAAGTCAGGTCCAGAAAGTTGATTTGACAATTTTTTTCTATTTCTAATGTAAATTTGAGTTTTGGGTGGAAGTTATTAAATTCGTTTAATAAAATATCCAGTTTATCCTCTGGTGCTGCAGTCAAACAGTCATCTATATAACGATAGAAAAAAGGAATATCAAAATCTATTTTATTTAGGACAATTTCTTCTAGGTGCTCTAAAACTAGTTGAGCGATAGCACTAGATATGCTAGCACCCATAGCACATCCATCTGTTTGTTGGAAGAACTAGTTTTTATATATAAAGTATGTTGAGTTTAATGTTGTTTCAACTGCTAAAAGAAATTCTTCTAGTGGAATGTCCGTAAATATTTTGATTTCATTCCATTTTTGCTTAATAATATCTTTCGCCAAAGCTATTGGAATATTGGTGTATAAAGATACGACATCGAGCGAAACTAATTTGTACTCTTTAGGTAAATGTGTATTTTTGAGTTTTGATTTCAGGTGATCAGCATCTTTTAAATAGTGTGGATTTTTATTAATTACAATAGAAATGATGTTCTTCAAATATTTTGAGAGGTTTTCAAAAGGGGACTGAATACATGAGACAATAGGACGTAGAGGCATATCTTCTTTGTGTGTTTTGGGCAGACCGTATATTTTTGGAGCAACAGCATTATGTATTTTGAGGAAGTTAGCGGTATTTGGTGAGATGTAGCACTTTTTTTCCCATCTGTCGACTAATTCGTTATTTCTTTTTTGAAATATGTTTGTGGGGTCATTTTTCATTTCACGATATGTTGTTTTGTCATTTAAAAGAGAATCCATTTTGCTGTCATAGTCGTTGGACTCCATAATAACAGTCTTGTTTGTTTTGTCAGGTTTCAGGACAATTAAATTTGGGTTTTCGTTTAAAAAAGCTTTTGTTCTTTTTATTTTTTTATGCAGTGTTTTATCTTCAAACTGATATTTGTTTTTGTTTTTAAAATTTGTTAAAATATTGCAACATTTGGTTCTAATGTCATTCTGTACATTTGTACTTAAGTTAGAGATGGAACTCTCAATTGAACAGATAATTTCGGATGTTGGAATATCATTTTTATTGCGGATGGGAACTGCAAAATTATCTCCTAAACTTAAAATGTCTTTTACGTCACTGGGAATTTCTACATTAGTTAAATTTTCTAACCAGGTATCTTTCAATGCATCGTTGTGGTTTTTATTTGATTTTAACAATAGCCTATTAAGTTTATTGATATTTTTATCTCGAATTTGACAAAAAATACGCTCATTATATTGTATCGATGTTTCTTTAAATGTATTTAAAATATCAACTGGTAATAAATCGATTAATTTTGCTTCTAGTTTTTTTAGTTCCGAGTCTACAGTTTTTAATGAAATAGTGGTATCTGCTATAAGTAGATTCAATGTACCCCCATCATCTCATTGAAAACACTTTTAAGTCGCGACTACATACTTTCTACAACAACCAGAATAACAATAAAACTAACAAGGTAAAGAAGAATTATATGTCTCTTCCGTATATAAAAGGGTTATCAGAACAGCTTGCAAATCTCCTATCTAAACACAACATCACAGTTGCTCATAAAGGGTACAATCTATTGAAAAGGAATTTCACACAACTAAAAACAAAAACTCCTCAATCAAAAAAATCGCATGTAGTATATGAAATCCCTTGCTCAGATTGCGATGGGGTATACATTGGACAAACCAGCCAGCTACTCAACTCAAGAATACGTTCTCACAAATATGATAAAAAAAACTCAACGGCCCTCACAAAACATGAAAACGAGAAAAAACATAAATTCGATTTTGACAACACCAAAATCTTAAAAACTGAACACAACAAGAAAAAGAGGGAGCTCCTAGAGTCTATAGAAATAAAAAAGAACAACCATGCTATTAATGACAAAAGGGACATCAAACATCTGAACAAATTATATTATAATCTAATTTAAAATATAATACAAAAGAAATTTCAGCACGCCTATGATGCGGAAGCAACTAGGTATTTAATTGATTGATATTTGAAACATCGATATAACATCACAATAATTCGACACAGTACCTAAATTTTAAACGTATCTACTAGTGGGTCTGTCCCTATGTTTTTAACATTGTTTTATTTTGTGACGTCTATTATTGTTATTGTTCACTGCCAACTTTACA
This sequence comes from Diabrotica virgifera virgifera, assembly GCF_917563875.1. Classification (NCBI taxonomy): domain Eukaryota; kingdom Metazoa; phylum Arthropoda; class Insecta; order Coleoptera; family Chrysomelidae; genus Diabrotica; species Diabrotica virgifera. Next base: position 135,644,309 of record NC_065450.1, read on the forward strand.
TGCAGGGTAAGTCAAAATGTTTTCTTAAATTTTGGTATTGTATCTTTGACGAAATGTTTTTTAGTCACGTAATGATCTTGAAAAAGGCAAGGATATTCCTGTCGAAACGTCGATTAAATGATATGACATAACATCATAGCCATCTCTTTTTCTTTGTGAACCTAAGCCCAAGAAACCCAAATTAAAATATATATATATATATATATATATATATATATATATATATATGCAGTAAAAAATTACGAAATATGCTCAAGATATCCACAAAAATTCAAAAAATGCGCATTTCGAGAAACCACAAATTTTCTGTTCTATTCTATTCTAGGGGGTTCTTTTATAGGGGTGCGGCAATCTTATTTGTTATCTTTCGAATATAATCATTATTTTTTTATATATGCAATTTATTCACTTCTTTTACAAAAACTGATACCAATATTAAAATAAAATAACAATATCACTATATATCTTCGATTATAGTTCACTACAATGTGTTTTTCCAAATTTTTTACGAAGAAACATTTTCTTTGATCAGATAAAATATGTTTATAACTTGAAAAACTCCTTTCAACATCAACAGAAATAATTGGGGCTTATTTAAAATAACTTGTTAAAGCCGATAATTGTGCACCAAAATCAATTTCAAAATTTCCTCCAAAGTTTTAAAGCCGCTTAAAGACGGGATCTGATCTAAAGCATGAATATTTCAATTCCCGTTAGAAACTCGTAAAACTATGGTTAAAGGTGTAAATTCTCTTAACAATAGGGGATTTAAAAGAATCACCAGAATTATAGGTACCTACTAAATTGGGATACAAATTGTACTAAATATAATAAAAGTAAATAAAATTCGGATTTCCCGGTAAACCATCCTTCATTATTTTAACATCCTACAATCATTTTATAACGGCGTACTATAAGCACTATAAGCGTTGCTATAAGTACTTTGTGTAAAGATCGGGTATTTTCTAAGAAAAAGTGAAAAGGCAGTGAATGAGCCGTCTCTCTTCAGGTAGTTCTCGAATTGATAGAACAGCCTGCGCGGGAAATATTTTGTGTCGAATTAAAAAATTAAATTTTTTTTTGGACTTAAATGTTTTTAAATAGGCGCAAAATATGCAAGTTTCTTTAAAAATATGCAAAATTTAGTAAAGTTCTCAAATATGCGAAATATGTATGCAATATGAATTTAGCATAAAATCCGCTCCCTAATGATGACCTTCTGCTATCACATTCGAATGGCATAAGTATATCAAATCTTTCTTTTTGGCCATTTGAATAACTTGCTGTTCCTTGAAAAAAAGATTTTAAAATTGAAAATATTTCTGAATTTATTAAATAAAAACATACATTTCGGTCAAAATTTACCCCCGTTGGTCATCCGAAGGTTAAACACTGTCTATCCGCATCTGGTGCACCACTGTAATCAGCCCGCAGATCAAAGAAACATGAAACGTAAAACATGAAACATAAAACGTAAAACACGTTTCATGAAAATAAAACAATGCTAAACAAATAGAAGTCCGCATACCAATGAAACGACTGTAATTCTTGCGTTTGAAACATTTTTATCTTCCGAAGGCGCACACCAAAGAAACATGAAACGTGATAAACGTTTCATGGAAATAAAACACTGCTAAACAAATACACGTCCGCATATCTATGAAACAAGTGTGATTCATGCCCATGTAACATTTTTATCTTCTTGAAACGTGTTTCATGAAATAGGACATGTTCTATTTTTCAATATCAGTTTCATTGTTTTGAATAATTAATTACATGCGTAAAGTAAATGCTGGCCAAGCATTTAATATTGCATTGGATTCTGTGGTGGAGCAGAACGAAGAGTTGTACAGTTATAACCTGGAGTGATACTCGAATATACAATAACAAGGAAATATCGTTTTTTTTAGACCAGGACCCACAATAAAACAATGTAAAAATGTTTGAATATTCATTCTATAAAATTATTGAAATTTAGCAAGATGATTATTTAATTTGTTTGCAACCAAATATTATGTACTATGGTTATGATTTTTGGACAGCAATAAAAGAGTTTCCACAACAGCAATCTCGTCAACATCACTTCCTATTATTTACTATACAAATTTTATTTTTGTTTCTTTGATTAGCATATTAGTATAGGCAACAGAGGTTAAACTTCGCAAACTCGACACAAGTCCCGTTTTACATTTTTTTCTGGTATATCAAAGGGTTCTTATTATGAGACTAACATTTTCTTAAAACATTTGCCCCGAAACACCCATTTTCATTCCTTTAAAGGGGGCAGGGAAAAATCCTACTCCATCAGTAAGGTTTTTTATAAATATATATTATGGTTATTGCAACATCCCTGCGGAAACTACCCTTATCCCTGAAAATAAGTTTGGCGAGCATGTTTTTACGATTTTTTCATTACCTATATATTTTTTTGAAACGACGCTTATACAGAATTAAAGACCACTCTTTGCTCTACAAATAAATGAATTTTTTTCGTATAAGCAACCGTTACGACACAGTGGCGCCGCAAACCTCAGAAATGCTTTGGCGGGCTCAAGTTTTTGTTTTTTTTTCACCACCTATTCATTTTATTAATAACGTACTTATGACAAATAAAAGAACACACTGTCTGCTACCACCCTAAAGCCACAGTGGTGACCCAGAGTCAATTTTTGCATATTTTCTTTATTAATTTTCCTTTTTTTTTTTGGTGGTTTCGGGGAAAATATGGGGGTGAATTATACAAATTTTTAAATAACACTTGCATATGGGTAATGCTGAAAGTTTTTTTACTCTAGCATAAGCGTTCAGATGGTATAAAAAGGGGCTTTTTAAAATTAAACACCCTGTAATTAAAAAATGGACAATTCCCTTAAATGAAACCTATAGCAAAAAATCAGACATTTATTTGTGATTAATTGCCGCTGGGTTGCTTCTTATTCTCATTACGGTTAGGGAAAAATAATTTTTTAAACATCTTTAAACAACTTTGGGGCGCCACCTCCGCTAAACGGTGTGTGATAGATATATGCTGTCGCGGAATAAATTGTAGGAAATATAGTCATCTTCATATTTCTATAAAGGAATTTTTTGCAATAACGTACAGGAAGGGCTACGTTTTGCAAAAACCACAAACTACCCCCTTTAAAGGGTTGAAAATGGGTATTCCGGGGCGAAATCTTTTAAGAAAAAGTTAGTCTCATTAAAAACAGCCCTTGATATACTAGAAAAAAAAATAATAAAACCGCACTTGTGTCGAGGTTGCGAAGTTCAATCTCTGTTTCCTACACTATATAACAATAAACGGTTTCGCTCTTCACAATTTATTTCTTTCATGTTTCACGTTTTATGTTTCACGTTTCTTTAATATTAAAAAGCAATTAAAGAGCGACGCCGACAGCAACGACTACGTCACTATCCATTGCCGACTATACAAATTTTATTTTTGTTTCATCGATTAGCATATCACATGAAACGGTTACTTTTTTTACAATTTATTTGTTTCATGTTTCACGTTTAATGTTTCACGTTTCATGTTTCTTTGATGTGCGGCCTCTGCCTTAGAGATAGAATGTTAGTTGAACGTTATATTTATAAATAAAAAACATAAAACTAAACATCCGAATGGATTAAATTAATTGTTCAGAAAGGACGTTTTCGGACTTATCAGTCTATTTTCAGTGAACTTCGGAATATCATCATCATGGTACATATCTACACTCGTAAAGGAGTGCTTGCCGCCCTCTTTGGGCTATATCGATTAATTTTCGCGGGGAATCAGTCCGCATTAACGTTTTGGTTTTACAATTGGTTGTGTGATTTGGCATATTCAACAATTTTTCTTCATTCGTTCCTGTCTTTGGTTATGGTTACCCATTCTCTAACTTCCAAATTCTTAAGGTCCTGGACTATCTGGTTCTCCCATCTGGTTTTGGGTTCGTGGTCTACGTGACACAGGTCTCCATTTGCCAAACTGTAGAACCAAACAGTAGATGGATTTAAATTTTTGTTTACATTTTACGAATTAAAATTAGCTGACCATAAGTCGACGAAAGTAAACATCTTTTCGGAGACGCAAGGTCCCTACTCGAAATAGCAATTTAGATGTATGTACTGTTGCATAATTTTTTTTTGGGAAAAATTAGAAAATAAATTTATGTCAGAGACCACGAAATTATAGATTTTCGTCGCCCTGTATATGACCAAAAATTGTAATAAGATAATTTAGTTAGTAATCAGTGTTTTCGCCGAAAAGTGAAATCGTTGAGAAGGTGGTTTTCTTAATGGGTTTTTGAACGGACTTAAACAATGGTGCGGTCAGATTAGACAATACCGTTTATTTCGCTTTGCAATGGACAATAAGACATTTTATAAAAAAATCGAAGAAGGTTAAGCGGTAAACAAATTTATTGAGTTTAGAATGTAAGGCTTTTTGTTTAGCAGTTTGAAACAACGATTTGATGTCTCCCGGAATTTAACAAATTGGAAAGTTGTATACAAATTGAATTGGTTCTTAAGAAATGATAATATGGGTATACTGGGTAGAAAGGATGTTTTGTGGTTGGTGGAAAATTGTGGATGGAAGGGATGAGAGTGTTGATTCTGATTTTGACGAGAGAAAAATAGGCACTGTTTAATGAATATCTGGAGACAGCAGTCCAGTTTTTGAAAAGTGAGAAATCAGTGTAAAGTGGTAAAGTTGGCCTTTGCGAGCAGAATCGAGTTGAAACGAAATCGTTGACCAAGTTGAGAAGTTAATTTTCCTTGTGCCCAAGGAAGATTCCTGTTTCTGTCTAGAACGAGTAGCCGATTGTTATCTATTTGCACAAGATATCGAGCAGAGAGGAAACTAAGTCAAGAATTCGAGTCCTGTTTGTTTGTTTGAGAAGCAGTTTGGACGAGATGGACCTTTCGCAACATCCTATGAGTACGTGTGGGAGAATCGAGGACGACGCAATCCGGGAAGAGAAGTAGAGAAGAAACAAAAAGGTTAGTCAAATCATTTGTGAAATGGAGAGAGTTTGTTTATATCCACACCATATTTGCTTATTTTTTGTATTGAACAGTTCTATAACATAATTAGTCATTCCAAATTTTAAAGAAGAAATAAGTAATCAATTCAAAAGAAGAAAAGTAAATTCAATTAAATTTTGTAAGAATAAATAACGGATTATTTAATTTTTTTGTTAAAAAAGAGGAGATATCAGAATTAAAACTTAATTTATTAGATGAGAAATAGTTGCAACAAATCTAAATTTTTATCATATTTTAAAATCTTATGTTTATGGTATATTGGATAAATAAATCATATTTTTAACAATTATATGATATTGAGTGTGTTTAATTTCCCTGTTTTGTCCTGGATGGAGTAAGCAACTAGAGATACCAGAAGCCACAAACCAAAGGTAAAACATAAAAAATAAAATAGCCCTGAGAGCAGAGTTTATTAGAAAATTTAATTTAAATTTGGTTTTGTTTTACATAAGCAGTAAATAAAATAATTGAGTAATTAATTAAATTAAGAATTTGCTCATCAATCTCATAAAAGAGAGAAATACAGAGCATAACAGTACGTTGAACCAAAAGAATTTTATTATCTGGCTTGCTTCAGCTGCCAAGAGTTGGCTGTCTTCAGCGGTTCAACACACAGGCAATCTGCTATTTCAAGTAGGGACATTGCATACCCGAACATATCTACCCTCATAGACTTACGGGTCTGCTCATTTTTAACTTTTTAAAATGTAAGCAACATTTTAAATCCAACTACTGTTTGGTTTTGTGGTTACTAACGCAAGTTTCCCGAAGTTCACTGAAGATAGAATAATAAGCACGAAAACGTTAGTTCTGTAATCCATTTAGATTTATAATTTTTAATTAAATGACTTATACTAATTACAACAGGAGTTTTTACTTCAACGTTAAAAGTTTTTTAACTATACAGTGCGTCCATAAAGTGACGCATAAATTCATTATTTCGTACACCGGCGACTATAAGAAAAAATCCCGAAACAGGTCGATTTTTGTTTTTAAATTATGATTTTTTGGCATATATATCATACTAGTGACGTCATCGATCTGGGCGTGATGACGTAATCGATGATTTTTTTAAACGAGAATAGGGGTGATATCATAGCTCATTTGAAAGGGTATTTAATCCTCTATTCACCAATATAAACAATAACATAATTTAAAAATGTATACCATTTAACCATATACCCAATAACATAATTCTTTACACAGGGTGTCCACAAAAATATTTTTTAACCTTTAACTACACGCACAGATATAAGAATTCTACTGCATCTATATTTAAAAATTTTATTTTTGACCTTGTTTATCTCTCTAACTCATCACTGGAATGTGCTTTATAATTGGCTTTAGTTTCGTTATAATCGGCGTTCTGGGAAGATCGTAATTTACAGTTTATTATTTGTTGTTTCCGGTGGTGGACAATATAGGCCACGATTATAGTAATATAAGTACATATTTCAATTGTTTTTAGTCATTATGGCACAAAATATATTTTTCCTTATAAACAATACTTTTTTTCATGTAAAAAATCACATTAAAAAAAAATTTTTTTTAGTAATTTTATTTATCATGAATTCAGATTTCAGTTATAAATCCCAATTGGCTTACTGAGAAGGAACTCTAAGTATTCATTGATGCCGAATAAGGTTTATGACAAACAACTAAGTGTATTTAAAAAAACAAATTTGCTGTTTTTAGGTGTACTTTCTTGTGGCGTATAAAGTACGCCAGGCGTGTAGTTATGTTATAACTTGATGCGCGGGTAGTTAAAGGTTAAATTAAATTAATTGACACGAAAAGATGAATGTATGTAATTTATTTAATTTTAAATACATGTTATGCTGTCAGAAAACAGAAAAATGTTTTATTCGAAAAATAAATATTGATTTTCGCTTAAACCAAATGTTCAAACTGCCAAGAGGCAGGTGGGTGGCAGATTTAACATTGAATTTAAGCGAAAAGCAATATTTATTTGTCAACCAATTTTTTTTCCTGTTTTCTGACAACAGTAAAACGTATATTGAATTAAATAAATTACATACATTCTTCTTGTTGTCTCAATTAATTTAATTAAAAAGTCTTTTTTTGAACACCCTGTAGAAATAATTATATTAATTTTTATAGTACTGAATGGAGAATTCAATAAGCTTTCAAACAAACTATCACACGATCCTTATTCTTATTAAAAAAAATCTTTGATTACGTTATCACGCCCAGATGGATGACGTCACTAGTATGATATACATGCCAAAAAATCATAATTTAAAAATAAAAATCGACCTGTTTCAGGATTTTACCTTGAAGGCATCGGTTTACGAAATAATGAATTTATGCGTTACTTTATGGCCTCACTGTATAATATACTATACAGCCAACCCACGGGAACTATCCCGTTTTAACATTTATAAATATTATCGAGATTCACTGTATATTAGCATCTGCTGTACATCTAAATACATGTTAGTATTCAGTACTTTGCTCTACGGTGTTGAGTCATGGACTCTTAAACAGAGGAATATTAAAAATCTTGAAAGCTTTGAGATGTGGTGCTACCGCCGTATACTAAGAATAAGTTGGGTGGATAAAATTACAAATGAAGAAGTAATACGCAGAATAAATAACGAGCCAGAAGTTCTACTGAATATAAAAAAGAGAAAACTTGAATAATTAGGAAACCTGATGAGGGGACAAAAGTACACATTACTACAAAATATAATGCAAGGAAAAATCCAAGGACGAAAAATCCAGGCCGTAGAAGAATGTCCTGGATGAGAAATTTGAGAGAGTGGTTTGGCTGTACCACTAACGAATTGTTCAAAACAGGAGTAAATAAAATTAGAATCGCCCTAATGATATCCAATCTCCGATAGGAGAGGCACTCAAAGAAGAAGAACTACATCTAAAAGGGATATAATGGTAGGGGAGCAAAGTATGCTAAGTGTGCAGTCACTTGAACGTTATGGGGAAATATTGGGTTGTGAAGAGTAGGTCCTAAAACCAAAAAAAGTTAAGTCAAGTTTTCCACTTTAGTGAGGACTCTCCAATTTTAATTTAATTTTCCATTTCCAACAATCGTTTTTTTTTAGATTATAGCGCCATCTATCCATAATTCGAAAAAATGTCTCGATTAAAAGTTACTTATTTTTACGTAAGGCATCCAAATGTGCAATAACAAATGGAGGCTCTAATTTAAGATTTTAAAGTAACCCCCCACCCCACCTCCGTGGGAGGTCGTGTATGGTGCCATTTGATAGATATTTCAAAAATATTGAATCAGTGTATTTTTCACTTTTTCGATCTGATGTTCATTTCGCGAAATATTGTGGGATTCGTATTTAAAATTTTAAATTTATCCCCCACCCCTCTCCGTGGGAAGTCGTGTTTGGTATCATTCGATAGATTTTTGAAAAATATTGGGCACGTATTTTTTAGTTTTTCGATCTGTCATTCATTTCGCGAAATATTCACTTGTTTCTTGTGAAACTTTGGGACTCATCCAGTACCTTACGTCAGATTTTAGAAATATACACTGTTTTGCATGTACTTAACTTACCTTATCTTAATCTCACGATTTGGAGTTTTTCTGAGGATAGATTTTTTTTTCGGCTCCCTTTAACGAACTCTCCTGCATTAAGAGCCAATATGTGCTAGAGGTACATTTTCAGGATACAAGGTTTCTCCCCATGTAATAATCTGACGCGCTCGAGTAACTGCACAAATCCCCGCTTGGTCTCCCCTACCATAATGTCAATTGAATTTTATAGTTATAAATATTCTGGAGATCTTAGAACAAAGACTGTTCTTAAAGTGGGTGTTTGTAAACATTTCAGTAATTAATGGAATGTTCACAAAGTTAAAAATAGTTATTTATGTACCAAGTCAGTAAAGTGACTCTGTATCGAAAGAGTCTGATATTATGAGCCGAGCGAGCGTAGCGAGCAAGGCGAATAACAGACGAGTTCGATAAAGAGTTTTTACTGACGTGGTGCATACAAAATTTTATCGCCAATCATAAAAAACATTAACACTTGCTTAATTACATCCTTTTAATGAAAAAAAGTGTGTACTTTGTACGCACGAAATAAGTTATATTTCTGTTATCATGATTTCAACGAAATAAATATATTTTAAACAGTTTTATCGTATTTATATTTAAATAATATACTAATTTTAATACTTAAATTAAAATACCAAAAATTAAAAATATCGTTAATAGTTACGTCATTGTTTATGAAATGTAGCTTCCCGCAGCGAAGTTGCGTTTCCCGTGATGAATAGTAGACCTACATATTTATCACCGTCCTATATACAGGGTATTTCATTAATAATTGTCCAAATAGTAACTGGAGAAACCTTAGCACAAAATACGAAGATTTAACATAAAACACTTAAATAAAATGTGGTTCCTTACTGAGTTACAGGGTGTTTTATCTAAAAATTTATAAACTATTTTTGCTCAGCATTTTAAAACTATTTGACGTATCCTTTTCATACTTGGCAGAAAGTGCAACTACTATACACCTTACTAAATTATGATAAACAAGCGTTTCTGGCTATTACCAGAGGCGTACAACTGGGGAAAGTGAATGGTTGACCCTTTCCAAATTCTACGCCACTGGCGGAATTGCTATTTTAGTTCAATTTTTGGATTCTCCAACACTTTTTATGAAAATAATATACTCTTTATTCGTAACGATAAAGTCATTAGTTTTCGAGATCTTTGAAGTTAAAAATGAAACGACACGGTTATTTTGATTAATGTATTGTGTCGCTTCATTTTTAATTTCAAATATCTCGAAAACTTATCATTTTATCGTTACGAATGAACAACATATTATTTACATAAAAAGTATTGGAAAATCAAAAAATTACACTAAAATAGTAATTTAGTCATGGGCGTAGAATTTGGGAAGGGTCAACCAGCCACTATCCCCTGTCGTACGCCTGTGGTAGTAGCTAGAAACGTGTATTTATCTTAATTTAGTAGGGTGTACAGAACCTTCACTTTCTGCCAAGTATTATAAGGATACGCCAAACAGTTTTAAAGTACTGGGTACAAATAATTTTTAAATTTTAATCATATTATGAATTATTTCATAATTAATCAAAATAACTGTGCCGTTTCATATTTAACTTCACATATCTCGAAAACTAATGACTTTATCATCGTTACCAATGAAGAGTATATTATTTACGTAGAAAGTATTAAAGAATCTAAAACTGGTACTAAAATAGTAATTTCTCCAGTAGCGTAGAATTTGAGAAGGGTCAACCGTTCACTATCCCCTGTCGTACGCCTCTGGTAGTAGCTAAAAACGTTTGCGAATCATAGTTTAGTAGGGTGTACAGTAGTCGCACCTTCTGCCAAGTATGAAAAGGATAGGTCGAATAGTTTTAAAATGCTGAGCAAAAATAATTTTTAAATTTTTAGATAAAACACCCTGTAACTCAGTAAGGAACTACATTTTATTTAAGTGTTTTATGTTAAACCTTCGTATTTTGGGCTAAGGTTTCTCCAGTTACTATTTGGACAATTATTAATGAAACACCCTGTATAATCGAATTAACAAAAACACTATTTCATACTATATATATTTGCATTAATACGAAACTTAAAAGATTTAAGAATTCTTTTACTTTTACATGAAATAAACATTTCGTATGACAGTGACAGTAATGACAGAAGGCTCTTGCATGATAGCTGATTTCGATGTTTAATCGATAGTTGTTAGGTATCAATATTGAATACCTAATTACTAGGGAGCGGATTTTATGCTAAATGCATATTGCTTGCATATTTCGCATATTTGATAACTTTACCAAATTTTGCATATTTTTAAAGAAACTTGCATATTATGTGCCTTTTTTGAAAACATTTTTGTCCAAACGAAAAAATTTTAAAATTTTTTAATTCGACACAAAATATTCTCCCGCACTTGCTGTCATATTTTTTTCAAGAACTACCTGAAGTCGGCTCATTCACTACCTTTTCCGGTTTTTCCTAGAAAACTCCTGATCTTTAGTGCGATGCCACATTAGGCCGATGCCACATTATGCGTTTTGAACGGATGCGGTGAAAACGCATCCGTTTCCAACGCAACCGGACCGACCTGTCACACTATGCGTTTAGTCTGGTGCAGGTAGTAAGCGCGTACCGATGACTCAAAACGCATCCGCTTCCAACGCAACCGGACCGATCTGTCACACTATGCGTTTTCACCGGATGCGTCGGAAACGCATCCGGTCAAAACGCATAATGTGGCATCGGCCTTATGCGCTTTGACCGGATGCGTTTCCTCCGCATCCAGTCAAAACGCATAGTGTGACAGGTCGGTCCGGTTGCGTTGGAAACGGATGCGTTTCCACCGCATCCGGTCAAAACGCATAATGTGACACCGCACTTTCCCACAATGTGCGTCTAGTACGCTGTCATAAAATGATTGTAGGATGTTAAATTCCCTATTGTTAAGAGAATATTTACACCTCTAAACATCGTTTTGCGATTCTCTAACGGAAATTTAAATATAATTTAAATCATATCCCGTAAATCAGTACAATTAGTCACCTTTAGTCGGTCAATGCGAATGTTTAGTTTTTGTTTAAAAGTACTTTTGTTTGTGAATAGTACAATATGACGAAGGATTCTAGCCTGATCTATTCCCAGATCAGAATATATCCCCAGCTTCTTTACACCAATGGAAATTATTCTGCAAAGCATGTAATAGAATGGTGAGTTTAAGATTGCTTACTTCCTTTTTTTCTTTAATAAATAATATTTGGCTGATTCCTCAACATTTTAAGTTTAAACAATTTGAAAAAGTATGTGTTATTGCCGTATATACCACCTTAGCGAAAATTTCCGGTTACACAACACGTCGGGACAGAACTAAATAAGTCAAAATGCAAGAAGATGAGCAAATCGAAAGTAGTTTTGATCAGTTACCAATTGACAGTAGACAATCGTTGATGACTTCATCCAATGAACAATATAAATTTAAGTCGGATTTAAAAAAACTGGAAAATCCTATGGTTAAAGATTTTTTGGAAATATATTGCAAGAAAAAGGAAGGGGGCGATGAAAGTTCATTGAAAAAAATTACGTACCAGAAATTTACAACGATACCATAAAAAAAATCAAGAAGATAGTGGAAAATCGATACATTCATTTTATTGTAGATAAATATTTGGTTTCTCAAAATGGGCATTTCTTAAAATTTTTGTGCATATCTTGCGAATATTTCGTAATTTTTTACTGCATCATATGTATGCACATATTTCATCAAAATTGCTCGCATATAAATCTGCTCTCTACTAATTACTAAATCTGTAAAATTTTGATTTATGTTTTATAAATATAATTGCAAAATACTACAGAATTTCATTTTCTGACATAAATTTAATAATAACGTAAATTTTGTACAATATTTTTAAAAATTAAAGTAAATAAATTTTAAGGTCACTCAAATAAATAATCGATTACTGCCATCGACCACTTACATTCAATCTCAGTACAATAAAGTGTTACTTTACTGCCGCAAATGGCGGCAAATGAGTACAATAATGAATGACTTTAGTGACGGTTGGCGATACAATATATTGTAAAATCATATTGCTTTTCAAAACTTAATATACTCTGGGCTAATTAGCAAAATTCATGGAAAAGTTATTTACCAGCAATTTTATTGCTGGAATCGAATTATAATATCCTATATATTAATAATATAGGTATGCAAAGTCCGCAGATAGTGTGCTACTTTTTTTATAAACAAAATGGCGCCGACAAATCGTATTTTTTTCAATTATTGCTCTATAACTCCGAAGATTTTAACTTTACAACAAAAACACCCAACTAAATTCACCGCAATTAAATTCTGCATAAAGATATGTTTTTCACGATTTGCTCCGACGAAAATTTTCCTCGGAAAATGCGGGTTTTCCTAACAAACACTATCATTTTCAAATAAAGTTTTAGGTAAGTAATTATTAATCAATAATTAAATAACTTAGTGACATCAAAGATTTCTTGGTGTAGATTGTAATTCAAAAAGCTGGTGAAAATTAAACGAATATTTTAGCAACAATTCAATTGTTAATTAACAATTTACGATCGCAATAATAACCAAAATAATCATGATACATTGATCAAACTTATAGAGATTATAAAGATGAGATGTTTGTTTAATATTTTATTGACAAAATATAAATTTTTCTTTTTTTTGCATAATCTTTAAATTTTGAAAAAAAAATAGTTATAATACGTTGGTCTAATTAGTAAAGTACAAAGAAAGGTTATTTATCAGCAATTTTATTGCTTTAATCGAATTATAAGGTCCTATATATTATTGATATAGGTATGCAAAGTCCACAGATAGTGTGCTACTTTTTTTATAAACAAAATGGCGCCAACAAATCGTATTTTTTTCAATTATTGCTCTATAACTCCGAAGATTTTAACTTTACACCAAAAATACTCAAATAAAAATTCACCCCAATTTAATTCTACATAGAGGCATGTTTTTCCCGATTTGCTCCGACGAAAATTTTCCTCGGAAAACGTGGGTTTTCCCAACAAAATCTCGAATTTTCAAATAAATTTTTTGGGCCAGTAATTACTTATCAATAATTATATAGCTTGGTGAAATAAAAGCTTTCTTGGTATAGATTATAAATTCAGAAGCCGGTTAAAATGAAACGAATATTTTAGCAACAATTCAATTGTTAATTAACAATTTACAGTCGCAATAACAACCAAAATAATCATGAGACATTGATCAAACTTAGAAAGATTATAAAGGTGTGATGCCTATTTAATATTTTGTCGACAAAATATAAATTTTTCATTTTTTTGCATAATCTTTAAATGTTTTAAAAAAAAATTGTTATAAACAATTTAACATTTCTTAGAAATTGTTTATTATATTCTAATTTTAAAAAATACTTAAAATGCGTATTCCATAGGTCTTGAAAATGAATGCTTTAAAAAAATTTTCCAACCATTTGCAAGAAAGTTAGGAAACAGCAAAATAAATATACGATATCTCCATTGTTTATAATTTGTTTTAATTGTTTCAAAGCTTAAAAGTGAGTCTATGGTACAATCTAATTACTCACAAAGAATGTCAAAAATTAGTGCAATGGTTATATTTTAATCAAAGATTAAAAATACTTTTTTTTGTAATTTTTAGCGCGAAAGGTAGGCTTGATACAGAGCCGGAGATAAAATGTTCACTCGAAGCGACTGACACGGTTAAACTCGCGCGAGTTGTGTGTGTGGGCGGGTATAGTCGGTTCGCTAAACTCAGACGCAAATGGCTAAAGATTTTAATACGTAACTTTTTTGTTTTTTGCCAATTTTGACAAAATTTGCAAAATTACTAAATATTTAGTAATTATTAACTATTAAGTAATAATTTTTTTGGCAATTTTATCAAATTGGCAAAATTACTAGCTTAAATCACTAGCCAGTTGAGTCTGAGTTTAGCGAACGGACTATAGCTACGGTACTGTATTATTCTACTTTGGCGCGTGTAAATTACAAAAATATATTTATAATCTTTAATTAAAATATAACCATTAAGCTGATAATCGATATTGTTTTATAAATAATTAGCTTGTACCATAAACTCACTTCTACGCTTTGAAAGAATTAAAAAAAATTATTAACACCGTAGTCATCGTATGTTTATTTTGCTGTTTCATAACTTTTTTGCAAATGGTTGCAAAAAAGTTTTAAAGCATTCATTTTCAAGATATTTGAAATGCGCATTTTAGCTATTATTTAAAATTATAATATAATAAAAACTTTCTGAGAAACGTTAATTTGTTTATAACTATTTTTTTTAAACATTTAAAGATTATGCAAAAAAATAAAAAATTTATATTTTGTCGACCAAATGTTAAATAGGCATCTCATCTTTATAAGATTTCAAAGTTTGATCAGTGTATCATATTTATTTTGGTTATTATTGCGACCGTAAATTATTAGTTAACAATTAAATTGTTGCTAAAATATTCGTTTAATTTTCACCAGCTTCTGGAACTATAATCTAAACCAAGAAGGCTTTTAAGTCGCCAAATTATTTAATTATTGGTAAATAATTACTTATCTAAAACTTTATTTGAAAATTAAAGATTTTGTTGGGAAAACCCGCATTTTCCGAGGAAAATTTTCTTCGGAGCAGATCGGGAAAAACACGTCTCTACGCAGAATTTAATCACGGTGAATTTTTATTTGAGTGTTTTTGTTGTAAAGTTAAAATCTTCGGAGTTCTAGAACAATAATTGAAAAAAACACGATTTTCGGGCGCCATTCTGTTTATAAAAAAAGTAGCACACTATCTGAGGACTTTGCATACCTATATTATTAATATATAGGATCTTATAATTCGATTCCAGCAATAAAAATGCTGGTAAATAACTTTTCCCAAAAAATTGCCTATTCTCCGATAATCAGCCCAGACTAATAACAGATTTCTTATGCCTGCTATAATTAACCAATTAATCTATTGTTTTTATCGCAACACCTCTTTTTAATTTTAACTAAAACTTGAAAAACGGTATTGTTTGCTTTTTATGTTTATAACTAGTTTAAATTTTGTTTTTCTGACCCAAATTCTCTCCATAATAATATTCAGAGGGAAATATTTAAATGTAAACTTAACCGCAGACGTGGCTGTGTAGTATTATTAGAGATTACCTCTAATTAAAGACTTAACAACAGAAAGGAAACCGCATATTAGCTCTTTGTCTATTCTCAGTTAAATACAGTTAAACCCCCTTATGTAGGAATTCAAGATCTTACAGATAAAGCTAGTTAGATTAATGTCTACAATGGTTATTCATGACATTTCTCATAATAGTTTTAGTTAGTTCAGTTTTCCCGAATTTATAGTGTTTTATAAGATCTAAAATAAATATTATAAAATAAAATCATACATAATATATACATAATATAATACATATTATGTACCAGGGATTATATTGGGGACTACATAAGAAATAAAAAATGTTATTGATGACTATATATACAGGGTGTAACGAAAATACAGGTCATAAATTTAACCACATAATCTTGGACCAAAAATAGTTTGATTGAACCTTACTTACCTTAGTACAAATGTGTATATAAAAAAAGTTACAACCCTTTGAAGTTACAAAATGAAAATCGATTTTTTCCAATATATCGAAAACTATTAAAGATTTTTTATTGAAAATGGACATATGGTATTCTTATGAGAGTAGCATCTTAATAAAAAATTATAGTGAAATTTGGACACCCTATAAAAATTTTATGGGTGTTTAGTTCCTTTAAACCCCCCCAAACTTTTGTGTACGTTCCAATTAAATTATTATTGTAGTACCATTATTTAAACAAAATATTTTTCAAACTTTTTTTTTTTTTTTATTTAGCTAATGCCTCGACAACTAATGTCCATTGGCATGGTAGGTACGGTAATTTTGAACAGTTAGGTACCTAGTGTCATGTGTAGTGTATGTGTGTTGAGTAAGTGTCTTGTTACTTTGCAAAGTCGACGTCATTGTCTTTGCAAAGAGACGCTAATTGTATCCGAACGTCTGCGGTCCCTCCGGAAAACTTTTTTGGCTGCTAGTACTTTTTCGAAAAGTCAGTTTTTATCGAGATATTTTGAATATTTGTCAAATCCACCACATATTTGTATATGGTTAAGTACGATTATGAAGACTTGCTAATTAATAATATGAAAATTTATGTATGATTTACATTTTTAGGTATATTTTGAACCGTATTAAAAAAGAAGTCATATCTCGATAAAAGTTGCATTCTCGAAAAAATAAAAAGAGGCAAAAAAGTTTTAAAAATATTTTGTTTAACTAATGGTATCGCAGTAATAGTTTAATTGGAGCGTACACAAACATTTGGGGGTTTAAAGAACAAAACCCCCATACATTTTTTATGTAAACATATTAAAAAAGAAGCCGCAACTCGATAAAATCTGCCTTATCGAAAAAATACTAAGAGCAAAAAAAGTTTTAAAAATATTGAGTTTAACTAATGGTACCACAATAATAATTTAATTGGAACGTACAGAAAAGTTTGGGGGGTTTAAGAGAACAAAACCCCCATAAAATTTTTATGGGGGGCACAAATTTCACTATAATTTTTCTTTAAGATGCTCCTGCCATAAGAATGCCACATATCTATTTTCAATAAAAAATCTCTAATAGTTTTCGATATATTCGAAAAAATCAATTTTCATTTTGTAACTTCAAAGGGCTATAACTTCTTTTGTGTGCATATTTGTACTAAGGTAAGTTAGGTTCATTCGAACTATTTTTGGTCCCAGAATATGGGATTTAATATATGACCTGTATTTTTGTTACACCCTGTATAAGGAGTGCTAAAGCGCAATGGTTCTACCAAGAATGTAGCGAAATCGAGGGGTATGAAAGAAAATATGATTCTTTCAACATGCATAAGAAGGTAAAAGAATTAGCAAAGTGTGGAAATATAAGTAGTCGTGCGATAGCTGATTTAAATGGAAATCTATTGTTTGACACCAAACAAAAACTGCACCGATGGAGGAAATACATTGAGGATCTTTTTCAGGATGATCGACCAATACAACATAATATAACGGACGCGAATAGTGGACCACCTATAACTAAAAGCGAAGTGAAAGATGCTATACGCTTGTCAAAATCAAAGAAGGCCATGGGACCTGATGAAATACCCACAGAGGTTCTAAAACTACTAGGAGATTGCGGAAGTAAAGTATTGGTTGACTTGTTTAATGCTATATATAATCATGGTTACTTACCACATGATTGGCTAAAATCTACTTTTATACCAATTCCCAAGAAAGCGAAGGCAAAAGAATGTCATGATCATCGAACCATTAGCCTAATGAGCCACGTACTTAAGGTCTTTCTGCGTGTGATCCATGCGAGAATATATAAAAGAATCGAAGAACATTTGGGCGAAACTCAATTTGGCTTTAGAAATGGACTAGGTACACGAGAGGCCTGTTTGGGTTGCAGGTATTGGTACAAAGGAGTAGATGTAAATGCTGATGTGTACCTATGTTTTCTTGATTTCGAAAAAGCATTTGACAAAGTATCACATACTGGAGAGATGTTACTAGAGAGACTAAGATGTTAGATGTCCAAGGTCAACTAATATTGACGATAAAGATCTAAAAATCATTGCTAACTTGTACTGGAATCAAAAAGCCACGGTTAGAGTAGACGGTGATCACACAAAAGAGATTCAAATTTAACGTGGAGTAAGACAGGGATGTATTCTTTCACCATTAATTTTTAACATTTATTCAGAAAAGATGTTTGAAGAGGCACTCAGTACTACACAAGGTGGAGTTGTAATAAACGGGAAACTGATAAATAATCTCCGATATGCAGACGACACTGTACTGATTGCCAGTAGTGATACCGAATTACAATATCTATTGGATTCTGTGGTAGCACAGTGCAGTAATTATGGTCTCCACCTTAACATCAAAAAAACAAAATATATGGCCGTCAGTAAGTATAACGTCATCGATGCTGGAATTCACGTTAATGATGTACAACTTAAGAGAGTTGAAGCTATAACATACTTGGGAAGCAGAATCACTGATAATTGGGCTCCATCCACCGAAATACGTTGCAGAATTGCTCAAGCCAAATCAGCATTTTTCCGGTACAAGAAAATTCTATGCGGTCATGGCATAAATTTGAATCTTAGGACAAGAATTTTAAAGTGTTACGTGTTTTCCGTTCTTCTCTACGGAGTTGAGTCATGGACCTTAACAGGAAGAATGCTTAAGATGGTTGAATCCTTTGAATTATGGTGCTATCGAAGAATGCTGAGAGTAAGCTGGATGGACAGGGTGCGTAATGATATTATTCTGAGCAGGATGAAGAAAGGCAGAGAACTGGTAAAAATGATAAAGTCTAGAAAACTCGAGTATTTTGCGCATGTTTGTAGACATCCGGAAAAATATAGCATTCTACATCTAATTATGCAGGGTAAAACATTAGGCAGAAGAAGTCGAGGAAGAAGAAGAACATCTTGGTTAAGAAATTTGAGGCAATGGCTTGGTCACACTTCGGAATCGCTCTTCAGATCTGCTGCGAATAAAGCTATGATATCCGACATGATCGCTAACGTTCGATAAACGGACATAGCACCCGAAGAAGAAGAAGGTGCCTATCCTGTTTTTAAACAATGAGGAGTAATTCAAATTTACCGCGCCATAATGCTTGTTTGGAATTGGTCCAACCTCAGGCAAGTTTACTCCACTGTGATGAAATTTTGACACTATTGACATCTATAAAATTTTATCTATTGGCATTTTATATGTTAATTACGGTATATCTGCGATTTTTTGTGCTTCTGCGTTATTCCTTTAATTTTCAGATTTTTAGTCTGCTTTTATATAAAAAAGAAGATGTGTCTGCACATCTCACCTTCGGGTCGTGAAATAAAAACCGTCAAAGTGTCACTCAGGATCATCATCATCAGCAGGCAGTATCTCGGCAACCCTTTTTGGGTCCTGGCTTGTTCTAGGATTTTCAGCCATTCTGTTCTGTTCCTTGCTTTGTTTTTCCAGTGGGTAATCTCAAGTTTTTCAGATCTTGTTCCACTTGTTCCATGTATCTAAATTTGGGTCTTCCCTTTGAGCTTCTCCCTACTGGTGTTTGCTCATTATATGCTTTGGTGTTTCGGTCTCCAACATCCGTTCAACATGGCCCATCCAGCGCAGACGTCCGATTTTTATGGATGTAATGACGTCGGGTTCGTTGTATGCTGCGTATAGTTCAAAATTATATCTTCTGCGCCATACGTCATTTTCTTTCACCCCCTTATATATATGTCTGAGGATTTTTCGTTCAAACGTACCTAACAAGTTCTCATCGCTTTTCGACAGTGTCCATGCCTCTGATCCATATATAAATACAGGTTTTATCAGGGTTTTGTATATTTTGCATTTGGTTTTTCTCATGATGTTGTTAGATCTTAGATGTTTAATTAATCCATTATATGTTTTATTAGCAATATGTATTCTTCTCATAACTTCTTCGGTGACATTGTTATCAGCGGCAACTAGTGAACCTAGATATGTAAAAAATTGTACGCTTTCGATGTTATAGTTTCCTATTGTCAGATTCTGTAGGTCTCTTTGTCCTGTCGATTTGCTGGCCTTCATGTATTTGGTTTTTATTTCATTAATATTTAGGCCACTGTTTTGTACCGCTCTTTCTATCGCATTAAATGCTTCTGTCATTTCCCTTTTGCTTCTAGCTCTGATCTCAACATCATCTGCAAATGCCAATATTTGTACACTTTTTGTTATTATTGTTCCTCTGGTGTTGACTTTTGACCCTCTAATTATTTTTTTCTAATGTGTTGTTGAATAGAATACAGGATAGGGCATCTCCCTGTATGTCGCAGGCCCGTTCTAACATGGATTGTATCTGTTAGTGCGTTTTTAATTCGAATTTTGCTTTGTACTTTAAGTGTTTCTTTTACTATATCAATGTGTTGAGTTGGAATATTAAACTCTTTCAGGGCGTGGATCAGAAATTTTTGATGGATACTATCATAGGCACTCTCAAAATCAATGAAGAGATGATGTGTGTCTATATTAATTCACTAGTCTTTTCCACTATTTGCCTCAAGACAAAGATCTGATCTATTGTGGACTTCTGCCTGCAGAAACCACATTGATATCCCCCAACTATTTACCGAATTACACTCGCGCTTTTAAAATTACAGATTTGTTTTGCCCTCGTGACAATTCGATATAATTTTTAAATTAAAACTGCCAAGTTGTCACTCGGGATACAAATCGGTAATTTTAGAGCTCTTGTGTAAAATCATACGTGACAATTGACTGAATATAATAATGAATGTGGTGAGATACACGAGGAAAATAAACAAAAAAAAAAAAGATCGATCTGGCATTATCCAAGAAAGGAAGCACTTTTCTATTTTGGTTTTTCATTCTATGGTCTTGGTCTGGTTATGCAGCTATCGTGTCACAATTTCTGTTATCATCAATACCTTTTTGTAAGAAACCAGTTATAATAGTAATTTTTCAATCTGAATACCCTTAAAACAGCGGCAATTTTTTACTTTTTCCAATTACGAATGGATCTTCTTTCAAACCTTCCATAGTTGCACATAGCAAAATAGTCAAACGTTGTTTTGTTGCCATCTTCCCTGCACAACAAAGCTGTTTCGTTAGCATTGTACACATCTCATGGAGAATAATAATTCCTTAATATTGTGGCAATCCAGGGGAAAGGGGAACAATTGTCAACACATATGGGATTAACAAAGAATCCGTTGCTCAGAATCGGTTAGAGATATGGAGGTGGTTCTTTACTTTTTGTTATTAGCTAGGAAATAGATAATAGATAATAGGCAAAAAGGCCAGCTAAAATGCTACTAGAGCTGAACTAGGACATAATTGGCAAAAGAAATAAATAATGAAGCAATATAAAGCCGAAAAGGCGCCACTGTGATCTTTTATTATTGAAAGGAAAGAAAAAGAAAAAAATATTTAGATAAACAACTCAAATGGAAATTAATTAAATATAAACAATTATTTTAAGATAAATATAAATTTATTTGAAGCTATAATGATAAATAAAACCTACCTTATTCTTTCTTACTTAGTTGACCAAAGGAAAGGGAGTTATATAATAATTAATAATCAAACATTTTACAAATGAATCATATTTATTGAAATAATAAAATAAAAAAGAAATTAATGTGGACCTCTTTCTGTTTCTACAATTTATAAGAGGTATCCATCATTACAAATAAATTTACAGTAAGTACATTTAGTCCAAGCTGTAGATTTAGATTTACATCGTCCTTCAGGCACTAAGTACCCTTCAGGTAGGTCAAATGGACCATAGCCGCGGAATGTGAGCATGGAAGTCAGGTACCGACAGACGTGGGCTTGATGGCCACACCTTTCGGGCGCTCAGCTGCCGAGGAGAACAAAATTTATTTTGCCAATTCGCCGGCTGAGTCTGGTTATGCAGCTATCTCATGTCACAATTTCTGTTATCATCAATACCTTTTTGTAAGAAACCAGTTATAATAGTAATTTTTCAATCTGAATACCCTTAAAACAGCGGCAATTTTTTACTTTTTCCATAATCTGAGTGACCGAGCACACACGGTCTGGACAGCGAGACAGCCATTTAGATCGGTGGTTTGATGTCCGGAACACATTTTTTAGGACACAAGTTTATAATATTTATATTATTGAGTAGAAAATTGAATTACCTATAAAATGAGCTATCATACGACCCCTATTCTCATTAAAAAAATCATAATCATCATAAAGTAAAAAATTAACGAAGTCATTAATAGGGAGAAACGCTCTTCTAGCTACCTCTAAAATTATGTGGCTTAACCACATGAAGTAATACAGAGAATATTCCATTACCCAGGGCATCCCACATGTGTGTATGTGTGTGTGTGTGTGGGGGGGGGGGGTAAAAAATAGATCGATTTCAGGATATAATTCAGGAATTTTTGAAACCTATCAGGTGTTGTAAACGACGATGCCAGGAATAACTTCTACTAAAATGTAACCAAAAATTTTGTGTGCTTTTTTATTTATGACGTTTTTCATTTGTTAAATTTGCAATTTTCAAAGCTTTTAATTTTGCAGCTTAGGATATTCATTTTAGAGAAAAACTGTTAAATAGAAAGTTGTAGTGACTTTTAAAAAACCTACAATTTGAGCTATGGCAATTTTAATTTCGTTACTGGTTATTGCAAAACAACCCAAAAAAATTAGTCTGACTGAATAGGTATTTTCAATAACTTTCAACTGAGGTATCACTTGCCATAAGATCCCATTTAAAATTATCTGTCCCAGTGGCGCTGTATCCTCCCTCTAAAGTTCACTATTATAAGTATAACCGTTCAAAAGATACGAGGGGGGACGGACTTTTGACTAGCACTGTCTAATAATATATTATACAGTAAGCACGTAAAGGTTGGATCAAATTCATTTTTTCATGAACGGACAATCTTGGAAACAAATTTCGAAACAAGTCAATTTTTATTTTTAATTTACGACTTTTTGGCCTATATATCTTACTAGTGACGTCACCCATCTAGGCGTGATGACGACATCGATGATTTTTTTAAAAGATGATAGGGGTCGTGTAGTAGGTCATTTGAAAGGTAATTCAATTCTCTATTCAGTAATATAAACAATAACATAATTATTTATACATGGTGTCCAAAAAATTGTTTTTGAATTCAATTTATTGACATAAAAAGAAGAATGTGTGTAATTTATTTAATTCAAAATACATTTTACTGCTATCAGAAATCAGAAAAAATATTTATTTGATAAATAAATATTGTTTTTTGCTTAAATTCAATATTAAAGCAGCCATCCACCTGCTTCATGACAGTTTGAACATTTAATTTAAGCGAAAAGCAATGATTATTTTTTAAATAAACATTTTTTTCTGTTTTCTGAGAGCAGTAAAATGTATTTGGAATTAAATAAATTACATTCATTCTTCTTTTTATGTCAATACATTTAATTCAAAAATGTTGTTTGGACACCCTGTATAAATAATTATATTAATATTTATATTATTGAATAGAAAATTGAATTACCTATAAAATGAGCTATCACACGACCCCTATTCTCATTAAAAAAATCATTCATGACGTCATCAAGCCCAAATGAGTGACGTCACGAGTATGCCACAAAGTCGAAATTTAAAAATAAAAATTGACCTGTTTCTGGATTTTTTTCCAAAGTCGTCCATTCTCGAGAAAATGAATTTATTCCAACCTTTAAGTGCTCACTCTATATTAAATAAAATAAAATAAAATAAATCAAATCGTATCGAATTGAATCGAATCGAATTAAAGCGAATAGAATATAATAGAAAATTCTAAGATTATAAGAAGTGTTCACTTCTGTCGGCACTCCGCAAGTGGCAGGCTCTCTTTTTTTTTTCTTCATAATCAAAATCAATATGTACGGTCATCGTTCTCTTTGCCTTATCCCTATGCGGGGTCGGCTTCCCTAATTGCATTTCTCCACACAATTCTATCTTGGGTCATATCAATGTTAATCCCCTTTACCAACATATCCTGCCTTATCGTCTCCCCCAGGTCTTCTTTGGTCTTCCTCTTCTACTCCTTCCAGGAATCTGCACTTCAGCTATTCTTCGAATTGGGTGATTAACGTCTCGACGTTGAACATGACCAAACCATCTTAACCTATGCTGTCTCATTTTTGCATCAATCAATGCCACACCTAGGCTTCCCCTAATATACTCATTTCTAATTTTATCCTTCTTTGTCACTCCACTCACCCATCTAGGCATTCTCATTTCCGCCACATGAATTCGTTGTTCCTCTTTTTTTTCATTGCCCAACATTCAGTTCCGTGCATCATAGTCGGTCTTATGGCTGTTTTATAGAATTTTTCTTTCAGCTTCATTGGAATTTTTCTGTCACACAACACACCACTCGCTTCTTTCCACTTCATCCATCCAGCCCTAATTCTAGTGCATGCATCTCCATCTATTTCTCCATTACTCTGTAATACCGATCCTAGGTACTCAAAACTATTGCTTTTCACAATCATTTCACCATCCAAAGATACCATTTTATTTGTAGTAGCTCCATCTTTAAATGAACATTCCAAATACTCTGGTTTTGTCCTACTAAGTTTTAAACCTTTTTCCTCCAGAGCTCGTGTCCACTGTTCCAGTTTTTGTTCTAAGTCTCTTTCACTATTTCCTACTAACACGACATCATCAGCATACATTAAGCACCATGGAATGTTACCCTGTAGTTTCGCTGTTATCTGGTCCAAAACTAATAAGAATAAATACGGACTAAGCACAGGGCCTTGGTGCAATCCTACTTTCACATAAAATTTATCAGTCTCTCCCACACCTGTCCTAACACTAGTCGTTACTCCCTCATACATATCCCTCACAATCTTTACATATGCAGCAGGGACTCAAATCAATATGTACGGTATACATTTATAAAAAATATATTGGGACACAATTTTGGAACCATTCAGAAAGTCTATAGGTAAATATTAACAACCTAAGCAATAAACCGTTAACTCTGGTAACTAAACAGACTTATGACTAATGTCTGTTGCGATACAAAAATATAATGTTTATGTTGTATACTGGTATATATTATTGCTAAAACAATATTGCAGAAACTAATGTTATCGAACTAAAACCATGACCCAATTTGATCCCTCTACTCTAATTATTTCCCCGCTAACAACAAAACAAACTGTTCTTGTGAGTATTCCTTGTCCTATAAATACTTTATCGATTTCATAAATGTCACTATACCGCTACTACTATGGTATTCCACATAAATGCCGGGATTGACAAACACGCCTTGTATAATAGGCCAGAAATGACAATAGGCCTAAAATTCGAGTCATTTAACAACGCCATCGGAAAAAGGCACTTTAATAGGATGGTAGATGTTCATCCCAATTCAAAGTGACATCAACAAATCTTTCAGGGTAAAGGAAATGGAAGAATGCTTTACATACTTGGCCAATCTCTATTCCATTATGGACCAAAATGGGGAGATATGATTGATCTGATGCGTGTACGGGTCAGTTAATTTTCCATTTTAAAAATATTTTGATGCTTTGAGTTGTGTTCTACAGAATTCCATTTATACAGGGAGAATAAATTACAATGTTAGGTAGTGTAAAAATGTTCCCTACTTTTATTTAATTTTTTCTCATATTGACGGCATAGAAAACGAAGTGCGTTAAAACAACTTTTTTCTACAACCACTATTCAAAGTGCACTTTTCTGCACGGTTTTACGTTAGCAAACTTGATATTTTCTCACAGTATAAGATATTTGACATTAGTGTGCAGAAAAGTGACGTTTCTGTGCCGCAAAGTTCTTTTCTGCACAGTTGACTACCTCATTCTGAGTAACGTTATATTCTGTTTACATCCGTGGTTAAACTTTAGACAAATATATAACCTATAAGACAATTATTATATTTAACTATAGCATAGAAACTAAATTATGGATGTTACAACTGTTTTATTTTACAATTTTATTCTTATTAAACATTTTATAATTATCAAATAACCAATAAGGATTTAGCAACCTGTGCAAGAGACGTCGAATGAAGTAGGTTTTGTGTAAATCCGTGACTGCATAAATATAATGTCAATAATGTGTAATATTTGTTTAAATTTAAACAAATTAAGGCAGTGCATTAATTTTTTAACTGATTTCTGTGCAATTTATTTAGGTATAAGGAATTTAAATTGATTAGTAGGTATTAATTAAATACAGTTTAAAATTTATCACATAGGTACCTATTATAATTAATCGTCGTTTGGAAATTGTGATTTTTATTTTTAGGAAAAACTGTGCTTGTAGAAAAAGTATAGTGTGAAACACGTGCAGAAAGGTAATTTCTCACTCGTTTGAATTGCGGCACTCGCTTGCGCTCGTACCGCAACTTTTCAAACTCGTGAGAAATTAGTACCTTTCTGCACTGGTTGCACAATATACTATTTCAGTACTAGTCTGGGCAGATTATCGGAGAATAGACCATTTTGGGGAAAAGTTATTTACCAGCAATTTTATTGCTGGAATCGAATCTTGGGATTGTATATATTAATAATATAGGTATGGCGCCCCAAAATCATGTTTTTTTTTCAATTATTTCTCCATAACTCCAAATATTTTAACTTTAACACCAAAAATACTCAAATAAAAATTCATCGTAATTAAATTCTGCATAGAGACATGTTTTCCGATTTACTTCGACGAAAAATTTCCTCGAAAAATGCGGGTTTTCCAAGAAAATCTTTAATTTGGACTAAAATTTTAGATAAGTAATTATTTATCAATAATTAAATAACTCGGTGACATAAAAGCCTTTCTGGTGTAGATCATATTTCCAAAAACCGATGGAAATTGAACAGTTTAGCAACAATTAAATCATTAATTAAAAATTTACGGTGACTATAATAACCACAATAAGTATGATACATAAAAATAACTATGATTTTTTGATAAAAAGGCACTATACCTATCTAACGTATTTTACATAATTGAAATTGGACTATTAAAGCGGCCACAGTGGTAGTTTAAAATTATAAACAATTTTTTGGCTTATAAACAAATAGAATATCTCGGCAAATATTAAATTAAATTAAATTATTAAAACGTTACTGGAAAGATCGAGGCTGGTCTCTTCTTGTAAAGGAAAATCCATTTAATTGCGGTTTAATGAGCGGTTCCTGAGATACAACCGTTCAAAGTTGACCGGCATGTACGGCGAAGATATGAACAATAGGATGGTAATTTTCGAACCGTCACCATTTTATTTCGGTACTCTCTTTCCACACAAATTACCATATCTTTAAAATACTCGTAACATATATATGTATATGTATTATAATAATATCCCAAGTAGCACCGAACGAGTTTATTAAGTCTTTTAAGGATGCTTTAAAACTGTAGAATAAAACTAAAATTAAAACCATTTGGTTTTTAAGTAAACCTTAAGGTTTCAATAAAACCGCTTCCAGCATAAAAGGGCCCACTCTGAAAGAGGTCAATAAAACCAAAAATAAAAACCTTCTTAAAACTTTGTTTTCTTAAGCAACTGGTTTTAAAGCTGCTGTGAAGGTGCTTTTAAAACCATGTTGAAAGACACTTCAAGTGCAGACAGTTTTATAGCAAACTTAAAAAGGTTTCTTAAATGGAGACTTTTAAAGACAATTTACCACAATAAATGATTCTTTAAACCCATATATTCCATAAAGGCCAACAAATTTTTACATGTGTTATGATAGGTAGTAGTATTTGTAACCATAAAATAATAAAAAGTACTTGGTTATTTCTGATTTTCAAGGTAGAAAAACACTTGCGCACCCAACTTTATTGATAATGTTAACAAAAATAGGTCTAAATAACTCACGCCCCCTAAAATTTCTGACTTTTGTCGATTAAAAAATAAAAAAAATTAAATCCGAAAAATATTAATTTGAAAGAAAAATAATTTTATTTACAATTTTAATGTTTTAACGTTAAAATAAAGCGAATTTATGTCTTTAAGACGTTTATTTATAATTTTTGTGTAAGCCTTGTATTGTAATCTATCATGGCTTTCACCATCTCCAGAAAGCAATATGGCCGAAATCCAAATAAAAATATTTGGTATATCGACAGAGAATTGTTAAGATCAAATGGCTTTATTTTCTACCTTTCCAAGAGTATATATCCTACATAGAAGCAAGGTTGCCTTGGAATTAAAACCGTTTAGTTTTAATGCTGCTGTCAATAATGCCATTCGGTTTTAATGTGAATCTAACCTAAAATCGAGGCGTCGTAATGCTGTATGTGTTGTATTTTTCTTTTAAAATGACCAGTTCGTTTATATTTTAAGTACTTGCGGCTTACTTCTTCCATACTAACTGTACTTCTACTTTTTACAGCACACTACATCACTGTTTCGCTATAAAACAAATAGACGACCATTTTGGATATGAAAAAAGAGGGGATAAGTTTAGTTTTATTGTTTCTAACAAGAATCATAGTTTAGTCTTTACGGTAACCAAATTGATTCAGTTAAGAGCGTTTGGTTTTAATGTAGCCTACTAATTGCTTTTATGAAAGCAACTTTAAAGAAAACTAAAAAAATAGTTTTAAGGCATATATGTTTTACTGACATAATAGTTTTGAAGTCACGTAGTTTTAATAATAGGTTTTATTAGTCATATTAGGAGAATCTTTAAAACTGCAATAAAACTAAAAGGTAACAAACAAGAATCTAATAAAACCAAACAGTCCGGAAGTTTTTCATAAAGCTGATTAGTTTTAAAGTGAACTGAGAATAAACCATTTTAAAACTACAATAAGACAAATTATCTATTAAGATTAATTAGTCTTTGATACTCTTATTAGATACTTTAAAACTAGTGACAAATGCTTAACAGTTTTAAAGTTCTGGCAGTATATCTACAAGGTAACTTTAAAACCATTATATTCTTATTTACCACAATAAAACCTTTATAAACCTTAAATAAAACTAAAATGTTTTTATTGTGCTACTTGGGATAGTACATTATTTCACGGTTTTTGCTGTAAATTTTAAATAACCACTTGGATTTACATGAAATTTGGCATACGCATAGCTAACATGCCAAAAAAAAAAGTGATATGGTGCCGATGTGTGTTTTTGCCCTGGGGGTGAGTTTCATCCCATCTCGGGGGTGAAAAAATATATGTCCAAGATAAGTCCCGAAATGGGATAAACTGACTAATTTTAAGCAACTTTTGTTTTATAGAGGTTTTTCACAAAATCAATACTTCTCGAGTTATTTGCAAGTGAATATGTTAATTTTTCAACAAAATAACCACGTTTTTCGCAAATAACTCAAAAAGTAAGCATTTTGTTGAAAAAAGTACTCTTAGCAAAACTATAGCCTATAAAAAAATTAAACAAACGGTGTATATATTAGTCCCCTATACCTACCAAAAGCAGAGTT
Source organism: Diabrotica virgifera virgifera (assembly GCF_917563875.1). Taxonomy (NCBI): domain Eukaryota; kingdom Metazoa; phylum Arthropoda; class Insecta; order Coleoptera; family Chrysomelidae; genus Diabrotica; species Diabrotica virgifera. The sequence goes on from NC_065450.1 coordinate 135,673,888, forward strand.
ATAGCTATGAAGTTCATATTCGAAAAATTCCAAATAGAAGAATAATGTGAAATATCCAAATACTGAAGCATTCTTGGGAAAAACACAATAAAACTTTTTTAAAGTGATTAAAAAAAGCTTTATTTCTGTTTTTATAAAAAAAATTCTAGCATCAAATGTAAGCCAGTTACGCTCAAAATAAAGTAGGTCCCTTTTGTTTTGGCAAAAAAATCAGGAAGACCACCCCCCAATTAGCAACTTAAATGAAATTAATCGTTAACGCTTCACAAGTTACCCAAGTTACCTTACTTTGGTTGTGTTTATATAATCTGTAAGTTTCATCGATTCAAAGTGCTTATTTAAAAAAAAATTGGTTTTGAAGTAAAATTTTTTTTAAATTTTAATTTTGAAAATAATGCTTTTTTTTCAAAATAACTTAACTAATAACTAAATTGTTAGAGATACCAAAAATTTTAAACAATAAAAAAGTCGGCTTTACTTTTCTGAATATTTTGTATTTTTTGTTCTTCTGCAAGACAAAAATTGGTTAAGATTCTGTGTTTCTAAATTTGCATACACTCGTGATAAGTGACTCGTTCAAGACCTTTAACTACAGCTCTTTTAAAAATAAGGACCTTGATCCGATGAAACTTACAGAACATATGATCAATACATTTTATTTTTTTTTATAGCCTTTTTTCTATTCGAAATGTCGAATAAAGGCCTCTCCCATTTCTCGCCATTCATCTCTGTTGTGTGTGAGGGGTTTCCACATTGGTCCTGCGACTCTTCTGATGTCATCGCTCCAGCGCATTTGAGGTCTTCCTCTTGGTCTCTTCGCTTCGTACGGTCGCCAGTTTCCAACTTCCTTGCTCCATCTACCATTTTCGAGACGTTCGTTGTGTCCAGCCCATTTCCATTTTAATTTAGCCGCTTGTTCCACGGCATCCCTTACTTTTGTTTTGTTTCGGATTGCTTCGTTTGTTTGCCGATCTATTAGTGAGATACCAAGCATCTGTCGTTCCATGGCTCTTTGAGTTTTTCTAATCTTGTCCATGTTCATTTTTGTGAATGTCCAGGTTTGAGCTCCGTAAGTGAGAACGGGAAGGATACAAGAATCGAACACTTTGGTTCGAAGGTATTGTGGTATCTTTTTGTCTTTTAGTATATATGAGAGTTTTCCGAATGCAGCCCATCCCATTCTTACTCGTCTGCTTATTTCGGTAGTTTGATTTTCTTTGTTTACCTTGATATTCTGACCTAGATATATATATTCTTTTAGATGTTCCACTTTTGTTCCTTGGATGGTTATCGTTGGTTGATCATCTTTGTTCGACATTAGCTTAGTTTTGCTCAAGTTCATTTTTAGTCCTTTTTTTAAGGATTCTCTATGAAGCTCATCGATCATCACCTTCAGTTCTTTCCAGCTGTCGGCTATTAGTACCACGTCATCTGCATATCTTAGGTGGTTTAAATACTTTCCATTTATCGAGAGTCCCTTTGTTTCCCAATTTAATGATTTAAAGATGTCTTCAAGTGCGGCAGTAAATAGTTTTGGAGATATGGTGTCTCCCTGTCTTACTCCTCGGTTTATTTTGATTGGCCTAGTTTTCATGTCGTTATCCATCGTGACTACCATTTCAGCATGTTTGTATATATTATGTATTAATATCCTATATCTAGAATCGATTCTGCTATTGACCAGTGCTTCCTCAATAGCCCATAATTCTATGCTGTCAAAAGCTTTTTCGTAATCTATAAATGCTAAGCAGATTGGTAAGTTGTACTCGTTAACTTTTTCCATTAGGATCTTTAGTGTGTGAAGATGGTCGCATGTACTGAAGCCTTTTCTAAAACCGGCTTGTTCTGCTGGTTGATATACATCGAACTTTGTTGTCAATCTATTTGTAATTATTTTTGTGAATGTTTTATAAAGTTGTGATAGTAGTGATATTGGACGATAATTTTTCAGATCTGTATTGTCACCTTTTTTGTGTATTAAGATTGTGTTAGCAGTATTCCATTCCTTTGGTATGTTTCCTTCAAATAGGCATTTATTGAAAAGTATTTTTAGGTATCTGATAACTTCTTCACCGCCGTCTTTCAGCATTTCTGTCAGAATTCCATCGTTACCCGGTGCTTTATTTCTTTTCATTTCTTTAAGTGCATTTTCTATTTCTGCTTCGCTTATTTCGGGCATTAATTCAGAGTTTACGTTTGTTATTTGCCTTTTCAGATTTTGCTTTGAACAGTCGGGGGATCGTTTTTTGAATGGTATAATTCAGTATAGAAGTTTTCAATTATCTTCGATATCTGAGCTTTGCTCGTTTCTAGTTGGCCTTGTTGATTTTTTATAGCTATAATATTTTTCTTGCCTAATTTCGGTTTGGTATATTTCAGACTTCGATTTTTCTCTATCACTTCTTCTATATGGTCTGATCAATACATACCCGAGCAAAAAACTTGTGAAGTGGTAACAATTAAGTTCATTTGAAATGCTAATTAGGGGGTGATTTTCCCGATTTCTTACCAAAAAAAAGGGACAAACTTTATTTTGAGTGTAACTTGTTCACTTTTGATGCTATAAATTTTTTTAAAAAAACAAAATTAAGCATTTTTTAAACAATTTAAAAAAGTTAAAATGAGTTTTTCCCAAAAAAGTGCTTGGGGTTTTGGTTATGGCACGTTAAAATATTCGACTTGGAACTTGACGAATATGAACCTACATTTCATTAGCTATAACTCTGCTTCTACTAGTTATAGTGACCGAATATATACACTATGCTTTTGACTTTTTTATGTGCTATATTTTCGACAAGAATTGTTTTCGACCAAATACTTACTTTTTGAGTTATTTGCGAAAAACCGTCGGAAAACGTGGTTATTTTGTAGGAAAATTAACATATTCACTCGCAAATAACTCGAAAAGTATTAACTTGGTGAAAAAACTTTATAGAGCAAAAGTTGCTTAGAATTAGTCATTTTATCCATTTCCGGACTTATTTCGAACATATATTTTTCACCCCCAAAAGGGGGGTGAAACTCACCCCTAGGGCAAAAGCACACATCGGCAAAATATCACTTTTTTTCTTTGACTTGTAAGCTATGATTATGCCAAATTTCATGTCAATCCAAGCGGTTCTTTAAAATTTAGAGGTTTTGCAATATTTTACCTTTAAAGAACGTACTAATAAATTCTATCGATATTACGAGTGAAAAATGCCAAAACTACCAAAACTCCAATCAAAAATTAGGTTGGAGGAAAGGGAATCTCAAAGTTCAAAATCGGTATACGTTAAAAAAAATGAATTTTCTCGGCTTCCCACGGAGCAATTTTCTTAATTTTTTTTGTTCCCAATTGCAAGGTTAAATGTCAAAATTGCTTTTGTTTTGTTATAAGAAATTCATTTATCTATAAGAAAATAAAACTACACATTTTTTCTAGTTGTAGAATTTTTTAAGATAAAATTACCACAAGTAGTATACCTTTAAACGATTGAAATTTAAATATTCTAATTTGAAAGATGTATAACTATTTAAAAAATATTTGTCTATACAAATTAAATTTTTTTTATAATAAATAAATTAATTTATTATAACAAAACAAAAGCAACTTTGACATTTAATAATACGTTAGTTAGGTGGCTCTATTCGAGGTACATAGGAACAAAAAAAATTAAGAAAATTGCTCCATGGAAAGCTAAGAAAATGAATTTTTTTAACATATACCGATTTTGAACTTTGAGATTACATTTTCTCCAACCTTATTTTTGATTGAAATTTTGGTATATTTGGAGTTTTTCACTCGTAATACCGATAGATTTTATTATTATAATATATGTTATGAGTCCTTTAAAGTCATGAAAATTTGTGTGAAGAAAGAGTACCGAAATAAAAAGGTGTTGTTTCGAACATTACTATCCTGTTGTTTATATCTTCGTCGTAGATGCCGGTCAAATTTGACCCGCTGACTCAGGAACCACTGATCATAATTAAACCTTTTTTCTTTTAAAAGAAGCGTCCTGCCAAGTTATTTCCAATACCGTTTTCATAATTTAATTTAATTTAACAGTTGCTGACATATTCTATTTGTTTGTAAGCAAAAAAGTTGTTTATAATTTTAAAATATTCCTGAGGCCGCTTAAATAGTCCAATTTCAATTCTGTAAAGTACATTAGAGAGGTATTGTGCCTTTCTCCAATCCAAAATTCATAGTAGTTATTCTTATCTATCGTAATTTGTGTGGTTATTATAGCAACCGCAAATTTTTAGTTTACAATTTAATTGCTGCTAAACGGTTCATTCAATTTCCATCGGCTTCTGGATATAAAATTTATACCAAAATGCTTTTATGTTACCACGGTATTTAATTATTGATAAATAATTACTTACCTAAAATTTTAGTTCAAATTTAAAGATTTTGTTGGAAAAACCCGCAATTTCCGAGGAAAATTTTTGTCGAAGTAAATGGGAAAAACACGTCTCTGCAAAATTTAATTGCGGTGATATTCTATTACGGTGTTTTAGGTGTAAAGTTAAAATCTTTGGAGTTATAGAGCAATAATTAAAAAACACGATTTGGGGGCGCCATTTTGTTTACGAAAAAGGAGCACACTATCTGCGGACTTTGCATACCTATGTTATTAATATATAGAATCATAAGATTCGATTCTTGCCATAAAATTGCTGGTAAATAACTTTTATTTGTATAGTACATTCTTTCACGGTTTTTTCTCTACATTTTAAAGAACCGCTTGGATTGACATGAAATTTGGCATACGCATAGCTTACATGTCAAAGAAAAAAGTGATATTGTGCCGATGTGTGCTTTTGCCCTGGGGGTGAGTTTCACCCCCTCGTATGGGTGAGTTTCACCCCCTCTTATGGTTGAGTTTCACCCCCTCTTCGGGGTGAAGAAATATATGTCCAAAATAAGTCCGGAAATGGATAAACTGACTAATTTTAAGTAACTTTTGTTCTATAGAGCTTTTTCGCCAAGCCAACACTTTTCGAGTTATTTGCGAGTGAATATATTCATTTTTCAACAAAATAACTACATTTTTAGACGGTTTTTCGCAAATAACTCAAAAAGTATTTACTTTTGTTTATAACTTTATTTTTGTTTTTATAAATAGCTTCTAGCATTAAATTTAAGCAAGTTACGCTCAAAATAAAGTTGGTCCCTTTTCTTTTGGCAAAAAAAACGGGAAGACCGCCCCCTAATTAGCAACATAAATGAAATTAGTCGTTACCGCTCCACAAATTATTTTATTATGTTGTGTTTACATGATCTGTAAGTTTCATCGATTCAAAGTGAAAAAATTTGATTTTAAAATAAAAATTTTTAAAAATGTTATTTTGAAAAATATGCTTTTTTTCAAAATAACTTAAAAATTGTTAGAGATACCAAAAATCTCGAAAAACAAAAAAAGTCAGCATTGCTTTTCTGAATATAATGTATTTTTTTGTTTTTCTGTAAGACAAAAATTGATTAAGATTTGGTATTTCTAAATTTGAATACATTCGTGATCAGTGAATCGTTCAACCCCTTTTAACTATAGCTCTTTCAAAAATAAGGACTTTAAACCGATGAAACTTACAGATCATATATACAATACATACACGAGTCAAGAAACTTGTGAAGTCGTAACGATTAATTCATTTGAGATACTAATAAGGGGGTGATTTTACCGATTTTTTAACCAAAAAAAGGGACTAACTTTATTTTAAGCGTAACTTGTTTACTTTTGATGATAGAAATTTTTTTTATAAAACAAAAATGAAAATTTTTTTTAAACACTTTAAATAAGTTGTAATGAGTTTTCCCCGAAATGTGCTTCATTTTTGGTTATTTCACGTTAAACTATTCCATTTGGAATTTGATGAATATGAACCTATTTTTAATTAGCTCTAACTCTGCTTCTACTAGGTATAGAGACGTGATGTATACACCATTTTTTTAAATTTTTTACATGCTATATTTTTGATTCGAATATTTTTTCGACAAAATACTTACTATTTGAGTTATTTGCGAAAAACCGTCTGAAAGCGTGGTTATTTTTTTGAAAAAATGAACATATTCACTGGCAAGTAACTCGAAAAATATCGACTTAGTAAAAAAACTCTATAGAGCAAAAGTTACTTAAAATTTATCCATTTTAAATTCCAGTTACTATTTTTTAGAAGTTTTGTTTTTTCTGTGTTTATTCGAAATCCGATCGTGTCGACTCTTCGATCGAATCGAAAAATTTCACCATCGCTCTTAGTTTTCTGAAAGCTATCACTTAATGCGTTAAAGGTTGTGTCTATAATTTTTAAATAGAAGTAAACTTTATACCGTGTCTCTATATCTATGTACGTCTATACTTTCTTCTTCAGTCTTTCCACTTTCGTCTTTCTTGCAATTGCTGTGTCTCCGATTTTCATATTCTCAATTTATAACTTTGATACTGGCTCTTTTGCAGCTGTCAAATAGCCCTGGAATTTTAAATCACTTCTGAGAGACTTAAAATGGATTGTTTTTTAAATAAACTTACAGCTTGATACACTCGCATATCAATACTCTGCAGTGATTGTGCAGTGCTGACTACGTTAATGTGAAGTAAAATGTCATGCCATATTACCACACAGCAAAGAAGAGTAAAATCACGGATTTGATTTGCCAAACAGCTTGCCTCATGAGCAACCATTTTATCGTTGTTTTTATTGACAGTGATTTCTACAAGAGCGTTGTAGATTTCTATTTGCTGCTGAGTAATTGCATCAATTCTTCTTTCCCATATAGTTTCGAACAAAGGTTAGAAATATGATTTTTCAGTATAGCCCATAGCCCCACGATGAATAGATGCTGATGAAAAGTTGTAGATTTTTGTCAGTAAAGAAAAGAGAGAAACTGCAAACTGTGAGGCTTTAGCAGCATCATTTATGACTAAGTTTGGCTATTTATGACGGCTAGAACATGGGACAAAAAATGCTCTAGGATTCATTTTCAAAATTCTATTTTGAACTCCCAAGTTCTTCCCTGTCATGTATGCCCCATTATCATACATCATACCCTTGTCCTCTCATATCTTCCAAAGGTATTCACAGTTCATTCAGTTTTTTCAAAATAACTTCTGTAAGGCCCAAGCCAGTGGTTTTTAGAACAGGCACAAATCCAAGAAAATGTGCTTTAATTTTAACACTTTGTAAACAAATCTAAATCTACAAAACGTATAACAGTAGATGTTTTTCACCAGCAATATTAGGTGTCTAATCTAAAATTATGCTACATATAATACTTTCATCATCATCATCATCATCATCATCATCATCATACAACCAATTCACGTCCACTGCTGGACATAGGCCTCCCCCAATTGTTTCCACACTTCACGGTTTTGTGTTGATTGTTGCCAGTTTTTACTAATCCGCCTGATATCATCTGTCCATGGTGTAATACTTTGCTAATTTTAAAAAGTTTAAAATTTTATTTTTGATTTGTTCATGGAGATGCTGAAAAATTACGTTTTGCATACGTTTTCCCAAGTAGTGATGTTGCTTGTTACTACCATTCGTTGTTCTCCTAATGTGCTCTTGTAAAACAGAATAAAATTTTCCAAAGAGCTCAACAAGCTTTAAAAATTACCATGGTTGTGATTAAAAAGTTTATCAGAATCGCCCCTCAATGGAAGACACTGTTGTGCTAAGAACTTTATTATTGATACAAGTCGTTCTATTACATTTTAGAATACTAATCTCTCAAAGTGAAGATGATTTACAACGTATGCTGCACGAATTTAATATAACCGCTAGAAAATTTAACATGTTAATTTCCCAAAAAAGACTAAATGCATGGTTATAACAGCAGATCTAATAAGGTGTAAATTAGAGCTGGAGGGTCAAATAATAGAACAAGTCATGGAGTTTAAATATCTAGGCATCACACTATGCAGCTACGGAAAGCTCGAAACAGAAGTGGAAGATCAGGTGAATAAAGCAAACAGAGCCGCAGGTTGCCTGAATGAAACAATATGGAAAAATAAAAACATCGGAAAAGAAGTGAAAGGCAGAATTTACGAAACAGTCATCAGACCAATAATGACATACGCGGCAGAAACACGACCTGATACAGAAAGGACAAAAAGAATGCTAGAAACAGCAGAGATGAAAACGTTGCGAAAAATCGATGGTAAGACGATGTGTGATAGAGCTAGAAGTGCAGATATACGAAGGAGATGCAAGGTGGACAACATTAATAACTGGGTGAAAAGCAGAAGAGTAGAATGGAACGACCACATAAGCCGAATGACAACAAATAGAGTAGTAAGGACGGCGAGAGACGGTTCCCCAATAGGAAGACGATCAGTGGGAATACCACGAAAAAGATGGAATGACAACTTACTGGAGGCACATTGAAAAACAGACAGAGTAATGTCTATATAAAAAGAAGAAGAAGAAGAAGAACTTTTTGTGTTTCTTTTTCTATAGATTTGCCCGATTCTAGTCTAATAAAATTGCTAATTCTACCCACTGTCGCTGTGACTGTAGATGAGCTGGAGACTTTGCTTGATCTTGCTTAGCGAGTAGTTTTGATCCCACTATTCTTATACGATGAAAAAGAAAGCGGTGCTGTCGATTTCCGGTCGAATGAACAATTGTTATTGTTTTACTTTTTTAAACCTCGTTTTTTTTACAGAGACATTTTTGCCGCTCTTCTTTATACATAATGTTGATTTTTTATATTAAAAACATAATTTATTATTTCTCAATTTCAAAAATTGGCTTTTCAAAAATTTGCCGCCCCTAAATTTGCCGCCCTGGGCAGCTGCCCAGTTCGCCCACTCCTGGGGCCGGGCCTGTTTATGTAACAGATTTCTAATAAAATGTACCTGATCGAGACTTGAGGGTTAACTATTTGGAAATCCCTATAGTCCAGAGAAATAAGATTTTTCTCGTGACACATCCCCCTCCAGGCCGAAACCAAATTTTTTGAGTAGTATGGACATCTATATTAATAACCTATATGTTTCCTGCAGCCGATTTTGATGATATACATAGCTATAAACAAATGAAGATCAAAAAACGCTAAATTTTCGATTTTTCCTCTATTACTAAAAAATGAAGCATTTTAAACAAATTTTAGAGTAAGAAGCTGATAAATCATATAAAAAACTTCAATATGGCGTTCACCGCATATGTCTATCCTTATTTGTTGCTTAGAAAATTGCAAAATAATTCATAAATTTTGAGATTCTATAAATGTTCATAACTTATGTAAAAATTAAGTTAGAACTTTCCTGTTACAAGGAATGCTGAGACTTCTGGCGCTTAAATTATATTCTAAATTTCAAAGCAATTGATCAAATAGTTTAAAAGTTATTTAATTTGTTTTTCCCATATTAATTTTTTTTGTAACACTATAAGTCAGAAAACGATGAGGTTACAGTAATACTTTGGACAGTTTATGAAAGAAGAAGATTTATTCTATTAACTTAATTTAAAAAGAACCACAAAAAATAATTGTAAATAGTGTAAAATTATTTTGCAAAAACATGTCGATTTTTGCTTATAAACAATTAGAATAACTTTTTAACCGTTACCCGTAGAAAAATTATTTTTCCATATTTAGAAAGACTAAATTTTTATACACATTTAGAAAGAAAATGATTGTCCTACGACAATTAGGGACAAAGTTAGCCCCCTTCTTTTTTTAATTCATGGCAGCTTTGTTTATAACAATTAAGAAATAAAATTAGCAGCATTTGAAAGAACATACTTCAAAGTTTTAACATACCAAGTATACAAAAGATATCCTTTCAAGGAAATCGTCCACAAAGCTTAAAAATATGGCCCTTAAAATCGGCCGGCGTTGAAACTTGGGATAGCGATAAGAGGGGGGAAGGAGCTGTTAACTGTATCTCTGGTTCTCGATTATTTATTTCGTTGTTTCTTTTTTTAATTTGTATGTACTTTTTACGTACATTACGAATATGCGTTATTTAAATAAACTAATTGTTATATACACCATCAAATTTGTTTAAACAATTTTTTTCAATTTTTTTAATAATATTTAATGTAACTTTTATTGTAAATCGTACATATTAGTTATACAGGGCGTAACAAAAATACAGGTCATAAATTAAATCACATATTCTGGGTCCAAAAATAGATCGATTGGTCCTAACTTACCTTAATACAAATGTGCACATAAAAGTTATAGCCCTTTAAAGTTACAAAATGAAAATCGATTTTTTCAAATATATCGAAAACTATTAGAGATTTTTTATTGAAAATGGACATGTATCATTCTTATGACAAGAACATATTAAAGAAAAATTATAGTGAAATTTTTGCATCCCATAAAAATTTTATGGGGGTTTTGTTCCCTTAAACCCCCCAAACTTTTGTGTACAACCCAATTAAATTATTATTGTGGTACCATTAGTTAAACTCACTGTTTTTAAAACTTTTTGCCTCTTAGTATTTTTTTGATAAGGCAGTTTTTGTCGAGTTGCGGCTTCTTTTTTAATATGTTTACATAAAAATTTTATGGGGGTTTGTTCCTTTATACCCCCCAAATGTTTGTGTACGTACCAATTGAACTATTACTGCGCACCATTAGTTAAACACAAGGTTTCTAAAACTTTTTAGTCTCTTAGTATTTTTTCGATAAGGGACGTTTTATCAAGATGTGGCTTCTTTTTTAATATGGTCCAAAATATGCCTAAAAATGTAAATTATAAATAATAAATTTTCATACGATTACCAAGTCTTCATAATCGTACTTAACCATATTATACAAATATGTGGTGGATTTGAAGAATATTTAAAATATCTCAATAAAAACTGACTTTTCGAAAAAGTACTAAGAGGCAAAAAGTTTTAAAACCATTGTGTTTAACTAACAGTACCACATTAATAATTTAATTGGAACGAACACAAAAGTTTGGGGGGTTTAAAGGAACAAAACCCCCATAAAATTTTTATGGGGTGTCAAAATTTTACTATAATTTTTTGTAAGATGCTCCTGCCATAAAAATACCACATGTCTATTTTCATTAAAAAATCTCTTCTATATATTGGACAAAATCAATTTTCATTTTGTAAATTCAAAGGGCTGTAACTTTTTTTATGTGCATATTTATACTAAGGTAAGTTAGGTTCAATCGAACTATATTTGGTCCCAGAATATGCGATTAAATTTATGACCTGTATTTTTGTTACACCCTGTAATTATTATATTACTAATCCTATTCAATTATTCCTAAATCTAAAAATGGCTTATAATATTAAATTGAAAATAAAAAATCTCAAATAAACTAGGATTTATTTCTTGATAAACATGCTACTAGATAAACAAAAAATGAAATGTAACAAAATTAGAGAGAGGATAAAAAGAACAAAATTATTTTCAGAAATTTTCTACAATATTGTAATAATTGTATCTTACAACATTGAAAGTTATAATTTTAAGATTGCAAAAAAACAAAATATATTTCATACATTTTGGTATGATAGCAAGAATATTAAAATAAAATTAAAGGAGGTTTATCTAGGAATACTTGTATTTTTATGAAAAACGTAACAATTATCAGTTACCCATTTATTATAAATTTTTGTAAAGTCAAGTGCATATTATGATCCACTCCTATAATTGCCAACAAAGTCATCCTAAAAATATCGTAAAAGAATTTCCAAAAATTGTTTACACAATTTACATAGTTAATTAAATAACCACTTTATTAACAAAAAACATATCCGTAACGTACGCAAAGAGTACATGCAGATTAAAAAAAGAAACTCCAAAATAGATAATAGAGAAAGATTGAGGTTTTGATAACCGAAGTCCATAAACTATTTGTATCTCTGTACAAACAAGTACTCGGTGCAACCAGTTTTGCAAGAGCAGATAGTTTATTTTAATAAAATATCTGATATATAGAAGATCTGTTGATCGGATCGGCACTAACGGTTCTTAGCTTAATTTCCAACCCCATTCAATTACGTTTATCTCTTTTTGGTGGTTCTGTAACTTCAGTTTTTCATTCATCTAATAGCATGTTTACTAAAAAAATAAAACCTAGTTTATTGAGATTTTCGGATTTCCATAGACCAATACTATTTTTAGAAACAATCGAATGGGATAATTTGTTTTTTCATACTTTAAATTATTACTAAGTTTAATAAAAAACTATGTGTTATTATATTATTCATAAATATGTATGTTTTGAGATTAAAATTACTTCAAATATTATTAAAAAAAAATGAAAAAAAATTGTTTAAACAAATTTGATGGTGTATATAAAAATTAATTTATTTAAATAATGCATACTCGTACTGTACGCAAAAAGTACATACAAATTAAAAAAAGAAACGTCGAAATTCATAGGCGAGAACAAGAGATACAGCTAACATTTCCTTCCCCCTTCTCATCGATCTCCCAAGTTTCGAGGCCGGCCGATTTTAAGGGTCACATTTTGAAGTTTTGTGGACGATTTGTTTGAAAGTATATATTTTTTATACTTGGTACATTAAAACTCTAAAGTATGCTCTTTCCAATGTGACTGATTTGATTTCGTAATTGTTATAAAGAAAGCTGCTGTGAATTAAAAAATGGGGGGGGGGGGGGCGGCAACTTCGTCTCTAATTGTCCTAGGACAATTTTTTCTTTTTTAAATTTGTATAAAAATTCAGTCTTTCTAAATGTGAAAAAATAATTTTTCTACGGGTAATGGTTAAAAGTTATTCTAATTGTTTATAAGCAAAAAATCGACATGTTCTTGCAAAATAATTTTGCGATACTTAGAATTATTTTTTGTCATTCTTTTTTAATCAGGTTATTAGCATAAATCTTCTTCTTTCATAAACTATCCAAAGTATTACTGTAACTTCATCATTTTCGGACTTATAGTGTTACAAAAAAAAAGTAATTTGGGATAAACAAATTAAATAATTTTAAAATATTTGACCAATTGTTATGAAATTTAGTGTGTAATTTAAGCACCAGAAGTCCCAGCATTCCGTATAATAAGAAGATTCTAAGTTCATTTTTACATAAGTTATGAATATTTATAGAAACTCAAAATTTATGAATTATTTTGTAATTTTCTAAGCAACCAATAAGGATAGACATATTCAGCGGGAGCCATATTGAAGTTTTTTATATGGTTTATGAGTTTCTTACTTCCAAATTTGTTTAAAATGCTTAGCCATTTGACAATAAACGAAAAAAAGCGAAAATTTAGCGTTTTTTTATCTTAAATTGTTTATAACTATGTATATCATCAAAATCGGCTGCAGGAAACATATAGGTGATTATTATAGATGTCCACACTACTCAAAAAATTTGGTTTCGGCCTGGAGGGGGTTGTGTCACCAACAGGCTATTTTTTTCCTTATTTCTCTGAACTACTAAGCTTTATTGGTTTATTATCAGTTGTACAGTCGGTTACTGTATCAGAGTTTAGTCACAAATTGCTATATCCTAGTCTAGTTTTGTTGCGTATACCGAAAAGCAAAGAACACGTTTTAAAACGTTTTAGACATTTGTGTGAAAAGATGACATCTAAATTAAGGCTATGGATCGCACCTTATTCGGAACTTTCTCTAGAAGGAGATGGAGCATTTTGTAAACCATGCGGCAAATCGGTAAGTTTTATTTTTCTCTTTTTTTCTCGTCCCACAACATAACTAAATTCTAAAGCGGTTTTAGAATTCTAATTATTTTTTTTAAATTCTCAGATTTCAAGTAGAAAAAAGTACTTTATTGACCAGCATTGTGGAACCCCACTTCATAAACGTAATTTAGAAAAATTAAATTCCTCTAAGTTAGCCCAAATATCTCTGCGGGATAATTTAAGCAGTTCAAACAAAAGGAGTAAGACGCATTTAAATTTGATTTATGCCAGATGATGATTGCATCCAACATTCCTCTATATAAAGTTAATAACCCTAGTTTTAAATGCTTTTTCGAAAAATATCTTAATAAATCCTTACCGGACGAGACTACATTGAGAAAACATACTGTGGAAAAATGTTATGTGGAATGTATTTCAAAAATTAAGCGGGAATTAGAGGGCAACTTTTTGTATATTATCGTGGATGAAACGACAGATGTATGCGGCAGGTATATAGCTAATTTAATGATTGGAATTTTGAACGAAAACTTTGCGAGAAAACCTTATTTAGTTGCCGTTAAAGAATTGGAAAAAACAAACAATTTAACAATAAGTCCATTTATACAAGATAGTTTAACAAACCTCTTTTTACCCAACCCTATACCAGTCAATAAAATTGTTTTAATGCTTTCAGATGCTGCGGCATATATGTTAAAAGCTCTGTTAATTTAAAGATTTTTTATCCTAATTTAATTCATTTCACTTGTGTAGCCCACGGGGTAAATAGAATTGCTGAAGAAATAAGAAATCTGTTTCCGTTGGTAAATAATTTTATAAATTTTATGAAAAAATTTTTGTAAAGGCTCAGTTGAGGGTGCAAATATATAAAGAAAGACTTCCCGGTGTCCCTTTGCCACCTAAACCAGCAATTACAAGGTGGGGAACCTGGCTCGAAGCAGTTTTTTTTTACTTTGAACACTGCAATGAAATAGAATTAGTTATGTCAGAATTTGATGATGATATTTCCGAAGCCATTCGAGAAGCAAAAAAAAAATATTAAATAATCCCAAATTGAAACAGGAACTCGCTTATATCAATGACAATTATAAATTAATAGTTACCACAATTACCTTATTAGAAAAACAAGAGATAAATTTATGTGAGCCAGTAAAATTAATAGATAATTTAAAGACGAAAATTAAATCGGCACCTGGAAGTAACGGTGAATTAATTTAAGAAAAATGAAATATATTTTCGACAAGAATGAAGGTTTTTCGTTTTTATCTAATGTTGCTAAAGTTTTGAATGGGTCATTTTCCGAGGAATTACAAATTATGCCAGATTTATTATCCGCTCTGAAATATGCTCCAAATAACGTTCGTTTTCAATGTACAAATTAATTTTAATGATCGAAGACATAGTTTTAAGACCGAAAATGTTGAAAAACATTTAGTTGTTTCTATTAATGATAAAATTTTAAGTGGTTACAATGTTTAATTATTAATTAACAGTTATTTAGTTACTAGTTTATTTATACTAATGTTATGAATATGATGTGTAAATATACCTGCCTTAAGTTAATATTACGTTAATTCACTTTGTACAATAAATAAAAAGTTATATTCCTTTATTGCCTATATTTTGCCTAAATGTTAATATTCCTGTCTTTTTTTAATAAAATTTTTTGCCTATATAGGCGCCTTTTTCTTCAATTTTTGTTGCCTATAAATCCGAGCTTTATATATGAGTGCCGTGTTTTCGAATTCTTTAATTAATCTTTGGAGGTTATCTTCATATTCGGCTGTTACTATGGCATACTGCTACGCCGTCGTCGGCGTAGCAGATTATCTTTATTTCCTTTTCTCCCGTTCTATATCCTCTTCTTTTTTTAACTTTCTTTATAATTTCATCCATTATCAGATTAAATATTAATGGACTCAGCGAATTTCCTTGTCTAATGCCAGTTTCATGCTTAATAGGTTGCGATAGTTTTCCCTTACATCTTACCATAGGTATGATATATTTATATATATATATTCTCAATGGTTTTTATTAAATATTGCCTTTTCATATTTTCACTCGAAGTCTCGAATTCTCACTCTATCAAACGCTTTCTTCATAATCTATCAGGCACATATATGCTGGTTTGTTGTATTCCAGCTTCAATCCCCTGTTGGGGATAAGCTCAAAACTCTAAACTATATTACTTCAAAACTCATAATTCCGCCGCAAAGATCAACTCAATATCTCTATTTTGAAGTAGTGGGAGGGGGTCCCAAAAAAAATATTAAATTCCTGCCCTATACGCTGGGCTAACAATTATTATCAGATATACGGCACAGTTTTTCTCTATAAAATTTAGAAAAACATTTAATAATATATAGTTTTAACTTAAATATCAATAATATAATAAAGAATGATGATGATTAATATAAAGAATACATGAATGTAAACGCAGGAATACAGATATTGCTGCTTTTTTATTTATATGCATTAAATGCATAAGATCATATTTTAGTGTATATTTCAACTGTTTTTTGTGTATATTTGCATGCATATTTTAGGGTTTTTTAAGTGCATTTTTCCCGAGCTCTAGTTATCAGCAGATGTCATCTGCAAATTCGAGATCTTCTAACTGTTTGAAAAGGTTCCACCTGATGCCTGTTCGATCGTCGATTACTTTCCTCATTACACAATCTATCATAACAAGGAATAGGGTAGGGGATAGTACACAACCCTGTTTGACTCCACTTTCTATGGATATTTCTTCTGTTACTTCACCTGAATATTCTAGTTTGACTTTGTATCCTTCGTAGAAGAGTTTAATAAAGTTTATGATTTTTAGTGGTATCCCATATAATATATAATCTAAGGATTTTCCACATCTGTGCCCTATTTACACGGTCAACGGCCTTTTCGAAGTCGACAAACACATCTATATCTTTATTCCATTCATTTGTTTGTTCTAAGATAATTCTAAGGGTGCAAATGTGATCAATAGTGGAATGGTTGGAACGGAAGCCTGCTTGGTTGTTTCTCAGTTTTTTATCTAGTTCCGGCTTCAATCGTCCCAATATGATTTTGGACAGAACTTTGGATGTGACACTTAGTAGTGTTATTGCACGCCAATTGTTGCATTTGCTCAGGTCTTCTTTTTTGGGTATTTTTATAATCAATCCCTCTTTGCACTCCTTTGGCAATTCTTCGTCCGTCCATATTTTATTCAAAAGTATATGTAGCATCTCTACTGACTGCAAGGTGTCTGCTTTTATTATGTCAATGGGTATATTCTCGATTCCTGCGGCTTTGGCATTTTTTAGTAGTTTTAGGGTGTTTCCAATTTCATCCCTTGTAATTTCTCCAGTATTCACTTTTAGCTCTGGTGATTCTACTTCATCTTCTATGATTTGAGTTATTTCATGCTTAGCATATATCTCTTCGAAGTATTCCTTCCATCTTTGTATTATTTCTTTCTCATTTTTTATTCTGTTTCCTTGTTTATCCTTTACTTCTCGTATATTTCGTTGTGCTTTTCCTGTTAAGTTTTGTATGATTGTATATTGTGTTCGTAAGTTGTTTTCTTTCGCTGCTTTTTCTGATATATTTAGCATCTCATTTGTATAGTTTCTTTAATCTTTTCTGGCTTGTTTTTTTCTTCTGCGTTTTTTGCCTTGTTTTTCCTTTTAAGTTCCCTCTCTTCTTCCGATCCTTCCTTTTGTAGCATTTCTCTTTGATTTTTTTTCTTTCTTCTATAAGTAGTAGAGTATCTTTGGTAATCCATTTTTATTTTGTCTTTTTTTTTAATCCGATTGTTTCTTATGCTGTATTCATCATCACTTCTTTAAAATATTTCCATGTTTATTCGACTGACTCTCCAGTTTGTTGTGATACTGTTTGGTTAATTGCCAGTTTCTCACTGAATTTATTTCTTATACATTCTTGTTTTAGGGCATCAACGCGCTACTTGTTCCTTCTGCTGATTTTTTGGTTTTTGTCTCTGGCTAATTTCATTTTTAGTCTCGCTTTGATTAGCATGTGGTCTGATCCCACATCAGCACCTCTTAAGCTCCTAACATCTTGCAGCCAGCTTCTCCATTTATATTCAATTATTATGTGGTCTATTTGGTTCTTGTATCTCCCTCCTGGTAATTTCCATGTTTTCTTATGTATCCGCCTATGTTTAAAGATAATTCCGCCTATTAAAATTTCATTTTGCTCACAAAATTCGATTAATCGATTTCCATTGTCGTTTCTCTCTCCAATTCCCTCCTTTCTCATCACATGGTCATGTCCTTTATTATCATTTCCTATTTTTGAATGAAAGTCTCCGATTATTATTTTTATATCTCTTCTATATTAATTACTAATCCTATTAAACATTGTTTGTAGTCGCTCGTAAAACTGATCCTTCTCTTTTCGCCATTTTTATTCGTAGAAGCATATACATTTATTACTATTATGTTATAATATCTTGCCTTCAGTCTTGCCCAAACAATCCTTTCTGACACTGGTTCCCACTCTACTAGAGCCTTTCTCCCCTTTTGGGATAGCAGTATTGCCACTCCCTTTTCGTGTTTGTCATTTACATCCGTGTTCCCAGAATATATCATTAGTTATTGGTCACCTACTCGGGTTGATCCACTACCATTCCATCTTGTTTCGCTTAGTCCGACAATGTCTAATTTGGTTTTATCAATCTCTTGACTTACCTGCTCCAATTTGCCGGTTTCGTGTGGGGTTCTTACATTCCATGCACCTATAAATATGTTATCTCTTATGTCTCTTTCATGTTTATCTTTCGTTTTTGCTCTATTTCTATTTTCGTCCTTGCTCAATTCCTTTTTTTGTGCCTTGTCTGTCGTGATTTGTGCTTTTGTTTGTGTATTTTCATCTTCTGTTGGTTTTTTGGATTTCCCTGGTCTTCTTCCAGCTGGGTGCTGTATTGATTCCATTTGTGTGTTTTCCATCTATTATTAATTTATTATATTTTATTGTAACACTTTTACCCTTATTAATTTCTTCATTTGCGACTTGTCTTATTTTTTTCTGTGTTTGTAGTGCTTCTTTTGTTATGTCATTATTTATATACACTTTTTAGTCTTTTATGTGTTTTAGTTTAGCTTTATTTTGCATGATCTTTTTTTTTTCAAACTTGTTCTGTAGTTTGACCAAACATGTTTTTTCTCCCAGTTTGATAGCTTCTTCGATTTGAACATTGATATTCATTTCTTTTTCCATGAAGTTTCCTACAGCTTGTTTCAGTGCATTTCTATCGATTGTATCTATTGCAAGCCTTGTATTACAACATTATTTACTTTCCTTTCCTTTTCTAGTCTTTGTACACGTATTTTCATATCGTTTAGCTCTTTTTTCATTTCTTCCTTCTCCTTGTGTTTAGTTTGGTTTTCTTGTTTAACTTTCTCCAATTCTGTTTTCAGGTCGTTTAATTCCTCCCAGTACTTTCTCTGTTCATTCTTTATCTCTTTTAATTCCGTTGTTAAATTTTTTGTTTCTTTGGTTAAGTCATGCATCATTTTAGTAATTTGATCGAGCTCATCATCTTCGTTATGTGTTTTGTTAGGCTATCTAGACACTTTTTTACTTTTTTGGAACAATTCCTCCTCTTCTTCTCTGTTCCTCTTTCTATGGTCTTCGGATGTGTCATCGTCCGAATCCACTTTGAATCTAACCATTATTTTTACCGGTGTTAACAAATTCGAAGCCATTTTTTGTGGCGCAGCGTGCATGTATTATTCACTCCCGTTACTTAATAGTCCAATCGTTATTTTGTAACTATTCGGTTTGCGAAAGAGTGCCGAGCCCGCCTCAAAAGCTCAGAAGCTCGTCGCCTTATCAAACCTAATTAGTTACTGTTTTTTATATTTCGTTAATTTGCATGCGATATTTTTGTTCTTTTCAAATAAATATAAGAAATTGTACACATACAGATTATTTTCACTTACTTGTATTCACTTCCGTTACTTAATAGTCCAATCGTTATTTTGTAACAGTTCGGTTTGCGAAAAAGTGGCGAGGCCGCGTCGATGGCTCAAAATCAAGTCACCTTATCAACACTAATTAGTTTCTGGTTTTTATAGTTAAGCGATATTTTGTTTTGTTCAATAAATGTAAATATAAAAAATTGTACTTACAAATTATTCTGCTTGTTTTCTTGGCTCAGTTTATATACAATTTCACTTTGTCACTTTATGGTTTCTTTGGCGCTTTAAAAGCTTTTTAATTATATCCGTAATAATCACAAAATTTGATAAAAGTTACAAGCACTCATAAACACGTCTTACTAATTCAATTAGAGATGGCCAATTTGAAGCTGTAGATTTAATGTAGTAAAGCAGCCGTTGTAGAAACTTGTATAACCGATCATAAAGCGACTTCTAGGTGCATACCGCTTGATCTAAAACATAATTATAATAAAATCAATAAAGAATATCAAGTAATAAACTATAAAAAACTGAATATTAATCTAGAAAACTATCACTGGAAAGAGTATAATGATTTGAAAGACGTAAACACTAAATGTAATTTACTCTGCAAAATTCTTAATGAACTAATAGAAAGGAACAGTTATGTTAAAAAATGCAAAAAACATGAACTAAAGCGCCAATCTTGGATAACTGCCGGACTGGTGAAATCCATAGATACAAAAAATTCGCTCTATCGCAAATACATTAAAAGTTCCAGAAAATATAACAAAAAAAACCAATTATCTTAATTACAGAACATATCTCAATAAATTAATAAAAAGCGCCTAAAGAGATTACTTCCGAAATCAAATCTTTAAAAATAAAACTGTATCTAAGAATTTATGAAAAATTATAAAAAATTTAAAAAGTACAAAAGAAGAAGGAAATATTCCCGAAATACTCACAGAAAATGGAATTATCACCAAAGATAATACTACAATCTCCAATTGTTTTGTTTGTTACTTCACAGAAATTGGTGAAACATATGCTAGAAAAATAATACCACCTCAATCATATACGCCGATACATATATAAATCTTCAAACCATTCCATATATTTGACACCGGTCTCAGAAAGTGAAATAGAAAACATTATAAAAAACCTAAAGAAAAAGAAATCTCCGGGAATTGACAAAATAACCGCTGAAACAGTAATAAATATAAATAGAAAAATTAAAAAACCATTAGTTGAATTAATAAATCTAATATTTCAAACTGGAGTGTGCCCGGACAAGTTTAAGCAAACTGTTATAACTCCTATTCTTAAGAAGGGTGATAAACGTAATCCTTCAAACTATAGACCAATTTCACTAATAACAACCTTAACAAAAATATTTGAAAAGTCACTTAAAACTCGACTAACAACTTTTTTCAATAAGCATAACATTATATCATTGATTATCGATACGGATAATCAATGATAATTGATTGATTGATTGATTAATGATTGATTATAGACACGGATAATCCGTGTCTATAATCAATGATTATATCAACTTCACAATTTGGTTTTCGAGAAGGTATTTCTACAAGTGACGCAATTACAGAACTTGTTAATGACATATATGACAGAGTTGACAAAAATAAACCCACAGCTTGTGTATTTCTGGATTTAGCGAAAGCGTTTGATACGGTAAGCCATCCACAACTGCTGGAAGCATTGGAAGCATGCGGAGTGCGCGGAATTACACATAAGTTAATTCAAAGTTATTTAAAGAAAATACAACAAATAGTGAAGGTAAATAACACTTATAGTGATCAACTCATCCTAAAATCTGGTGTACCTCAAGGTACAGTTTTGATTCCATTACTATTTAACGTTCATGTCAATGACTTATACAACATAAACACCGAAGGAAAAATAATCAGTTTTGCTGATGATACTGCTATTTTGTATAGTGCAGACACTTGGAAAGATTTAAAAAATAAAATTGAAGTAGATATGTTTAAAATAATTCAATGGTTCAGTTATAAAGGGTTGACAATTAACTTCGAAAAAACGTTTGTTATTCCATTTTGTAGTAATAAAGTGTCACTACCATCTTTTAACATATAACCATCAATAACATGGAACGTAGCATAACGATTAAAATATCCAATACTATAAAATACCTATGTAGGTATAATTATCGACTCACAACTAAGGTGGGATAAGCATATGAACGAACTAATAAAATGTTTGAGAGCTATAGTTCCTAAATTTAAATATATAAAATCAATAATCGATGTAAAGTACCTAAAAATACTATATCACTCACTTGCTGAGTCCAGAATTAGATACGGAATACTTGGCTGGGGTGGTGTATTAAAAACATACTTAAAAAAAGTTTACATACTACAAAACAGAATACTAAAAATAATATTACATAAAAAACGCACATACTCAAGTCATCTTCTATTTGTTGAAGCAAAAGTAATGGATACAAGAAAACTATATATGTATTCAATATTACTATATATCTATAACAAAAAACATATACTTCATAAACTATGCCACCCCTATGAAACCCGTAATAAAACAAATAAAACTGTTAAAACTGAAAGTAGCAAAAAAAATTAGTACAAAGATACATCCTTTATCAAGTTCCAAAAATATTTAATTCCTTACCTGAGATGTATAAAATATATATAACTACTCTCAACTCACCAATGTTAGTTAAATCAATATTTAAAAAATATATTCTTAATTTAGATCGCGGCTATGTGCAAAATTTAATGGATTAAACAACTATTATCATTTTGTATGGTTTAATGAATATTATGTTCATTACATGAGTGTCATAACATTGAGGTGGGTATAGTTTTCATCATCAGAATAAAAGAATAAATAAATAAATAAATAAATAAAAAAATAATAATATAAATACGTTGTACAAATTGAAGTATAATTTTAATGTAGATGTAATTAAAATTTATTAATTATTTATATTTTATGTAACAGTACTCAACTATATTTTTAATGTATTACACGATATACACACTATTCCCGTGCTCGACCATTTTTGGTTTTAACAGATAGTGCCAGATGTTTATTGTTTTATGTGTAAATAACATAATTATTGTAAAATTCTTATAAAGATACATGTACAAGTTTCAGATTTAGCCATACGGCTCACACTCCCTCTAAGGGGAAAATTGACACATCCCAGAAACGTACGGTATCAAAAGGATTGAGCTCTGGTGGGACTCTTTCCGTGTTATCGAGCCCTAGGTGACTTGGTATGCAGGTGTATCTCCCAAAAATTTTCGTACACATCTGGCTGTTGCGAGTAGTACTGCTTTCTGCATGGTCTTATACAGATGTTCATTAAGGCCCAGCTTTTTTATGCTTTCGAGGAAAGTCTTCGGAATGACTCCAGTAGTAGACATAATAATCGGTATCGTCTGGGTACTTTGCATTCTCCATTGTCTCCGTATTTGAATTTTCAGATATAAACATATTATTAATATTATTATTAATTGTAGAAAAACCTTTATGTATGTTTTTTGTGTAAAATTTTCTGAATTTTTGAATTGTCAAGTCAGCTTTTATTCTAAAATTTTTATTTTCGTAAGTATTTAAAAAAACAACAAAGTTCGCAGTTCATTTGGTTAATAAAAAGTGAAGCAGCCACTTTTGAAGGAAAACTTTCTGATGTGTATAAGATATTTCTTAACGAAATTACAAAAATTTTTATCTTGTTTGATTTTTTCCGTAACCAAAAACTACATTGACTCCCCTAAAAACAAATTATACAAAAAAAACAAATTTTCAAAGTACGTCCCCCTAAAGTGGAATATATATGGAAAATTACACTACTGAATAAGTATCCATAACTGACCTGACCGACTGTAATAAATGCCAAAAGTATGGTATACAAGAGGCCGATAAGCGTCGTCGTCGCGATGGAAACGTCCTCTATGTGGAGAGCATTGGATACGTAAGCGTCGGCGTCGACGTCGGGGTCTGTCTGAAAGAGATGCTTGTGCAGCGCGAGTGCAAACAAAGGCAACCGAGAGAGAGACGAAGAGCGCCGGTTGGTTTATAACAGAGGAAAAATGCTAATTGACTAATATGCGTTTTAAAGGTTGAACGTTTGGTACGCAAACCCCCATAAAATCGGTGGGAGATTGTAAGTGTATTAAAGATTCGTACAAAAAAGTAGAGACAGGACAAATACGGGTATATTTTTATTTGTCAAAAATTACATTTTATATCTGTTTCCCCTACGGACATCGTATTTAAAAAAGAAAGCATTCTAAAAATAATAGAATAAGGAACAAGAATAAAAAAACCGCCAAACTCCGTAAAAATTAGTGCTGCACGCAACATTCCAGCTACAAAAGAGCTTATATGAATATTACCTCGCGCCAAAATGTATTTTTCTACGAGCGTGCAAAAATTTCTACTTTCGCGCAGTGTAAGTTTCACTTTTCCGCACGCGTGTTACTTTTCCGCACGCGTGTTAATTTAGATATGTTAATATGGCCTTAAAGTAATTATAATACATGCAATAAACTAATATTTAGATATTATTTACTAATTTATTTCAAATATATCTTATTCTGTTACTGTTTTAATGAAATTAACGCGATTATTTCATTCATAGGAGATTCTGACCAATAGAAAACTACAGACATGCAAATTAAGGTGATAATTTTTGATAATCTCCCGTCGTTAAGCATATTACGTCAGATGCCCTTCGTTGCTACGAAAAAATACATTCAGTGACATTAATGACAAATATTTTAAAAATTATAAAAGTGATGACTTTCAACCGTCAAATACATATTTATAACAACTGTGTGTTTAATTTCACTAATTGGTACTTACATATATAAATTACAATAAAATTTTGGTTTTGAACAGTTTTATTCATGAAATAATCGCAACAAATTGCACTCGAACTCTAAAATTAATATAGAATTTTAGAGCTCTTGTGCAATTACTACTGACAATTCGATGAAATAAAATAATTTTGACATAATATTCGAAAGTCAAATCGGTAGACAATAACAGTCTTGTTGAATCATCGTCATGGAAACCAAGATCGTCGTCATGCTAACTAATTATATTGAAAGTTTGGTTTTGACAACCTTGTCAAAGAATTAATTTGTGGATGTATTTTCATATTAATTAAATTAATTGATTAAGATTTGCTAATTTTTTTAAAGACTCTTAGAAAAATATTGTTCCTAACTCTTGCAGAAAGTCTCTTTTCCGCACTCGACTGCTTGCCGAAATCCCGCTTCGCGTCGTTCGGCAAACTGCAGTCACGTGCGGAAAAGAATGACTTTCTGCACTTGTTAGGAAAATAACTATTTTTGCCACGTAATATTCATATCAGCTCTTTTGTAGCTGGAATATAGCGTGCCCCCTCTTTAGCGGTTTTTTATTCTTGTTTAAGAATTTTTTCAAAGTTTTTTTTATAAATTAAATATATGAACTTGAATATTGAAATGTTTCTCATTCTTTTACTATTTTTGCTTTAAATTTTAAAGAACCGCTTGGATTGTCATGAAATTTGGCATACGCATAGCTAACATATCAAAGAAAAAAAGTGATATGCTACCGGTGTGTGCTTTTGACCTGGGGGTGAGTTTCACCCTATCTCGGGGGTGAAAAAATATATGTCCAAGATAAGTCCCGAAATGGATAAACTGACTAATTTTAAGCAACTTTTGTTCTATAGAGTTTTCTCACCAAATCAATATTTTTCGAGTTATTTGCTAGTGAATATGTTCATTTATTGACAAAATAACCACGTTTTTAGACAGATTTTCGCAAATAACTCCAAACTTAAGCATTTTGTCGAAAAAAATATTCTTAGCAAAACTATAGCCTATCAAAAAGTGAAAAACACGGTGGATATATTAGGTCTCTATAGGTACCTAGCAAAAGCAGAGTTATAGCTAATGAAAAATAGGTTCATATTCGAAAAGTTCCAAATAGAATAATTCAATGTGAAATATCCAAATAATGAAGCATTCTTGGGGAAACATATTAAAACTTTTTTAAAGTGTTTAAAAAAGCCTTATTTTTGTTTTTATAAAAAAATTTCAAGCATCAAATGTAAGCAAGTTACGCTCAAAATAAAGTTGAACCCTTTTGTTTTGGCAAAACAAATTAGGAAGATCACCCCCCAATTAGCAACTTAAATGAAATTAATCGTTACCGCTTCACAATTTACTTTACTTATGTTGTGTTTATATGATCTGTAAGTTTCATCGATTCAAAGTGCTTATTTTTGAAAAAATTTGGTTTTAAAATAAAATTGTTTAAAAATTTAATTTTGAAAAAAATGCTTTTTTTAAATTAACTTAAAAATTGCTAAAAATACCAAAAATATTAAACAATAAAAGTCAGCTTTACTTTTCGGAATATTTTGTATATTTTTGTTTTTCTGTAGGACAAAAATTAGTTAAGATTCGGTGTTTCTAAATTTGCATACACTCGTGATAAGTGACTCCGTCAAGCTCCTTTAACTACAGCTCTTTCAAAAATACGGACTTTGAACCGATGAAACTTACAGATCATATGATCAATACGTACGTAAGTAAAAAACTTGTGAAGTTGTAACAGTCAAGTTCATTTAAAAGGCTAATTAGGGGGTGATTTCCCGATTTCTTACCAAAAAAAAGTGTCCAACTTTATTTTGAGCGTAACTTGTTTACTTTTGATGCTAAAATTAAATAAAAAAATATGAAAAAAAAATTTTTAAGAAACGCTTTTCTGTAGTTACGAATGACTAAAATTAAAAATATTATAAAAAAAAAATCAACTAAAAAGCAAAAAATAAGAAAAATTTAAAAAATCAAACACATTCGTCAAAGAAAAGCGTGGCGCGTCTTCATCGTATAAACGGTTTTCGCCCCACGCTTTTCTTTGACGAATGTGTTAGATTTTTTTAATTTTTCTTATTTTTTGCTTTTTAGTTGATTTTTTTATAATATTTTTAATTTTAGTCATTCGTAACTAAAGAAAAGCGTTTCTTAAAATGTTCTTTTTCATATTTTTTTATTATTTACTTTTTAGTCTTACACTTTCCAAACATTAAAATATATCGTCATGTTTCTTAAAATATGTATAAAACATAATATGATGTAACATGAAAAGTAGTTGGAATCGGCAAACAATTTGAAACTTTATTGTTTATTACTGAAGCATAACGTAAACAATTAACGTAAAAATTGAAATTATGTATAGTTCATATCATTAGCTACAACACGTAAAAGTTTCAAGTTTTTACATTGTAAAAAATAAGAAAATTTAAGAATTTCCATTAGAATCGTTTGTTTTATTTAAACAATTAATAAACATAAAAACAATTTTTTATTGATTATTCGTGTATTGTTCCCGCGAATGCATATGTCTGCAAATTTTCATTCATTTTCATTGGAGAAGAGGCACTCAAATTAACGTCTAAAAATTTGACGCAAACTACTGAACTAAATAACAGCGTTAAAAAAAAAAATAAGCTTTAAACACTTTAAAAAAGTTAAAATGAGTTATCTCCAAAAAAGTGCTTCGTTTTTTGGTTATGGCACGTTAAAATATTCGATTTGGAATTTGACGAATATGAACCTATTTTTCATTAGCTATAACTCTTCTTGTACTAGGTATAGTGACCTAATATATACACCATGTTTTTCACTTTTTTACGTGCTATATTTTTGATAAGAATTTGTTTCTCGACCAAATACTTACTTTTTGAGTTACTTGCGAAAAACCGTCTGAAAACGTGGTTATTTTGTAGAAAAATTAACATATTCACCCGCAAATAACTCGAAAATATTATTTTGGCGAAAAACTTTATAGAACAAAAGTTGCTTAGAATTAGTCATTTTATCCATTTCCCGACTTATTTCGAACATATATTTTTCACCCCTAAAAGGGGGTGAGACTGACCCCTAGGGCAAAAGCACATATCGGCACAATATCACTTTTTTTTCTTTGACTTGTTAGCTATGTGTATACCAAATTTCATGTCAATTCAAACGGTCCTTTAAAATTTAGAGGTTTTGCAATATTTTACCTTTAAAGAACATACTAATTACACGATAAGTATTATAAATTGTCGCCTGTGTCGCATTATCGCCAAAATAATCTAGTGATTAGGACACTAAACTTGTGATACGACAATCCCAGTTCATATCCTAGCCATTTTAATATTTTTTGTAATATAATTTTTTGTGCCCATCGAATGTACACTAGATTTTTTTTCTATTCAAAATAGATTAAAAAAAATATATTTGGATGGCTGACAAATGAACCCAGATGGTCTGATCAAATTTAGCATCGGTAACGACTACAACTACATAGACCATTTCGGCGATAATTATTAAATGGATTATACTTTTGTAGTTCGATAAAAACTAAACGGCTTAACCGATTTTGATCACTAAACACGAGTTGGAAAAGTATTGACAAGAATATCTGGTACATTTAAGGCCAAATATGAGAACTAAAGGTATTATAGGATTTAGTGAGCTTGAAAAACCGTTTTATCCCATAGGAAATAGATTGGATCATATTTGTGAGGCCTATAACTTAAAAAAAAATCGAATTTTCCCAGAAATGTGGTATACACCGTTAGACGGATCTAGACCTACACCTCCTGCAAACGCTCAGTTATTGGCGCAATTCGTAGGTTGAAATTTTGAGTAATTCTCGAAAACCCAAAATTCCCAAAGCTCATAATAAGCCGTGTTTATGTCTGATCTTGGCCACTTTGGCATCATTTGAAAGATTGACTCAAGGCTATTGATCTGGTGTATTTTTGGTTTTCCCGTTTCTCCTTGAACCAAAGATACATACCCCCAAAAAATATGCCGTTTTGTACTTACCCAGTCCTATAACTAGCTCATGGGTGGTTAAAAATCACAAACTGCAATGGTTCTGAATCACCTCTGACCCTCTCTTGAAACAAGGAAAAAAATTCAGATCGGTGTAACATTTCCACATACAATACATACATACACACATAATTACAAACATTTTCCCACTTTTAATAGAAATTGAGGCAAATTTCTGAGCTAGGCAACCTTGGAATGGTATAACTGATTTCTAAAATTAGACATGCATTGGAAAGGTAAAGACCCACAACACTATCAGAATCCGTAGAGATCGGATTTAAATTTTTAAAATTTTTGGAAGTTTTGGGGACGAGAACGACAAACAGTGGAGGAGAAACAGGAGGGCCGTAAAATTCACACCCTTGGACCAAAATGGATGGAATTTGGCCCATTAAACTGGGGCATAATGGGCCCATTTGACCCCATAAATTTTAAGATGGAATCCCATTTTTCAATTTAGAAAATTTCGTGTAGGTATATATTGTGTCGTATGTAGGGGAGTTGTGCACCACTGGCGAGAACTGCCGTTCTCTGGGATTAATTCCAACTGTTGCTATTTATTTATATTATTTCCGATATGTGTAGTAAAACTAAAAAGTCCTGTTACAAAGAGATAAATATATTGTAATATATATAAACGTTAACCCCATGGAGGAGGATTTTATAACAAGCATCCAAATTCAAATAGGTTAGAACATTTCTATTTATTTTGGTAAGAACATCTGTGTATGTATCCTGTATTTCTTTAGTGTTAGTAGTTAGTACTCCTGCCACCTCCAACCTAGGGGCGGGCAACCACTCCACTGCCATAAGTCGGGGTCCTCCCACAATAAGCTCAGTGGTAGGGCTAAGAGCACACTGAAGAAATTGTAGGTAAAAAAGTGGAAAAAATGGGAGATAAAAAGAAAATTACTTCTTTTGGAGGTAATTCATCTCAAATAGATGACATAATTGAAAATAGTTTTAGAATTAGTATTAATACCTTATCTCAAAATAATAATAATGAAATATTAGATAATAGTATTGTAGATAATAATATAAATAATACTGAATTAAATATAAATTTGAATGAAAATATTGATAATACTAAAACAAAAATTAAAGACTTACTTGACTTCATTGAAGGTGAAATGGAAATAGGTAAAAGATTAAGTAAAATAGGAAAAGATGATTTAAAAAATAGAATAATGTTATTAGCAATGGAATATGGAAATATGGAAGGACAAATAAAAATATTAAAAGAAGAAAATAATAGACAAAGAATAGAATATGAAAAATTAAGAAAAATAACACAAACACAAGAAACGAAACAAACATATGCTGCAATAACATCAAAACCAATAAATAATAAAACTGAAAATCAAAAACTAATAGAGACACAAAAACAAATAAACACTCTTTTTATAACAAGTGAAACAGCACAAACTGGAAGAAAAGTACAAGAAGAACTTACGAAAGTTCTAGATCCAGAAAAAAATAAATTAAAAATAAACAAAATGAGAACATCAGGAAGAGTATTAATAATTGAAACTCCAACACTAGAAGACATTGAAAAAATAAAAAATAATGAAAAAATAAAAGAAAAATTTAAATGTGAACTTCCAAAAAAAAGAAAACCACTAGTAATAATGTATGATTTACCAAGCAACGAAAAAGAAGAAATTATATTAAATAAAATATATACTCAAAATTTTGAAAATATAACAAAAGAAGACTTTACAAACAATTGTAAATTAAAATTTAAGACAGGACCAAGAGAGAAATCTACGGTCCATTATGTATTAGAAGTATCACCTGATATAAGAAAACAATTAATAATAAATAAAACATATGTTGGTTTTACAAGTGTAAACACAAAAGATTACATAGTGGTAGCAAAATGTCATAAATGTAAGGATCTAGGACACGTAAGCAAACACTGTAATAAAGAAACAACATGTAACCATTGTGGTGAAAATCACGAAAGAAAAAATTGTAATAAAACAGGACAGCCAAAGGTATGCATACCTTGCAAACACAGAGGAAAACAATGTAATAAAGAAAATAAAAATTGTACAACTTATGCTCTACTTTTAAATCGTCTAATTCAAAAAACAGACTATGGTACATAAATATTATTTAAAATTTAATTAAAATTAAAATTAAAATGAAAATTAAAATTAAATTTGAAATTAAAATTAAATTAAAATTAAATTTTATAACATTAAAAATTAATATAATAAAAAATCAAAAATTTCAAAAACATAAAAACCAATGTGATGCAATGGTTAAAAACAGAGTCATGAGAACAAAAAATCATACTTTAAATGCTAAAAATACAAAAAATATAAATCATAATATAAAACAAAAATACTTTAAAAATAATAAAAATTATTGTATCAGAGGAGAGGGAATAAACTCAGATAAAATAATTAAAAATAATAAAATACACAGATATGGTGGTAAAATACTAAAAATGAAAATTTATTCGATTCTAATAAACACGGAAACCAAAATGAAATTAATAAAAAAAAAACAAACCAAATTAATTAATGACAAATAAAACATTCAATATAAAAATAGGACAAATAAATGGTATGAGAAATATTACAGTACTACATGAAATAAGAAAAACAGCAGAAGAAAATAGTCTTGATATGGTTTGCATTCAAGAACCATACACAAGACTAGGAAAAATTCAACACATGCCAATTAATGCACAATGTGCAAGCATAGGAGAAAATCCAATGGCGGTAACCGTATTATTCAATAAAAATATGAGACTTCTAATTCTAAAACAATTTAGTGATCGACACTGTATCTGTGTAGAATTGCTAACAAAAGCAGGTAAATTTATCATAGCTAACCTATATTGTCAGTTCTGTGAAGATATTGATGAATACGTGGAAAAGATAAGAGCTATATTTATAACGTATAGAGAGGAAAAAGTTATAGTTGTAGCAGACGTAAATGCAAAATCAATATTGTGGAATTCAACTCAAACAGATCAAAAAGGATTATTAGTAGAAGATATGATTAATGAACTAGAGTTGATAGTACACAGTAAACCAGGAAACCCACCAACTTTTCAGAACAGAGCTGGTGCGGCTAGCAATATAGATATAACAATATCAAATGTTGCAGTAGCACACCTAGTTAAGGATTGGAAAGTGATGGAGCATGCAACAATAAGTGATCACAACCTTATAACTTTCAATCTTAATAACCTGAATCCACGTAATACGGAAATATCTTCGGTGAGATACAATATAGGTAAAGCAAATTATGAACTATTAAAGTCTGAGTTTGGGCCACGTTGTCTGGTACAAAGGGGATCTAATATAAATATTGCAACAAAAGAATTAACCAAACAAATTAAAAAAGCAATGGATATAGCAATACCAAAAATAAAAGAAAATAGTAAAGTAAAAAACTCAGCCTGGAAGGAAAACCTCACAAGGATGAGAAGCAGAGTTAGATATGCGCGAAAGCGATATCAACGATGTGGTATCTATCTTGAGAGGCAAATCCTTCTAGGTGAGTATAGAAGACTAAAACAAGAATATAAACAAGAAATAAAAATAACAAAAGCTAAAAGTTGGGAAACCTTCGTATCAAGACACTTAGAATTAGATATGTGGGGAATACCATATAAAATAGTTTCTAAAAAAATTAGATGTCCGACAATGCTTTCTACTTTAAAAAAAGAAGATGGAACATTTACAGAAAGTTGGGAAGAATCGGCCGAAACATTACTTAATGTATTATTACCTCCAGATAAATTAGAAGGAGAAACATTAGAACAAAGAAATATAAGAGAAGAAATGATACAAGAATACCAAATAGAAGAAGAAAGAGAAATAGAGGAATTCACAGAAGAAGAAGTATATGAAAGTATGAAAGAAATGAAAAGAAAGAAGGCACCTGGACCGGATAATATTCATGTTGAAATACTTCAAGCATTGTCGGAACAAATAATTCCAGTACTAACATCATTATATAATGAATGTCTTAGACAAAGAAGGTTTCCCAATAATTTTAAACAAGCAGAAGTTATAATAATACATAAAGGGGAAGATAAAGATCCTGCCTTACCGAAATCATATAGACCGGTATGTTTATTGAATACAATGGGAAAATTAAAAGAAAAATTACTATGTAAAAAATTAAATCAAATAAGAACAGAAATTGGATTACATCCTGGTCAGTATGGTTTTAGGAAAGGTAGATCAACAGAAGATGCAATAAATAAGTATTTGAAATAGTAAACGAAAGCATAAAAAAGTATGTTTTAATGATCTTTATAGACGTGTCTGGGGCTTTTGACAATCTTTGGTGGCCGTCATTCTTTGAAAGACTTCGAAGAATGAGATGTCCAAAGAATCTGTACGGAAGTCTCAGAAACTACTGTCAAGACCGATATGTAAGCCTAAGCTGTCCAACAGGAAAAAAGACAAAACATATCACAAAAGGATGTCCACAAGGATCAGTTTGTGGACCTATGTTCTGGGATGTAATGCTAGAGGAACTGTTGGAACAATTGACTATAGATCCTGAAGTGCTTGGAAGCATAGCATATGCAGATGATTTGTTGTTGATCATAGATGCAAGCTCAAGAAGAGAATTAGAAAATAAATCAAATGAAGTATTAATAAGAGTAAATGATTGGATGAATAAAGTAAAATTAACAATATCAGATTCAATAACAACATATAGTTTAATAAAAGGAAATTTAGAAAGAGATCCAATTATAAAAATTAGAGGGAAAACAATAAAAATAAAAATGGAAACAAGATATTTAGGTATTATAATAGACGAACAAAAATTATTTACAAAACACATGAATTGTGTCTGTGAAAAGGCAACAAAGATCATGCATAGCATTGCTAGTCTAGCACAGAAGGAATATAGAATTTCGTTCCGACAGATGAGAATATACCTAAGTACAATACTTGCATCAATTGTAGGGTACGGTTCAAGTGTATGGGCACATAGATTAATAAATAAAAAAAATGCAGAAAAATTAAATAGAGCTCAGAGAGGATTTCTTGTAAGAATGACGGGAGCATTTGGAACAACTGCAACACAGGCACTCACAGTTTTAACTGGAGTAATGCCAATGCATTTAGAAACACAAAAAAGAGCATGTAATTATTGGCTAAAAAAAGAAAAATATGAAAAAATAATACAAATAATAGGATTAGATATAAGAAATAAAAGAGAATTAAAAGAAATAATAAATAGAAAAAGACAAAATGAATGGGAAAATTCAACAAAATGTAGACGTTTATACAATTTTATACCAATATTGGAAAACATTCCAAATTATTTTAATACAAAACAAGGTTTAATACACTTTTTAACAGGACATGGACCGTACCCAACATATTTGGAAAGATTTAACTTAAAAGATGATGCATATTGTGAATGTGGAGAACTAGGTACACCAGAACATATAGTGTTACATTGTGAAAATACTATAGAAAATGAAGAACATAGAGAAATGAGAAGAAGATTAGAAAGAATTAAAATAAGAGATATATTACAAAATGAAGAATATTTTGAAATATTAAACAATCTCACACAAATAATATCTAAAAAACAACAAGAAATCTATAATAATAGACGAAGACAACCAATAATCCCACCCTGATGAAGTTGAGTAAGATAAAGTTAAAATAAATAAAATAAAATATAAATTCAAAAATAGATATTTACAATTATAATAATAATAATTCAATATAAAATAAATAAATAAAAATAATAATTCAATACATAATTCATGAAATTAAAAAAAAAAAACTACCAACTCTCTTCTGAAAATAGAGGGACTGTCTTTATAACTTAGAAGGGAGTTGATAGTACCAAAAATATTTTAAATTGTTTATTTAAATTTTTTTGTTAAACGTAATTAATAGATTATGGCAAATTGTTAATTGTAAAAATAGATTTAATAGTTGAGTAAAAAATTTAAAAATATAAAAAAAAAATA
Source organism: Diabrotica virgifera virgifera (assembly GCF_917563875.1). Lineage (NCBI taxonomy): Eukaryota > Metazoa > Arthropoda > Insecta > Coleoptera > Chrysomelidae > Diabrotica > Diabrotica virgifera. Next base: position 135,708,254 of record NC_065450.1, read on the forward strand.
TCTGTAATCCCATCAGGAAAAAACGACCTGGATTAGTCACTAGAGGCCAGGTCATATGTATAAATAATAAATAAAAAAAAAAATAAAAAAAAAATTTACAAAGAGAATCAAATAGTAAATTAAATTAAAAATAAATCAATAAAAAATAACATAGTGTTTATAAAAGCAGACAAATTTACACTTTGACACTAATAGAATTTTGTAAGAAACAAAATATTCTAAAAATTACCAAGGATCAGACGGAAAAGTAACACAAATAAATTAAACTGACCTTAGTAAATTAACAATCAATATTAAATTCAACAGAACAGAACAGAACCTACATTATATATATATATATATATATATATATATATATATATATATATATATATATATATATATATATATATATATATATATATATATATATATATATACCTAAATTATACTCTTTTCTGCTTCTTCTTGTGTAGACATGGCAGTCTCTTTTTTTCAATATGCCTTCAGTAAGTTGTCGTTTCATCGCTTTCGTGGTCTTTCCACTGATCGTCTTCCTATTGGGAACCGTTTCTCGCCGTCCTTACTACTCTATTTGTTGTCATTCAGCTTATGTGCTTATTCCATTCTATTCTTCGATTTCTTACCCAGTTATTAATGTTCTCTACCGTGCATCTCCGTCGTATGCTATACATATTATAGCTCTCTCCCATACTGCCCTACTAAGCGCAAAAGGGGTATCTACATTAGACCTCAAACTGAGAAAACGACCGACGCGACGTTTAAAGTTCAAACCTCATTTATTTTGGTTTTTTATTAGGTAAAACCTTCAAACATTTTATTGAGTTTCTTATCTTTTTCTTTAGCTGAATGTATTATTTTAATAGTAAAATTTATTATTTTACATTAATTATACCAGATAGGCAACTGATGGAAAAATACAGGAATAAAGAGACCAACGCTCATATGGTATTCATTGATCTTGAGAAAGCATATGATAGAGTTCCTCGAGAGATTCTGTGGTGGGCACTCAATAAGAAAGGAGTCCCTGGCGAATATGTAAAGATTGTGAGAGATATGTATGAAGGAGTAACGACTAGTTTTAGGACAGGTGTGGGAGAGACTGATAAATTTCAGGTGAAAGTAGGATTACACCAAGGCTCGGTGCTTAGTCCTTATTTATTCTCATTAGTTTTGGACCAGATAACAGCGAAACTACAGGGTAACATTCCATGGTGCCTAATGTATGCTGTTGATGAAGTGTTAGTAGGAAATAGTGAAAGAGACTTAGAACACAAAGTGGAACAGTGGAGACAAGCTCTGGAGGAAAAAGGTTTAAAACTTAGTAGGACAAAAATAGAGTATATGGAATGTTCATTTAAAGATGGAGTTACTACAAATAAAATGGTATCTTTGGATGGTGAAATGATTGTGAAAAGCAATAGTTTTAAGTACCTAGGATCGGCATTACAGAGTAATGGAGAAATAGATGGAGATGCATGCAGTAGAATTAGGGCTGGATGGATGAAGTGGAAAGAAGCGAGTGGTGTGTTTTGTGACAGAAAAATTCCAATGAAGCTGAAGGGAAAATTCTATAAAACAGCGATAACACTGGCTATGATGTACGGAACTGAATGTTGGGCAGTGAAAAAGAAAGAGGAACAGCGAATGCATGTAGCGGAAATGAGAATGCTTAGATGGATGAGTGGAGTGACAAAGAAAATTAGAAATGAGATTATTAGAAGAAGTATAGCTGTGGCACCAATTGATGCCAAAATGAGAGAGCATAGGTTAAGATGGTTTGGTCATGTTTAACGTCGAGACGTTAATCACCCAATACGAAGAATAGCTGAAGTGCAGTTTCCTGGAGGGAGTAGGAGAGGAAGACCAAAGAAGACCTGGGGGGAGACCATAAGGCAGGACATGTTGGTAAAGGGAATTAATATTGATATGACCCAGGATAGAATTGTGTGGAGAAATGCAATTAGGGAAGCCGACCCCGCATATGGATAAGGCAAAGTGAATGATGATTAATTATACCAGATACTGCCAAATTTACAACGAAAAATACTAACAATGCTAAGATGTTTTAATTGCAGCTGCAATGTACTACGCCAAATAAGTGGTATCTGCGTAGTTACGTCCAAAGTACTTAGGTAAAAGCAAATACCACTAATAAAGCTTAGTATTTACACTGGATACTACCAATGATAAAATAATATAAATTAGAGATTACTAGGATATAAATTTATTAACTGAAACTTCCAATGGTTAATAAATGGTATTTAATATTTAAAGTAGTTATGCTGAAATGCTCAAGTAAAAAATAATTTTACGACCATTAACGCTTAGTAATATATCTAATAGTAGATATTTAATTTGATTAGTTCAAAGTTCTGATCATTTTTTTTAAATTTTGTTTATGTATTCTCAATATTTTTCTGAAGCTATTTCTGTGTGGCGTTTATGTAATTTTTTATTCTAAATGGGAACTAAGCCACAATTTAACTGAAAAAATGATTTTATTGACGTTTAGAAGTCCACATCGGATGTCGTTTTAAAAATACAAAATATTACTAAATTAAACAAAAATATTGTTGCGTAGTCAAAAAATTCTTTTAATAATTTAATTTAATCTGACTCATTCATATCGATAATTCAGACATAAAATATAATATATATTATTATGTTACATTTTAAAGTAGAATACTTTAAAATTATATTGCGAACATTTGTGAGTTGCGTTCCTGGGACGACTATATTGAAAGATAGTCAATTTGATTACATGAAATCAACTTTAACTCAAGAATATTCGTCACAGAAAATCATAACATACGATTTTTCTTTAAAAAGACAACCACAGACAATGGTGACTGTAAAATTCTCACGTTAGTGATTCCATAGTAGATCACGAGGAAAAACCAGGAAAAAAACCTTATGATACTATCCCGACATTGTAAGTATTTGATTTTATATCTATATTATTTTAAATTATAAATATTATTAATAATACATAGATATATATTATATATAAATATATATATATATATATATATATATATATATATATATATATATACATATATATATATATATATATACATCCTACTATCAATTTGGCATCGATCCATTATGCATTTACCATCGATTTGGCATCGTCTTGCAAAGTGGCATCTGTATATCGATGCCACTTTACACTACCTTAATAACTTTATTCCTGTACTTGCTACCAGAAGTCTAATCAGCTCGGTAGTTAGAGATTTGATTCCTTGATGTTACTTTAATATATCAGCTTTCCTTGTTTACCTCTTACTAAGTTATATAAGTTTATTCCATAAAATGTTTGAGTCCAAAATGATCGTACAGTGAAAATATTATATACATTTAGTTCAGTGTTTTACCGTTTTGTCGTTGCCGTTATATACATGAAAACGTATATCCCACTTTCATTATCAATCATTTTGGCATCAGAAATTTGGCATCACTGTTGAATACAATATTATTCACAACGAAAAATAGACAATTTGAGAATGTATATATTATTTTCATGAAGAAATCAGTCTGGCATCATGTTTTATTGTTTTCACCCAATTTTGAAAAAATGTGAAAACTTTGTATTATCCACGTCCGTCTGTCCGTCTGTCTGTAACCACAACTCCTCCGTCAATATACCAGCTAGAATGACAAATGAGGTATCAAATGAAAGCTGATAATCCAAGGATGGTACTAAAGGTGAGATATTTGACCTTGGCGGTCTGTCCGTCGGTCTTTACGACCGCGAATATAACTCCTCCATCATTATACCAGGTAGAATGACAAATGAGGTGTCAAATGAAAGCATATAATCCAAGGATGGTACTAACGGTGAGATATTTGACCTAGGCTGTCTTTCCGTCGGTCCCTCCGACCGCAAATATAACTCCTCCGTCATTATACCAGGTAGAATGACAAATGAGGTGTCAAAAGAAAGCTTATAATACAAGGATGGTACTAAAGGTGAGATATTTGACTTAGGCGGTCTGTGACTCGGTCCCTCCGACCGCGAATATAACTTATCCGTCATTATACCAGGTAGAATGACAAATGAGGTGTCAAATGAAAGCTGATAATCCTAGGATGGTACTAAAGGTGAGATATTTGACCTAGGCTGTCTTTCCGTCGGTCCCTCCGACCGCGAATATAACTCCTCCGTCATTATACCAGGTAGAATGACAAATGAGGTGTCAAAAGAAAGCTTATAATACAAGGATGGTACTAAAGGTGAGATATTTAACTTGTGCGATCTGTGCGCCGGTCCCTCCGACCGCCAATATAACTCCTCCATCATTATACCAGGTAGAATGACAAATGAGGTGTCAAATGAAAGCTTATATTCCAAGGATGGTAATAAAGGTGAGATATTTGACCTAGGCTGTCTTTCCGACGGTCCGTACGACCGGGAATATAACTCCTCCGTCATTATACCATGTAGAATGAGAAATGAGGTGTCAAATGAAGGCTGATATTCCAAGGATGGTACTAAAGGTGAGATATTTGACCTACATGGTCTGTCCGTCGGTCCGTCCGACCGCGAGTATAACTCCTCAATCATTATACCAGGTAGAATGATAAATGAGGTGTCAAATGAAAGCTTATAATCCAAGGATGGTACTAAAGGTGAGATATTTGGCCTAGGCAATCTTTCTGTCGGTCCGTACGACCGCGAATATAACTTCTCCGTCATTATACCAGGTAGAATGACAAATGAGGTGTCAAATGAAAGCTTATATTCCAAGGATGGTACTAAAGGTGAGATATTTGACCCAGGCTGTCTTTCCGTCGGTCCGTACGACCGCGCATATAACCCCTCCGTCGTTATACCAGGTAGAATGACAAATGAGGTGTCAAATGAAAGCTGATAATCCAATGATAGTACGACAGGTGAGCGATTTGACCTAGGCTGTCTTTCCGCCGGTCCGTACGACCGCGACTATAACTTCTGCGTCTTTATACCAAGTAGAATGACAAATGAGGTGTCAAATGAAAGCTGATAATCCAATGATGGTACTACAGGTGAGCGATTTGACCTAAGCTGTCTTTCCGCCGGTCCGTACGACCGCGACTATAACTTCTGCGTCTTTATACCAAGTAGAATGATAAATAAGGTGTCAAATGAAAGCTTATAATCCAAGGATGGTACTAAAAGTGAGATATTTGGCCTAGACAATCTTTCTGTCGGTCCGTACGACCGCGAATATAACTTCTCCGTCATTATACCAGGTAGAATGACAAATAAGGTGTCAAATGTAAGCTGGTAATACGAGGATGGTACTAAAGGTGAGATATTTGACCTAGGCGGTCTGTCGGTGGGTCCGTCCGACCGCGAATGTAACTCCTCTATCATTATACCAGCTATAATAATAAATGAGGTGTCAAATGAAAGCTTATAATCCAAGGATGGTACTAAAGGTGAGATATTTGAGCTGGGTACTTTTTCTGTCGGTCCGTACGACCGCCAATATAACTCCTCCGCCATTATACCGGGTAGAATGAGAAATGAGGTGTCAAATAAAAGCTTGTGGGTGAAAACCTAGGACTTACGAAGTCCAATTTAAAAATAGGGCATATCAGAGATATGCCTTAGACATCATAGAAGACAATGACACAGAAAAATCAAACAAGCAATATGTCAAAAGGGCCTTAGTTATGTATCTTCGGTCCTGTTGGTCCAATCGTGATGTATAGCACCTCAAATGATAGGATTTGACAAACAGAATACAATGAGAGAAAAATCAAATACAACCTCATGTCAAAAGGGCCTTAGTCGCGTATCTTCGGTCCTATAAGACCAATCGTGACGTACGGCATCTCAAATAATAGGACTTGACAAATAAAATACAATGACACAGAAAAATCAAATACAGCAACAAGTCAAAAAGGCCCTAGTTATGTATATCTAGTCCTATTGGTCCAATTGTGACGTACAGCAGCTCAAATGGTAGGGTTTAATGAACAGAATACAATGACACAGAAAAATCAAATACAGCAATATGTCAAAAGGGCCTTATTTACGTATCTTCGCTCCTATTGGTCCAATCGTGGCGTACAGCACCTAAAATAACTGGATTTGACTAATATAATACAATGACGTATGAAAATCAATTACAGCATCATGTCAAAAGGGCCTTAGTCTTGTATCTACGGTTCTATTGGTTCAATCGTGACGTACAGCGTCTGAAATGATGGGATTTAACTGGCAGAATAAGATGGTGTAGACAAATGAAAATGACGGCATGTAATAACACTTTAAAATTGTAGAAATAAAATGGATTAACACACATGGTATGACATATTAGGTGAGAGTATTTAACAAATAGAATACGATTACATACGTCCAGTTTTTGACAAGCGACTTCTCTACATATGATAAACGCGAAAGGGCCCCAACGTTCACTGCTCGACATAGGCCTCCCGTTCACTGCATATACCCACTGCTTTCTGACGCTGTGACTTGAGAGGATAGGATTTAACGAATAGAACGACAAAGAAGACTAAACAAGGCAGCTCACGGGAAAAACACAACTGTCCGTTTTATACTCTACAGGGAAGCATCAAATATTCAACGTAAGAATATATTAGAGTATAACGGTATGATAAATCTTTTTCTTCTTTTTTTCATTTAGTGCATTCCGTACGTTTTTTAAACATAATCAGGAGAAGTTGTTGAATTTCTGAAGTCTATAAAAGAATTTCTTAACAAACCTTTTTTTAATTGTGTTATGGATTATTTTTAAGAATGTGTTTAAAAGGCAGTTCGCAGGCTTATTGTTCAATGGTCTTATCACTTTCAAGCGCCTGTCTTTTTTGTAGGACTATTAATTGTTACTTGTGATTTCAACCATTCTAGCGGGGCAATGCCTTTTCTATAACTGAAATGAATATTGTTATCCATTTAATTTTTTTCCTCAATTAATTGAATGCCTCCTACTGGTGTTTGGTCTAAGCTTACCGCTTTTCCCCATTTAAGCTAAACTGCTCGTCAAAAGTTAGGGATATAGAAAATTATGCTCATTTTCATAGCTAATTTTTTCGAGAACAGATTAACGGATTCCACTATTTTTTTTTAATATTTTAGATTTTTCTTTAGTATTTACACAGTTGTGCAAAGGTTTACACAAACTTCTTTTTTGTACTTATACCGAGTGGTAGGTATAAGTACAGAAAAGAAGTTTGAGTAAACCTCTTGATAGGTATTAGTTACGTATCTTCACTCCCATTGGTCCCAACGTGTCGTACGGCGGCTCAAATCATTGGAATCAGCCAACAGAATACAATGACTAGGGAGCGGATTTATATGCGATCAATTTTGATGAAATATTCGCAGATATATGCGGTAAAAAATTACGAAATATGCGCAAGATATGCACAAAAATTCAAAAAATGCGCATTTCGGGAAACCTCAAATTTTCTGTCTTATTTAGTAATCTTATTTATTATTTTTCAAATAAAATCATTTTTTATATATGCAATTTATTCACAGTTTTTACAAAAACTGCTACCAATAGTTACCTATTTAAAATAAAACAACAATATCACTATAAATATATCTTCGATTATAATTCACTACAATGTGTTTTTCCAAATTCTTTACGAGGAAACATATTCTTTGATCAGACAAAATATTTTTATAACTTGAAAAACTCCTTTCAACATCGATAATTGGTGCGTATTTAAAATAACTTGTTAATTTCCGTTAGAAAATCGTAAAACTTTGGCTAAAGGTGTAAATTCTCTTAACAATAGAGGATTTAAAAAATCACCAGAATTATAGGTAGGTACCTACCCTAATAGCACAAGGACGTCCAATGGACGTCCTTCACGGACTTTAGGGACGTCCGTTTTCGTCCGAGAAACGTCCTTTATACGGCCTATTTTGGTCCAAATGTCGCGCTACCGAACGTCCATTGGACGTCCATCTAATGTCCGAGGGGACATATATTGGATCTTAATCGGACGTAAATTGGACCTTAATCGGACGTCCTAGGGAACGTAAATTGGACCCTAATCGGACGTAAATTGGACCTTAATGGGACGTAAATTGAACCTTAATCGAACGTAAATTGGACCTTAATCGGACGTAAATTGAACCTTAATCGGACGTAAATTGGACTTTAATCGGACGTAAATTGGACCTTAATCGGACGTAAATGGGACCTTAATTGGACGTAAATTGGACCTTAATCGGAGTAAATTGGATCTTAATCGGACGTCTTAGGGGACGTGAATTGGACCTTAACAGGACGTCCAATTTTGGTCCAAATTCCACGTTGCCAAACGCCCAATGGAGGTCCACCTAACGTCCGAAGGGACGTTCGGTGGACGTCAATTGGGCCTTCATAGGACGTCCCAGTTTGGTCCAATGTATTGCTGCCGATCATCCATCTAACGTCCTGGGAGGACGTTCGGTGGACGTCTAGAGACGATATTTATACCTGTGGAGAATGTATTGTGGGAAATAAAAAATATATTTTTTAAGGAACTTATATTACATCTTATATTAATTTACAATTATTGGATATTAGATTATTTACATTAAATTATAATTACATTTCTCCAAGAAATTAACGCACCACCTTAAAAATGGGCCATTTTTGATGTCTCGAATTTCCTAAAGCCATTGTCCCATCTAAGTGATTTTTTTAATAATATTATAGCCTAGGCTATATGGGCTACCTCCATAAGCTTGTCATGCACGGGGAGCTATACTGTAATAATATTATATCACATCGCTGAGGGAACTCTACATTACATATACTTTTCGAATCAAAACTTTTATTCTCTTAATATTATTACTTAAAAAATATATACTACATTCGTCTCGCTAAACTCGAAAAATAACTTATAAACCATAAAAATCTCCAAAAATATAAATGACATAAATGAGAATTGGCACAATTATTATTATGGTTTTAAGTTGATTTTTCGGATTTAACTACAATATTATGCAAGAAATTATGTTATATCGCAGATTTAAAATGGGTTTATCTCGAAAACAGTTATATTAAGTTTAGCGAGATGATTGTAGTACACTTTTTTTAAGTAAAAATATTAAGAGAATAAAAGTAGACTGGTACGCAGTCTGATTTTTGCATAAGAGTTTAATGAAATGGTAACAAATCAATTGGAAATTCTGTCCGACAAAATACATGGAACGTTTTCGGTAGTCTGATGTTCCAAGTTTTTAACCTGTTCCACAATTAAAACTTCCCCGGTTCCAGTATTCCCGTACATCAAAGTTTGTCCGACTAGACACCGTGAAGCTATTAACAAATTTTCAGCTTGCTGTTAATCAACTTTTTTTATTACGCGGGATCCAGGTCTATAAATGAATACAATAAATAAGTAGGTAGGTACATATTATACACTTATTTATACGAGTACAATTAATAGTAGAGCTGGTTTTTGGGATGTTACAAGCAGCATTTGCATTTCCACAGAGATACTTATGACAGAAATAATAAAATACCGAGACGGACTATTATTATAATAATTTACAATAGGACCCGACGGCCGACGCTATAGGGACAGGTAAAATTTATGACTGAACAATGCACCGAGCATCGATACAAGCAATATGTACCGGTCGAAGGTTATTTTTTATTGTGCCAAATGGACGTATATAGTACCTACCTTTAAAAATCGAATACACAAATTAAAAGATATTTAACAACCATAAAGATTTGTCAAACTCTATCACCGACTTCATGAAAACAAGTATTACTACATTCTTTGATGGTTTTTGCTGTAAATTTTAAAGGATTGACATGAAATTTGGCATACGCATAGCTAACATGCCAAAGAAAAAAAGTGATATTGTGCCAATGTGTGCTATTGCCCTGGGGGGAGTTTCACTCTTTCTCTGGGGTGAAAAACGTTCAAAATAAGTCCGGACTTCGATAAACTGATTAATATTAAGCAACCTTTATTCCATACTTACAAAGTATGTGTACTTACAAATTAGTATGTGAATTTGGGGGGTGAGTTTCACCCCGAGGAGGGGTGATATACAAAATATAGATAGATACACAAAAGATATACAAAAATGTTTCAAAACATCGAAAAAATGTGGTAAAATGCAAATATACATATCATATTATGATAAAATTGCGATTTTGGCGATTTGCCTTTTTGGATAGAATGATGATGATGTTGATTAGGATAAAACTGCGAAGAATTTTTTTATCGAAATATAGTAAAACATATGAAAAATATACCAAAAAGCTTGAAAAAATATGTAAGTATGTAAGGAAAAACATAAATAATTAAATAAACTTTTGACAACACAACACAAAAGTTTGAAACACTCACTATTTGGATTGGTTGTTCTGGCTTGTGATTTTCTTCTTTGCAGATGACGCTCACGGATCGATGTCAATGTCCAACGGACGTCCGAGCACGGACGTCCAATGGACGTCCAAAGGACGTTCATATTTATTCAACACGTAAGTACGTCCAACGTCGGACGTCCGAAGGACGTTCATTTATAGTCCATCCGCATTAGGACTAAAACTGGACCTATTTTGGGCACACGTACGCTTAACTTCAAAAAGATGCTCTCAATATTCATCTGTAGTAAGGATACATTGATAAAAATTATATTTTTGCTTATTAGAATTAACCACCAAACTTCTATCATCTTGGTAACGGGAATAATAAAACATTATAAAGTCCACTTTACATCAACAATAATTGAACAAGAAATTGACGACAAGTTATTCAAGGTCAAATTTGGCTTATACAAAACACAATTCTACTTCCAATTTTGCCGTGAATAAACAGAAAATAAAGAAATTTGACAAAATAAAACATATCCAATTGTTCTATTTCATCAAATTCCTTCATTTTCTTTTACAAATCATACATTTTGTACTCGTCAAATTTGGCCTTGAATAACTTAGTCAATTTCTTGTTCAATTTATTGTTGATGTAGAGTGGACATAACGAATAATTTACCGATCAGATTTTCACACTTTACATAAAAACAAAAACATGTATTAGATATTAAACTACATATACAGTTTTGAATTAAATATGATTTATAATCTTTTCCATTTAAACTATTTTATTAACATAATTAAGTTAATATTTTATTAAATAATTTTGCTGTTTAATCCCCTTATTGGTAGAATATGTCCAATATGGACGATTGGAAAAGGTCCGTATTTCGTCCGAGTACGGACGTCCAAAGGACGTTCATATTTATTCCACCCGAAGGACGTCCAACACCGGACGTCCGAAGGACGTACATATTTAGTCCACCCGAAGGACGTACATATTTAGTCCACCTGAAGGACGTCCAACGCCGGACGTCCAACGCCGGACGTCCAAAGGACGTACATATTTAGTACACCCGAAGTACGTCCAGCGTCGGACGTCCAAAGGACGTCCGTTTATGGTCCATGGACGTTAGGACCAAAAATTGACCTATTTTGGACGTCCAAAGGACGTCGTGTGCTATTAGGGTATTAAATATAACAAAAGTATATAAAATTCGGATTTCCGGGTAAAACATCCTTCGTCATTTTAACATCCTACAATCATTTCATAACGGCGGCGTATTATCCTATAAGTACTTTGTGTAGAGATCGTTTATTTTCTAAGAAAAAATGAAAGGCGGTTAATGAGCTGTCTCTCTTGGTTCTCGAATTAATACAGACCACAGCCTGTGCGTGGAAATATTTTGTCGAATTAAAAAATTTAAATTTTGTTTTGGACTAATGAAATAAAACATTTTAGTAGTTCCAAAATGACACAAAATCTAGGCATCGGATAAAAAAGTTTATTTGAAGAAAGTGTATTTTTTTGTTCTTCTTAATGGCGGTACAGGCTCGTTTTTTTAATATTGTATTTAATTACAGAATAATTTTCAAATATTACCTAATATATTTTTCAAATTGGGCTCTGTACCGCCATTCTTTATTATATTACGGATACGTGTGCGAAATATCTTGAAAAAATATTCAAAATTACAGCCGCAATCTTGGAACGCGTTTTGGCTACCTGTTGATCGCTACTGTATCACCTTAAACAATTTTTTAAACAAATTCACAAAAATAATTTTTTCATTACGAACGATTTTTTAGATAAGTTGGGTTATTCTGAGCAAAAAAGGTATCTTGAGATTTTTCTCTAAAATTGATTTTTGTCGAGTTATACGGCCATTTTCGCATTTTTCAGGTTTTAAATCGCGTATAACTCGACAACAATGAATTTTATAGAAAATTGACAAGAGACCTTTTTTGTTCAGAATGTCCAAAATTATCTAAAAAAAATTGTTCAAAGTGAAAAAATTATTTTTGTGGATTTGTTTAAAAAATTGTTTAAACAATTTTTCGACCACGGCACCTTGTGAATATGTTATAAGGACCTCTTTTTGAGTAAGTTTGTGCAAAAAAATCGAATCGGAATAATTTCACTAACAGGGGCGACGATAAATCCGGGACTATAGCGCTAATTATTAATAATTAAAAATAACAGCTTTGTAATAAAATAATGACAAAAATCTCTTAAGGACCTTGAAGCAAGGGTTTGAAACTTGATCTGCTCACTTTTTAATTTCATAATAATAACTTTTAATCGAGTTATTAAGACTTAAAAATGGCCATTTTCGCATTTTTCAAATTTTTAATCGCATATAACTCGACAACAATCAATTTTAAACAAAAATGGCAAGACACCTTTTTTGCCCAGAATGACACAAGTTATCTAAAACAAATTGTTCGAAATGAAAAAATTGTTTTTGTGAATTTGTTTCAAAAAAATTTTTTAAACAATTTTTCGACCAATGCACCGCCCGGCACCCTTTGGATATGTTATAAGGACCTCTTTTTGAGTAAGTTTGTGCAAAAAAATCGAATCGGAATAATTTCGCTAGCGGGGGCGACGATACTGCCCGGTCTACTTTTGATGCTGATGGTGATAGAATAGATACTTTTTATATAACAAAAATAAAACTTTTTTTAAACTTTTTAAAAAATTTGTGGCGGGTTTTCCCCGAAAAGTGCGTTATTTTTTGGACATTTTACGTTGAACTAGTCGATTTGGAATTTGACGAATAAGAACCAACTTTTGATTAGCTCCAACTCTGTTTTTATTGTGTGTCCAGACTTCATACATACATCATTTTTTTTACTGTTTTATAAGCTTTATATTTGCTAGGAATAGTTTTTCGATCAAATACTTACTTTTTGATTTATTTGCGAAAAACCATCTAAAAACAAAAGTTACAAGGAATTTAATTAGTTTATCCACTTACGGACTTATTTGGACTTATATTTTTTCACACTCGAGAAGGGGGTGGTACTCATCCCCAGAAAAAAAGCACACACTGGCACTCTGATGTTCATTTCGCGAAATATCGCAGGGTTCGTATTTAAAATTTTTAATTTACTCCTCACCCCTTTCCGTGGGGGTTCGTTTTTGGTATCATTCGATAGACTTTTGAAAAATATTGAACACGCATTTTTTAGTTTTTCGATCTGACGTTCATTTCGCGAAATATTCGCTTTTTTGTGAAACTTTGTGACTCGCCCATCATTTCTTCAGATTTGGGAACACTTAATAATCGGAGGGGGCCAAGTCAGGAGAGTAAGCCGCATGAGAAAGTAATTAGAACCCCAACTCGAATTTTTGCTACTGTCACAACGCTCTTGTGAGTCGATGTATTGTCTTAGGTCTTGAGAACACTTTTTTCTTCTGCTTATGGAGTCGTTTTTCATTCATCACATACCGGAACTCACCACATAAATTTTGAAGACCCTGACATCAAAACTGTATTAAATTATATGTGATCTAAGTAAGTTAATGAAAAGTCAGAATAGATAGAGTAGAACACTTATAAAAAAAATGGTAACAAGCAATTGGACATCGTAAGTTCTAATTTTTCACAAAAAGTGACCGGAAGTTGAACCGGCAGTCGATATTTGAACCCTTCGTGTAACTTTTTGTCAGCTGATATGACGGATGAATTTTGTTCACCTACAGATATGGACGAACAGACAGGCATGAAACCGGAAGTATGTATTTGTTCTGGTCTTTCTTAGTCGTGTTGACCAATAGTTTGTACTATTTCGACGAATTTAAAACAGTACTTTCGGTTGCAACTCTGGAACAGGCAGTCCGAGGTCAAACTTCTCACATGTAATATCATATTTTGGTTATAGGCTTTCATTTGACACCTTATTTGTCATTCTTTCTGTCCTACTAATAGACGAGTTGTGTTTATTGACGGACAGACATGGATAATTCTAGGTTTTCACATTTAATGATAAAAACAATAATTATACAATTCAGTTAACCTGACTATATCATTGTGATAATGACTTCTTATCTAAAAGTGACAACGGCAATAATTGCCGTTGTAATAATTATTATTCCATTCACTCACGATAAAATATCGCAAAACCTCCAGATTTTAAAGAACCGCTTGGATTGACATAAAATTTGGCACACACGTAGCTAAAATGCCAAAGAAAAAAGTGAGATTATGCCGATATGTTCTCTTGTCCTGGATGTGACTTTCACTCCTTCTTGGAGGTGAAAAAACATACGTGCAAAATAAGTCCGGAAGTGGATAAACTGACTAATTCTAATTCTAAGCAAATTTTGTTCTATAAAAGTTTTAGGTCAATACTTTTCGAGGTATGTGCGAGTGAATATGTTTATTTTTCATAGAAAAACACGTTTTGGACGGATTTTCGCAAATAACTCAAAAAGTAAGTATGTACATATTTTATCGAAGAAAATATTCCTAGCAATAATATAGCTTATGAAAAAGAGGTGTCAGTATAAGATCTGTAGACCCAGTAGAAGCAGGGTTGCAGCTAATGAAAAATAGGTTCTTATTCGTCAAATACCAATGCAAATTTTGAACAGCGATATCTTAACCAATTTTTGTCTTCCAGAAAATCAAAAAATTCCAAATATTTAAAAAAGCAACACGTACATTTTTTACTCTTTAAGATATTTGGTATCACTAATAATTTTTAAGTTATTTTGACAAAAGTCTTTTTTTCAAAATTAAAGATTTAAAAAAATTTACTTTAAAACCAAATTTTTCCACAAATAAGCACTTTGAACTGATGAAACTTACAAACACAAACAATACATAAAGTTACTTGTGAAGTGGTAACGATTAATTCCATTTGGGCTGTTAATTAGAGGGAGTTTTTAGAATATTTTTAACCAAAAAAAAAGGAACAACTGTATTTTGAGCGTAACCTGCTTACTCTTGCTGCTGGAAACTTTAAAAAAAAAATAAAAATAAACGTTTTCTTAAACACTTTAAGAAAGTTGTAATAAGTTTTCCCAGAAAAGTGTTTCATTTTTTTTATTTCACGTTAAAATATTCGATTTGGAATTTGAGATATAAGAGCTTATTTTTCACTATAGTCTGTTTTTAAACAAGAGGAGTCATTCAAATTTCCCGCGCCGTACACCTTGTTTGTAATTGGTACAACCTCAGGCAATTTTACTCATATCAAATTTTGACACTATTGGCATTTCATAGGTCAGTTTATTTATTTTATCAGCAATTTTTGTATTTTCTGCGTTCTTCCTTTTATTTTTAGATTTTTAGTCAAGATTACCGTCAAAGGCCGATATGATCAACCAAAAAAGAAGATTTATCTGATGATATTTCTAGTGACTTTCTTGGGTGTGAATCTGCCATTTAGTTTACCTACTCCTCTTGGTTTTAAAACAAAGCTTAGCAATAACTCTGCTTCTACTGGGTCTACAGACCTGACACATATACCATTTTTTCACTTTTTTATAAGCTATATTTACTATTTGCTAATTTTTTTTCAATAAAGTACCTACTTTTTGAGTTATTTGCGAAAAACCGTATAAAAACGTTTTTTTTTTTTTGTTGAAAAATGAACATATTCACTCGCAAATATCTCTAAAAGTATTGACTTAGTGAAAAACGCTATAAAATAGAAGTTGCTTAGAATTAGTCAGTTTATCCAATTCCGGACTTATTTGAACGTATTTGTTTTCATACCCTATAACCGACGAAACTCACCTCCAGATCAAAAGCACATATCGGCACAATATCACTTTTTTTCTTTAATATATTAGCTATAGGTACGTGTCCCAAATTTTATGTCAAACCAAGCGTTTCTTCAAAATTCTGACCAAAAACCCTAAGTAAATTAAACGAAAATATAAAATGAATTTTTCAAACAAATATTTTAAGTCGGTATGAGAAATTTTAATTTAACAGATGAAATCAAATAAACACAATTCAACTCGTAAAATATTTAGACCCTTGCTTGGTAATCCAGCTGAACAGGTAAAGAACCTACCTTTTATGTAGTTTATAATCTGAGAGGATGGAATATTTTACCAAAATATTCCATCCTCTAAGTTTACAATAGACCTTTTCTACCTGTCCTCAAAAGATCGGTATTTTTAACTCGTGGCAACGTCGAAAAGCGGCAAAATGATGGGAAATACACATTTTTATGTGGTGGAAGTCAAAATGGTTATGAAGTGTAAAAATTTTTGTATATAATTTAAATTTTTAAAATTAAAATTTTAGAAAACTGAGAACGATACAGGGCGTTAAAAAATGCGCTCAACAAACATACACGAATTAAAATTCGAAAATGATAGTATTTCTTGGTGATGCCAAATGACTGCAACATGAAAAGATGACATAATGATAGCGGGATATATATATATATATATATATATATATATATATATATATATATATATATATATATATATATGTATAAATAATACTAAAATATAAAATATGTACTATCCTCGATGTTGACATATTTGATATCTATCAAATTCTCTATTTTTAATATCAGACTGATGTTCACTTATTCTAACGTTTATTGATCTTGATGTTTCACCTAAGTAAAATTGTTCGCATTCACAAGGTATTTTATAAATACAATTCTTTGTTCTTTCTTATTCATTGTTAGGTATAGTTTTAGACAGGGTAGGCTAAAACCAAGGTTTTTCAAAAAAAAAACCAAAATAACCAGGTTTTTTGTTTAAACCAGGTTTATTTGTTCTAAACCATGTTTATTTGATACAAAGTATCATAAGTCTAAATACTTTATTTATGAGTAAATTGTTTTATAAAATAATAGTAATAAACAATGAAAAAAAATATTAAGACAACTTTTCTTTTATTTTCACACACAAAAAATTAAAATAACAAAAAAAAATCTTCAAATGTATCAAAACATTCAAATTAGCTAAGTTCGAAAGCAAAAAATAAAATTTATTTATCTTAATTTTCTTCATTTGCGGCAGCTATATAAATAACTTTAAATAAAAACACCACTTTAGAGGCTTAATAAAAAACCAGGTTTTTTTCTTGAAAAAACCAGTTGATTTAAAACATGGTGTTAACCAAGATTTTAAGCATGTCGGTTTAAACCTGCCAACCCTGGTTTTAGATAAAATAGATCCCAATGTGTTTGTTGTCTTGAATGTTTTTGACACTCCACAGGAACAAAAATTGAAACAAAAAACAGGTAACATCTATTTACGATTTGTAGTTCCTACCAACATACTAGAGGCAAAAGGCGGTAATAGTAAGTACTAAGTATACTAAGTACTAAGGCAATATAGGAGTATCTAACAAAAACTAAAGGTATCTGTGAAGACACTACTTTTATAACTTAGTATATTATGTCGGTTACATCCAATTATGCTTAGCAAAATAGGTTAAAACTGTAGATACGTTTTTTTGTAGATGCGATTTATAAAGAAACTATTCATATTTACGGCTAAAGAGCTTTAGTAACGTATAGAGGAAGATCCAAGAATTTACTAGACATCAAAATCTCAATATACCCAAAAATGTCAGATACCCCTTTGCGCTTAGTATGGCAGCATTGTGTCTTACAATCGATTTTTCGAAGGGTTTTCATCTCCAGTATTTTCAGCATTCTGTTTGTCTTGTCTGTCAGGTCGTGTTTCTGCCGAGTATGTCATTTTTGGTATGTTGGTATGGACAGTAAATTAGTTAAATCCGAAAGTATCTTCAAAGTTATTTCGCAAATTAAAAAAAATAGTGTCGTGTAGAGAAAAAAAAATACCTTTCAAGTGATGTACCACTCAACCACAATTTCTATTTAAAAAAAACTGGGGGTTGATGAGCGGCAGTAATAGGTTACATTTGAGGGCATGAATTTTGCATGAAAATTCTTCCCCCTCCCAGTATAAATTGACTCTGAAGAAACTCTAGGAATCTGAGTTTCTGAGGGAAGGCGGGTGTCAAATTTTCGTTGGAACGCAGTGTATATAATAATATGATTATTACGGTTCAGTTCTAAAGAAAATATTAATACTGACATGCAAGCACAATAAAATTTATCTTACACTTCTTTATTTGTTTTAAAGCCGGAAGTTCTTATAAATGTTTTAATAAGTAAATAATAAATAAGTAGGAAACTTTGAAGTAAATTTACTTTAACTAAATTAGTTAAAAGCTAACTAAGCGTAACTGAAACTCTTGATTTGCAGCAGAGAAATGTCACATATAAAACGTAGATTCCAGTTTAAAGCTAAATAGTGCGGCAGATTCGTGCAAATATTATAAGAATTGTGCATTTAATGATCGAAGCATATAATTTGGACCACATATACAACACATATAAAGGTTCAAAATTAGATACAAGTCAATCTCAGATTTTGCCTTTTACAACAATGGCGGGCATTCAAAATGAATCTGCCGCCCATAGGTACATGTGAATATACGTTATGCATTTATTAAATGGTAATTAACACAACTAAAAAGTTCAAAATATTTCCTAAAAAATATTTTTACGCTCTTTTCAATGGAGGTATTAACTTTTTGAAAAATTAATACATACAGGGTGAAAAAATTGGAAAAGAACAACATTTTTTACATAAAAACCAGGAAGAACACAACTTCTGGTAAATCGATTCTTCCGGTTTAAGACCCTGATCTTATTCATTAAAGAAGAACCTATATACCAAATTTGGTTGAGATCTGTTGTCTCGTTCAAAAGTTATAGTGCTATTAGTCACATATATAGTCGCCATTTTGAATGCCCGCCATTTTTGTAAAAGGCAAAATCTGAGATGGCCTTATATCTAAATTTGTACCTTTATATGTGTAGTACATGTGGTCCAAATTATATACTTCTATCATTAAATGCACAATTGTTTCACATATCGGCTGCACTAAAGGAAAGTTTTTTTATAACGAATAGTCTGGGAGGTAGTGTCAAATATTTACTGTGATTTTGACACGGATTCTATAAATTTATTTTAGTGTTTGATAACGAAAATGTCTGTCTGTCAGCTGCCGCGACTCCGGATTTTTTACGCCAGAAAACATAATATGAAATTAGATGAAAAAACCCTAGAAGTTATGTTAAATATTTTTTCTACAACCACTATTCAAAGTGCACTTTTCTGCACGGTTTTATGTTAGCAAACTTGATATTTTCATATTTGACATTAGATATTTGACATTAGTGTGCAGAAAAGTGACGTTTCTGTGCCGCAAAGTGACGTTTCTGTGCCGCAAAGTTCTTTTCTGCACAGTTGACTACCTCATTCTGAGTAACGTTATATTCTGTTTACATCCGTGGACTACCGCATTCTGAGTAACGTTATATTCTGTTTATATCCGTGGTTAAACTTTAGACAAATATATAACCTATAAGACAATTATTGTATTTAACTATAGCATAGAAACTAAATTATGGATGTTACAACTGTTTTATTTTACAATATTAGTCTTATTAAACATTTTATAATTATCAAATAACCAATAAGGATTTAGCAACCTGTGCAAGAGCCGTCGAATGAAGTAGGTTTTGTGTAAATCCGTGACTGCATAAATATAATGTCAATAATGTGTAATAATTGTTTAAATTTAAACAAATTAAGGCAGTGCATTAATTTTTTAACTGATTTCTGTGCAATTTATTTAGGTATAAGGTATTTAAATTGATTAGTAGGTATTAATTAAATACAGTTTAAAATTTATAACATAGGTACCTATTATAATAATTAATCGTCGTTTGGAAATTGTGATTTTTATTTTTAGGAAAAACTGTGCTTGTAGAAAAAGTATAGTGTGAAACACGTGCAGAAAGGTAATTTCTCACTCGTTTGAATTGCGGCACTCGCTTGCGCTCATACTGCAACTTTTCAAACTCGTGAGAAATTAGTACCTTTCTGCACTTGTTGCACAATATACTATTTTCTACGGCCGTGCTAAAACAGCCACTTTCACGAACGCATTTCGTTTCCGAAAGTTGAACTTTTCCGCACAGCGTGCGGAAAAGTAAAATACCTTGTAATATGGCATTATAATATATTATAATACATGCAATAAACTAATATTTAGATATTTACTAATTTATTTCAAATTTTTCTTATTGTGTTTATGTTTTAATGAAATTAGCGCGATAATTCCATGAAATAAAATTATTTTGACACAATATTTAAAAGTCAGATCAGTAGACAATTACAATGGTTTTGAATCGTCGTCATGGAAACCAATATCGTCGTCGTGGTAACCCATTATATTGAAAGTTTGGTTTTGACAATCCTGTCAAAGAATTAATTTGTGTATTTTCACTTCTAAATAAAAATTGATATAGCTCTATTTTTTTGTGGCTTTTTTACAAACGTAGGTACGGCCCTAGAAAAAATATTGTTCTTACTCATGCGGAAAGTGTCTTCCCCGTACTCGGCTGCTTGCCCGAACTCCGCTATCGCGTCGTTCGGGTCAACGGCAGTCTCGTGGGTGAAAGTATCACTTTCCGCATTAGTTAGGAAAATAACTACTTCCACCTACACTTTTCCGGACCTGATTGTAGGGAGCAAAATTGTACTTTTCCTTCCTATGGAGGAAAAGTGAAAGTGACGTCATGGTATTTCATTCATGAAATATAACTTATTGACGCCCTGTACAATATTATTTTCTATTACGTAAGTATCTATACATTTTAACGTTTATTTATAAAACACCCTATATTTTGCACAATGGTAAAAAACAGTAAATTGTTATTTTGATTTAACAATGTTTACATTAACAATTTGACTAATATTTGACAGTTGACAGTTACATTGCACCTACTTGTTAGTTTTAGTTCTAATAAATTTTGTTGGTTAGTTACATAAATAAATTAAGTAAAAATGAAAAAATAACTTGTTGTTTGAGGAAGGTGGAAAAACCATATGTAAACATGAGAGTAAAATGCCTTTTCCTCCCTTGAATGATTACTGCCTTCCGCTACACGTCGAGCAGTAAACTTCATTCTCGGGAGGAAAAGTAGCACTTTCCTCCCTTGTTATACAAATAGCTATTTTCTACGAGCGTGCAAAATCTAAAAAAATCTACTTTTCCGCACGCCTTTCAGTTTGGACAGTTTTACTTTTCCACATTACTTTTCCGCACTGAATTTACATACATATTGTGATTTTAATACTCAATGGCTTCGCATGTCTTAGTTCGAAGGTAACGTATAACTCAAAATTACCAAATATTAGGTAAGTTTAGCATCTACTTTTTAACAATTTTATTATTTTCAAATAATACAAATTATGTAATATTAATTATATCTATTTATTATTTACAATGTTTATATTGAACTTACAACTGGTTGCATTGTGCAAATTAATGGCGGATGATAACAGATTTTTTGAGGTGGTGAAAGCAGCTGGTATTTCTACCTGTTCATCTTCCGTAGGTAGATGGTCCGTAGGAATGGTCATCGGCATTGGTAAATGTTTGCTTGTTGGAGCGGCTGCTGATTGATGACAGGATAATATTTTGCTCGACATGGTCTTTCTTAATTCCGTGGATTCTTCCAAATATCCCTCTGCAACCGACGCGACGTTGATTTTCATCCACCAAATCTTTTAATATTAGTGATTCCTTCTCCACTGTCAGCCAACATCGTCGCAGAAGACTTCCGAAAACTATGACCAGTATACAGGGTGAGTCATGAGGAACTGTGCATACTCCTACCTCGTATAGAGGCTCCTATGGCGAATAACAAATGACCATTAAAAAGTGTCTGCTCCCATTGTTTAATAATATACAGGGCGAGTTTCGCATTTTGACAGAAATTTATATTCGTCATAATTTTTGAACGGTCAGATCGATGTGTCTCTTATTTTGGTCAATCGTTACACTATTACCACCCAATGAACTGATTTATTCAAACTAGAAAAAAATCAGGTCCGGCTTTAAAAAATTAGTTCGTTTGGGTCTTAGAAAAAATTTCACCCTGTATAAGCTTTTTAAAAACTCTAATATTAATTTTACAAATTACACAAATAGGCAATTAACATGACATATTTATTTTTTTCCCTACACGATTACTTAATTTTTTATAAAAAAATCAAATTTGACTATGAATTAAAAATTTGGTAAAGTGAACCATAGATTAAAAAAAATAACTTTTATTACAAAAATTAATTTTTTTAAACAAATATTTTGTCGGTATACTACGAAAACCAGATAAATGCCGAAATACCGAAATCGAGAAAAAACGTTTTTAAAGTTTAGTGCTTTATTTTGAATTAAGCGTACCAGATATGTTTGATATTCGATATGGTAGTGAAAGATGCATATATCAGAAATAATATTCTATCATTAGTTTGAAATAGTTAAGATACCTAGCTGATTAAACCTAAATTTAAGATCGAGGTGCGATCACTTACCTGGTTTTACCTGTAAATCAAAATAAATCACACTGTATTAAGACACTTATCACCTTTTTACTGAATATGGTAGATATACAGCAGTAGAAATATATTGTTGTCCGGCAAATATATATGTGCGCTTAGTTGGTTTTACATGCAACAGAACTTTGATTTTATGGAAGTAAGTAGCGATATATTGTTTTATTTGAAAATGAAAAGTTGGTTTGGTGTAACTTATTTGTTTATTACACAAATTATCTTCTGAATGGTAAGTCGTATTATTTATTGGGTTTTACCTGTATGTAGAGCGTAAAAAGCTGAGAATTTTGGTATACTTAACTCAATATTTTAAAATTTGTCATTTATCTGGTTTTCGCAGTATACCGACAATTTAATTTATGTTACCACCCAATCAACTGATTTATTCAAACTAGAAAAAAATCAGGTCCGGCTTTGAAAAAGTTAGTTCGTTTGGGTCTTAGAAAAAATTTCACCCTGTATACGCTTTTTGAAAACTCTAATATGAATTTTACAAATTAGGCAAGTAGGCAATTAAAATGGCATATTCATTTTTTCCCCACACGATTACTTAATTTTTTATTAAAAAATCAAATTTGTCAAAATCGCAATTTTACCATAAAAATAAAAAAAATTAAACAACGTTTTTTTTTTTAAATTAAAAGTCTCACCATTTTTTTTTCTATAACACGTCTAGATCTAAAACTCCCCATAACACTTCTCTTTGGACTCTATAATTTAACATAGATGTGAACAAATTGATAAATTTTAAATTCTTTCACTTAATTTTTGCGATTTAACTTAGCAATTCACGAATCTGCACCTTTTATATTTAAAAATTCATAACTTTTACGAGAAGAAGACTGAAAGTCTACAGCAATTGTCATAGTATTTACAATGGTAAGAGATATGTGCTGTAAAAATTTCAGAAAAAAATTTAAAATGGAACGTTATAGCGAGTTAAACCGTGATTTCATCTTTTTTTTTTCATTTTTAGGTTAAAAATTCCGATTTTGACTAATTTGATTTTTTAATAAAAAATAAAGTAATCGTGTGAGGAAAAAAAATAAATATGCCATTTTAATTGCCTATTTGTCTAAATTGTAAAATTCATATTAGAGTTTTCAAAAAGTGTATACAGGGTGAAATTTTTTCTAAGACCAAAACGAAATAATTTTATAAATCCGGGCCCGATTTTTTTCTAGTTTGAATAAATCAGTTGATTGGGTAGTAACATAAATTAAATATTTGTTCAAAAAAAAAATTAATTTTTGTAAAAAAAGTTAATTTTTTTTAATCTATGGTTTACTTTACCAAACTTTTAATTCATAGTCAAATTTGATTTTTTTATAAAAAATTGAGTAATCGTGTGGGCGAAAAATAAATATGCCATTTTAATTGCCTATTTGTCTAATTTGTAAAATTCATATTAGAGTTTTCAAAAAGCGTATACAGGGTGAAATTTTTTCTAAGACCCAAACGAACTAATTTTTAAAAACCGGACCTGATTTTTTTTCTAGTTTGAATAAATCAGTTGATTGGGTGGTAACATTAATCAAATATTTGTTAAAAAAAATTAATTTTTGTAAAAAAAGTTAATTTTTTTTAATCTATGGTTTACTTTACCAAACTTTTAATTCATAGTCAAATTTGATTTTTTATAAAAAATTGAGTAATCGTGTGGGCGAAAAATAAATATGCCATTTTAATTGCCTACTTGTCTAATTTGTAAAATTCATATTAGAGTTTTCAAAAAGCGTATACAGGGTGAAATTTTTTCTAAGACCCAAACGAACTAATTTTTTAAAGCCGGACCTGATTTTTTTCTAGTTTGAATAAATCAGTTGATTAGGTGGTTATAGTGTAACGATTGACCAAAATAAGAGACACATCGATCTGACGGTTCAAAAATTATGACAAATATAAATTTCTCTCAAAATGCGAAACTCGCCCTGTATATTAATAAACAATGGAAGCAGACACTTTTTAATGGCCATTTGTTATTCCTCATAGGAGCCTCTATACGAGGTAGGAGTATGTACAGTTTCTCATGACTCACCCTATATAGTTCCGGATTTGGAAGTTTCAGATATTTCAGAAGGAAATTTACCAAATACGTCCTTCCCTATGCACTGAATGGTACAAACTCCTTCTTTGTAATGCACAAAAAATCGTTTATGAAGGGTTCCAAATTTTCGCAAATTTGCATACTTTATATAGACAGCTACATATTTGCCATTGTTTACATCATTTGATATTACAAAACTTCCGCTGGTATGATTTTTGGAGTCTGGTATCCTCACCAGTAAAAATTTTTACATCCATTTACGACAAGGCTCAAAATTGTTTGAGAGGCTCCATATCGTCTTAATCGCCTTGGTGGTAATCGTTTGTGGCTACATTGCTATGTGTTAAATTTTGTTAAAAGGTATGACAAACCGACGGAATAAAGGGCATTGGTGGAAATAAGTTATTGTACTTTTGTTTTGTGATTGATAATGGGTTTATAGAGACTTGATTTGTTTGTGCCGGAAACCTTACTTGTTGCCTTCGATACCTCATGAAGTCCACCTCATACATATTTTGATCATTGAAATCGGTTTTATGAAAAAGCTTTCCAATGTGTTCTTGTTGGACTTATCCAACTTGAGACAATTTCATTTACACCACATGCCCCTTCCGATTCGTAGCACATCACGCATTGTCCAGAGGAATCACCTGCATCACATAATGTAAAAGATATCTACGTAAAACCACTTTTTGGCTCTTAGCTTTGGATCCACATATTTTTAATTGCATTCATCAATGCAAAATTGATACATCATAATTTCTGTTGTAAGTTCTGTTTCCAGATAATTTCTATGGCTCCTTTCTCTGGAATAATGACTCGTACTTTGGGAAGGAATTGATATGTTAATGTATACTATTTATGGTTTCCGTAGGAGTTTTATTGATTGGCGTGTGTCTACCTCTTTGAACAGCTTTTATTAAAGCTCCTAGCTCAAATTTTTTTTTAACATATTTACTACTACCAAGTTAGATATACAAATAGACGGAGAGCTAGAGCCGAAAAATCATCGTCATAAGTAATATGGAGTTTTTCCTGTATTGTATATTGACAATTATGACCCGTTTCAGGCTGACACCTCAGTGGATACAGAAAGTAGCAACAAGGGATGAAAGGGGAAAGTTGGTGCAGTCATTAAAGGTTTTCACCTCCTATTTTGTTAAACCTCCATCGACTTGCATGAAAATTGGTGACTAGTTAGAGCATACCTCAAGAGACAAAACTGACTTTTTACCACTTGCACTTTTACCCTGATGGTGAATACCACCCCTTCCCGCTGGTGAAACTATTTTATTAAAAATAACCCCACAAATCGATAGAGGGACAAATTATAAGTAAAATTTGTTAGATCATGTTATTAAAATAAATCAATATTTTTTGAGTTATTAAAGATCAAATATTTGTCTATTTAAGAGCATATGCGCGAAGTTACGGATGATAAAAAGAACATGTTAAGTAATTGTATGTTAGTAAAATATTATTTTTATATTATTTCGATATTCAATTGAATTTTTTTTCATTATAAACTGAATATGTCCAGAAAGTGGGGGTGTCCAATAATGGGTACATTTGACATATTCGAATACACTTTTGCTAAATTTATAATATCGAAATAATATAAAAATAATACTTTAGTAACATACAATTAATTAATATGTTCTTTTTATCATCCGTAACTTCACGCATGTGCTCTTAAACAGACAAATCTTTGATCTTTAATAACTCAAAAAGTATTGATTTAAATATTTTAATAACATGATATACCTAACAAATTTTACTTATAATTTGTCCCTGTATCGATTTGTGGGGCTGTTTTTAATAAAATAGTTTTCACCAGCGGGAAGGGGTGGTATTCACCACCAGGGTAAAAGTGCAAGTGGCAAAAAATCAGTTTTGTCTCTTGAGGTGTGCTCTAACTAGTTACCAATTTTCATGCAAATCGATGGAGGTTTAACAAAATAGGAGGTGAAAACCTTTAAGACTACTCTAACTTTCCCCTTTCATCCCTTATTGCTACTTCCTGTATCCATTGAGTTGTCAGCCTAAAAGGGGTCATAATAATCAATATACAATAGACACATTTCACATGCCAAACTCCATACTACTTATGACGATGATTTTTCGGCTCTAGCTCTTAGATTAAAAGTGTGTTTAAAAACATAACCTTACATACTTTCAATCGCTGATTGTTCACTGTAAAATGGTAGTGTATTGTATTATTTTTAAGCACTATGTCCAGATGGTAAATAACAGTCCACACATTTAGTAGAGGTAAACAACACCAAGTCCACATGGTGTTGTTTTGTAGGGATTTTGTTGTTGACAAAACACCGGTTTTTGGTTATATCGGTTTTTTACTTACGGTTTAACCTGGTGGTTATATCCGGTCAAAAAACCGGTTATTTCAAAAACCGGTGTTTGGTTTTTAGTCATAGCTAATACTCAATAGTACTCCCATTTCTTCACTGAATTCAGTATTTATTCCACTTATCCGGTTTTTCACTGATTATTACTTTACAAAGAAAACACCGGTTATAACCGGGACAAAAAAACAACCGGAAAAACCGATGCGGAGGAAAAAAACCGGTTTTAGGTTATAACCGGTAGGTTTTTCCCATCCCTAGTTGTTTACCTCTGACTGGAAGTGGACTTGGTAATTATTAAAAAGTCGGTAACTTGATATAAAATTGTCTCTGGACATAGTATGGTTTAGCTCTGTGAAAATCTTAAAAAGCTATATTCAAAAGTGCTATAATCCCAATCTCGATAAAAATGGACATCGTGTCTTTTACCTCCGAGGCACTGTATTTAAAAATCGATTTATTCCGGAACTTTTTGTTCTAAAGGCCCTGTACTATGTTTCTCGAGAACAACATTTTTTCAGTCTTCGATGCAAATTTAAAACTCTTAATTTAACTTTAATCACTATTATATGTTTGAAAAATTGTCTCTGGACAAAGTATGGTTTATAGTATACTATACGCTGTGAGCTCATACGTAGATGGGATATTTAAAAATTCGCGAGCGCCAGTAGTGACAAGTCTGTAAACGTTTACTGGAAATTTGACATAAATGTCAAAGTGAATAATTTAAAATTAAAATTAAAAACATTAATTATAAAAAATATTAGTTGGTCAAAGCTGTGGTATATATTTTTACCTTAAATATACTTACGTTTTAAATACCGAATTTAAGTTTTTTTAATGTTCCGTAATATGTAATTATAAATTAATCTATTAATCTTGGCGCCATCTACACGATAATTGTGAAAGTATCCGAAGTAAGAAATAGAGAACTTGCATAAATTTTTAAATATTAAAATGATATTAAAAACATAAGGTAACATGATCTTAAAACGCTTGCATGCGAAAAAAACAAATATTTTTAACCCGTACGCTAATTACGACGCTTTGAAAATGCTATAAAATTCAAATATCTTAAAAGGCTCTTGAACGTCCTTCTATTGGTTCGACGTCACAGGCCACGGTCAACCGGGCTAGCTAGTCGGAAACAACGCGATTAGGGTAGGTATCACGGGTATACTACATTTTAATCGTCTTTAATGGAAAATTCCTAGGTATTATTTATGTTCATCTTATATATTGTAATAAGTAGTTCCCCAATCAGCTTAGTTTTAAACTGAAATTGATAAAGTTGAGTGCTACTTTGTAAAGAGTTTAAAACGCATAATAATGACGGACGAGGGTTTTTCAAAAGGTCAATCTGACTAACTTACCTACCGTTGATGTCTTCATCGTGGCAACTTTTATAAAAAGTAGTGAAAGCTATTCTATTGAAGAAATGCGAGGTGCCAAGGCAAATAAGTAAGAGTTATTAATAAGCATGTTTAAACCGTTTATAACAATAGTTTGGTACCATTATATTATAGTATACGGTTTACCCCGTGGGTTTGACCTACCTACCTTTAATCGAAGGATTTCGTATATCCCGGAAAAGATTACGGTGTAATTTGCATTACAATAAAGACTATATTTTATTGTAATGTTTATTAATACCTACTGGAGCCTTTCATTATTGTGTTCAAAGCCTTATGAGAAAAGATTATGGTGATTAGCAGACGTACCGATAGAACGTGTACATAGCCAACAGAATCCTTATTTACAAAGGTGATAATACGCATAAATAAGAAGAATCATTATTGTAATTTTACAAGTTAATATCTTTATCATCTCAGCTTATACTTACACCGCATCCCTCGGTAGACCGCAAGCTATAGTAGAAACCCGACTGTAGACCGCATACTATAGTAGCACCAATACTTTTTAGTTACTATTACTTTTACTACTAAAAGTTTTGTTTATTTTTAAGTTACTTGTTTCTTCTTTGTTCTTCAACACAAGAAACGACAAAAGTAATTTCATAAAAAAGAACTTTTTGATACATGTCAACAGAGATAAAATGTTAATATTTTGACTGTCACAGAAAAAATCATTTTTGCCACAGAGTAAAACAAGATATTTCAACTATATTATTTATCTATGGGCAAACTGCATTAAATGCAATAACCCACCCCGAACGAGCAAACGATACGAGTGGCCTGTGACGTCAGACCATAGGTCTCGCTTTTGAAGTTGTTTAAAACGGAAATTTTAGGCGCGGAACTTTGACTAGATGTTGTACGTACACTATTCATGGTTAAGACGTAATATTTTGAATATAACATTTTAAAACATACATTTTTTAGTGCAAGTTCCCTATTAATATTTCTCTCTAATTAATATTTCTAATAGAACGTCACAATGATTAGAGCAATATCTTAAAAAAATCGATTACAATTTAATTACTTTTTTGCGTTGTAAATATTAAGCGATAACAATTAAATAATAAATTTAAAAAATACCGGTGAAAGTTGCATTAGTAATCCGCTAGGAGCTACACCAGCGAAGCTCAGAGCGTGTATAGGCTAGCGGCAGGCACCCCCAAAATGACCAGGTACTGACCACGGAGAGGTGAATGGCCATTTTCAGATATACTGTATGTTTTTGACGGTACTGAAAACGAAAATGAGATTTATTTTGAATTTCATGTTGGGGAACATTGTCAAAATCGCAATTTTACCCTTAAAATAAATAAAAATAAAATCATGTTTTTTTGCGTTTACCTCGCTACAACTCGTGTTCAATTTTAATATTTTTTTCTGAAATTTTTACAGTATCTATCTCTAACATTTCTGAAAATAACAGTACATGTTTCAAGCTTGAATTCTTATTTTGATAAAGGTTATGAATTTTTTAAAAGGAAAAGGTAGGGATTTGTGCATTGCAAAGTTTAATCGCGTTTGTGTTAAAATATAGTGTACAAAGAAGTTTTCTGGAAAATTTTAGATCAAAATGTTTTATAGAACAAAATTAGTGCAACTTTTATTATCGACATTAGAAATCCCCAATATAACGGTTATTTTTCGAGATACTGACCATGGGTGTCGAATGGCTAGTTTTGGTCTTAGTTTATGTTTTTGACGGTGCTGAAAACAAAAATGAAATTTATTTTAAATTTTAGCTGGGGGAATATTGTCAAAATCGCAATTTTACCATAAAAATAAAAAAAGTGAAATCACGTTTTTTGCGTTAACCTCTCCACAACTCTGTTCCATTTTAATATTTTTTTTCTAAAATTTCTACAGCGTATATTTCTCACTGTTGTGACGACTATGAAATCAACTGTGGTCTTTTGGTCTTTTCTTCATAAAAGTTATGAATTTAAAAAAATCAAAGGTGCAGATTCGTGAATAGCAAAGTTAAATCGCAAAAATTAAGTGACAAAATTTAAAATTTATCTATTTGATTACGTTTATGTTAAACCGCAGAGTTCAAAAGTTTTATGGGATTTTAGGTCTAGATGTGTTATAGAAAAAATATGGTGCAACTTTTAATTTTAAGAAAAATGTTGTTTAATTTTTTTTATTTTTAGGGCAAAATTGCGATTTTGAAAATGTTCTCCAATAGGTCTGGATAACGCGTATGAAAAAAAAGTTGATTAATAGTAAGCTGAAAATTTGTTAATAGCTTAAGGGTGTCTAGTCGGAAAAACTTCGATGTACGGAAACACTGGAACGAGGGAAATTTTAATTGTGGAAAAGGTTAAAAATTTGGAACATCAGACCACGAAAACGTCCCATGTATTTTGTCGGACAGAATTTAGAATTGATTTGTTACCCTTTCATTAAACACTCATGCAAAAATCAGACGGCTATTTGTCAAATGTAATAATTCCTGTCATTTGACATGTTCTACGTGTTCCACTCATTAAAATGTCCAGTTGGTAATAAATAGCAGTCTGATTTTTGCAGGACAGTTTAATGAAAGAGTAACAAATTATTTGGAAGTTGTGTTCTACAAAATACATGGGACGGTTTCGTAGTCTGACGTTCCAAATTGTAACCTGTTCCACTATTAAATCATCCCCTGTTCCAGTGTTCCCATACATAAAAATTTGTCCGCCTAGACACCCTTAAGCTATTAAAATATTTTCATCCCGCTATTAATCAACTTTTTTTAATACGCGTTATCCAGACCTATTGGAGAACATTTTCAAAATCGCAATTTGGTTCTAAAAACAAAAAAAATTAAACCACGTTTTCCTTAAAATTAAAAGTTGCACCATATTTTTCTATAACACATCTAGACCTATAAAACCCCATAAAACTTTTTGGAATCTGCGGTTTAACATAAACGTAATCAAATAGATAAATTTTAAATTTTGTCACTTAATTTTTGCGATTTAACTTTGCTAATCACGAATCTGCACCTTTGATTTTTAAAAATTCATAACTTTTATGAAGAAAATACTGAAAGACCACAGTTGCTTTCATAGTCTTCACAAGCAACGGTGAGAAATATACGCTGTAGAAATTTTAGAAAAAAATATTAAAATTGAACAGAGTTGTAGCGAGGTAAACGCAAAAGGAACATGATTTTATTTTTATTTATTTTTAGGGTAAAATTGCGATTTTGACAATGTTCCCCCACATGAAATTCAAAATAAATCTCATTTTCGTTTTCAAGGGGGGCCTGATTCTAATTCATTTCGACAGTCGCAATTTCATTTCGACACCGCCATGACAGCCGGAGAGTATAGCCATTCTTGGGGATATTAACCTTATCATGTTGAGACTGCTCAGAATTTGGGTTGGCGCTTCGGTTTCTTGGATTTTGTTGATAGTCTGGGAAAATTATCGAAAAAATACCATTTTTGGGAAAAATTATTTACCAGCTATTTTATTGCTAAAATCGAATCTTAAGATTGCAGATATTAGTAATATGGGGTATGACAAGTCCGCAGAAAGTGTGTTATTTTATTTATAAACAAATTAGCACTCCTAAATCTTCTTTTTTTTTTCAATTAGTGGTCTGTAACTCCTATAATTTTTCCTTTGAGCCAAAAACACTCAAATAAAAATTCACCGTAATTTAGTTCTGCACAAAGTTATTTTTTTTCCGATTTCCTTCAACAAAAATTTTACTCAGAAAATCCGAGTTTTCCCAAAAAATCTGCCATTTTCAATTAAAATTTTAGGGAAGTACCTAATTATGTATCAATAATTAAATAATTGAAGACATGAAAGATTTATTATAGTAGATTATACAGAGGGGCTAAATTATGGAATAAATTCATTTCTTTAAAACGGACGATTTTGGAGCAAAATCCCGAAAGAGGTCGATTTTTATTTTTAAATTACAATTTTTTGGCATATATTTCATACTAGTGACGTCATCCATCTGAGCGTGATGACGTAATCGATAATTTTGTTAATGGGAATAGGGGTCGTGTGGTAGGTCATTTGAAAGGGCGTTTAATTCTCTATTCAGTAATATAAAGATTAATATCATTAGGTATTTATACAGGGTTGCCAAAAAAAAATTTGAATTAAATTAATTGGCGCAAAAAGAAGAATGTATGTAATTTATTTAACTCAAAATACATTGTACTGCTGTCAGAAAATAGAAAAAAAGGTTTATTTCACAAATAAACATTTCTTTTCGCTTAAATTAAATCACAAACAGCCTCCCTCCTACCTATTGGCAGTTTGAACTTTTAATTTAAGCTAAAAGCAATGTTTATTTGCAAAATAAACATTTTTTTTTATTTTCTGACAGCAATAGAATGTATTTTGAGTTAAATAAATTACATGCATTCTTCTTCTTGCGTCAATTAATTTAATTCAAAATTTTTTTTGGCCTCCCTGTATAAATAATGATATTAATGTTTATAATACTGAATAGAGCATTGAACGCCTTTGTAAATGAGCTACAACACGAACCCATATTCCTATTTAAAAAAATAATTACGTCATCACGCTCGGATGGATGACGTCACTAGTTTGAAATATATGCCAAGAAATTTAATTTAAAAATAAAAATCGACCTGTTTCGGGATTTTTCTCTAAAATCGTCCATTTTAGAGAAAATGAATTTATTCCATAATTTAGCCCCTCTCTGTATATCAGGAGACCGGCGACAATCTAACCAATAGTTTAGCAATAATTAAAATGTTAATTAAAAAATTTTGGTCGAAATAATAACCAGAAAGATTATGATACACCAGAATAACTATGATTTTCATATAAAAAAGCACTATACCTATTCAACGTACCTTACAGGATTGAAATTGGACCATTTGAGCGGTCTCAGGAATGTTATAAAGAAACAATTTTTTGGCTTATAAACAAATAGAACCCCTCAGAAAATATTAGATTAAATTAAATTAAGTTAACGCTGTTGAAAAGAGCACGGCTTCTGTGTCCTTTTCGAAGAAAAACAAATTGAATTGCGAGGAGTGATTCCAGGTATAACCGGTCAAATTTGACCGGCATTTGCGACAGAGTTATAAACAACAGGATTTTAATCTTTGAACCATTAGATACCTTTTAATTCCGGTCCTCTTTGTACATACAAATTTTCATATCTTCAAGACACTCATAACAAAAAAGATTTATGTCACTGTCACCAAATTATTTAATTATTGATAAATAATTACTTCCCTCAGATTTTAGTTGAAAATTAAAGATTTTGTTTGGAAAACCCGAATTTTCCGAAGAAAATTTCCGTCGAAGGAAATTGGAATAAATTATCAATATGCAGAATTAAATTACTGTCAATTTTTATGTGAGTGTTTTGGTTTAAAGTTAAAATTTTCGGAGTTATAGAGCAATAATAAAAAAAAAGATTTCGGAGTGCTAATTTGTTTATAAACAAAATAGCACACTTTCTGTGGACTTTGCACTGCTATATTACTAATATAGGAAATCTTAAGATTTGATTTCAGCATGTCCAGCAATAAAATAGCTGGTAATTAATTTTCCTTGTTTTTTACTAATTTTCCCAGATTATTACCTCACATCTTTCATTGAGTTGATGATTCATGTTGTGGACATTCTCAATTATTATATTTCTAATTTAATACTATTCTATCTAATTCCTCAAAACAAGCAAATTTCAATTAAACCCAGCTATATTATAATACCTTTTGATTTAGTTTTCCTTGCAAGAAATAAACAAAACACATCTAAACTAAACCTAACCTCGCTTTTGGCCATTCATTCATCTCCGTGTCAAATAATTTCGACAGTCGCCATATTGAAAGCGACTTGTTTTTGGTCGAAATTTGATTTAGAATCAGGGCCCAGCACCGTCAAAAACATACAGTATATCTAAAAATGGCCATTCACCTCTCCGTGGTCAATATCTCGAGAAATAAGCGTTTTTTTTTTGGTGTTCCGCTCGTCTATTTAGATCTGTGTAGAGCGAAAATAGTTATTTTCCTAACAAGTGCAGAAAGTCATTCTTTTCCGCACGCGACTGCAGTTTGCCGAACGACGCGAAGCGGGAGTTCGGCAAGCAGTCGAGTGCGGAAAAGAGACTTTCTGCAAGAGTCAGGAACAATATTTTTTCTAAAAGTCTTTAAAAAATTACCAAATCTTAATCAATTATTTTAACTAATATGAAAATACGTACACAAATTAATTCTTTGACAAGGTTGTCAAAACCAAACTTTCAATATAATTAATTAGCATGACGACGATCTTGGTTTCCATGACGATGATTCAAAACGACTGTTATTGTTTATCGATTTGACTTTCGAATATTATGTCAAAATAATTTTATTTCATCGAATTGTCGCGTTAATTTCATTAAAACAGGAACACAATAAGATATATTTGAAATAAATTAGTAAATAATATTTAAATATTAGTTTATTGCATGTATTATAATTACTTTAAGGCCATATTAATATATCTAAATTAACACACGTGCGGAAAAGTAAAAACCGCGTGCGGAAAAGTAACACGCGTGCGGAAAAGTAACACGCGTGCGGAAAAGTGAAACTTTCTAAACTAAAATGCGTGCGCGAAAGTAGACATTTTTGCACGCTCGTAGAAAAATGTTATATTCAAAAGTGAAATCAATCATCCTAATTTCGATAAAAATGGACATAGTATCCTTTACCTCCTAAATGCTGTATTTAAAAATCGATTTATTTCGGAACTTTTTGTTCTAAATGCCCCGTTCTATGTTTCTCGAATACAAAATTTTTTCAGTCTTCGATGCAAATTTAAAACTCTAACTAATTTAACTATTTAAGAGCACACAGCACTGATCAACAGGTAGCAACAAACGCGTTCCAAGATTGCTGCTGTAATTTTGAATATTTTGTCGAGATATTTGGCACACAAATTCGCAAAATAATAAAGAATGGCGGTACAGAGCCCAATTTCAGAAATATTTTAGTATGTGGAAATTACTCTATAACTAAATAAAATATAACAAAAAGGAGCCTGTACCGTCATTAACAAAGACAAAAAAAGAAACTTTCTTCAAATAAACTTTTTTATTTCGTGCCTAGATTTTGTGTCACATTGGAACTACTAAAAATCGATTTTTTTATAACAAGAAATCGAACGTCACTGACTTGGCAACATTTCGCGCCTATGTGTATAAAAATTATTGTTTTTGATAGTATAAACGTCACTGTCAGTGTCGAATTACCGACGCACTGTTGCCTCACTTTTGAAAGTTCGCAGAACTTTCGCAATCTTGGACCGCGTTTGTTGCTACCTGTTGATCGCTACTGTTTGCTCTTAACACCATTGTATGTTTGAAAAATTCCTATTAGTCCATGTGGTGAGACCGCTCCCGTCTGGAAAAATTTCTGATTCGGTTTCTTTGTGGATTCCTATTCAAAAATTCCCCCTTTAAACAAATCTGAAGGGCGCCGTGTGGAATTTTTGGGCAGAAATTGTTTAAATAATTTTTTTAAACAAATACAAAAGATCACGTTTTTTTGCTCCGAAACATATATTTTTAAGTTTTGTGGGTCATTCTACACAAGAAAGGTATCTTGTAAATTTTCTCAAAAATTGATAGTTTTCGAGTTATAGGCGATTTAAAATCTGAAAAATTCGAAAATACGCATTTTCGAGGCCTAAAAACTCATATTTTAATTAGTATTTTTTGGAGGTTTCCAGATACTTAAATTGAAGTTTAAACATTCAGCTTCAAGATTCTGAAGAATGATTGCGTCTAACCTTAATTTAAACCGTCGTTTTTTAATTGTTAAATATGCATGTCCATCCAATTTTTTTGCCGGTGCTGCGCGCTCTATTTCAAAAATCTCCAATTTTCCTCCAAAAGATATTTTTTCTAGATTCTTTGGGATATTCTAAATAAAATAAGTTTCTTGACATTTTTCTCGATAGTTAACAGTTTTAAAGTTATAAGCGATTTAAAATCCGAAAATGCGTTTTTTTTGGCATTTTTCGGATTTTAAATCGCTTATAACTTTAAAACTATTAACTTTTAAGAGAAATGTCAAGAAATTTATTTTATTTAGAATATCCCAAAGAAGCTAGAAACAATATCTTTCTGAGGAAAATTGGAGATTTTTGAAATAGAGCGCGCCGCACCTGCAAAAAATCGGATAAACACGCATATTTAACAATTAAAAAACAGCGGTATAAATTAAGGTTAGACGCGATCACTCTTCAGAATCTCGAAGCTGAATGTTTAATCTTCAATTGAAGTATCTGGCAACCTCAAAAATACTAATTTAAATATGAGTTTTTAAGCCTCGAAAATGCGTATTTTCACATTTTTCAGATTTTAAATCGCCTATAACTCGAAAACTACCAATTTTTAAGAAAATTTAAAAGATACCTTTCTTGTTTAAAATGACCCAAAAAACCTAAAGTTATATGTTACAGGGCAATAAAACGTGATCTTCTGTATTTGTTTAAAAAAATTGTTTAAACAATTTCTGCCCAAAAATTCCGAACGGCACTCTTCAGATTTGTTTAAAGGGGACATTTTTGAATAGGAATCCACAAAAAAACCGAATCAGACATTTTTTCAGACGGGAGCGGTCTCACCACATGGTCTATATGTAAAGACTATCATTCTTTGTAGGAGCGGATTACATTTCAGTATCAACTTTTCAATATTATTTGATTATTAACATTGATTCAAAAAATAAATTCCAATGGCCTTCCCGTCATGCATAAAGTAAAACAAAAAAATGTTTATAAAAAACTGAAACAACGTTTTTAAATACTTCCTTTTTTTGAGTTATCCTTGTAAAGGATTTAAACTGATCCACTGTAAATGATGAATTCCGAGCGCAGTCCTGAGTGAACCCAAACACTTTGAGTCTCTGTCGCTGTAGCCAGCCAGCGTGCGCTATCAGTTGGCCGAGATCTGTCATGGGGGTATGTCGCAACGGTCCCACAAGCGCTGGAAAATCACTTTGGTACACTATAAAATTTCCGTAGTCAACTCCTGATTGGTTTTTCATTCATTTACGACCGCTTTGGATGCTGTACTCGTGCTACGGGCAGGTGTGATATACAGTTTTATAAGACTTACTTCGGTTTGACAGCCGCGTAATCCAACAAGTTGCACGTTTCTACATCTGCTACTTGTGTCTGTTACTGAGATTTAAAAATACCTTCTCTCAGGTAAACATAATTCATTCTACATTGTTTTAATGTTGATATGCTTGTTGCTTTATGTTTGTAGCCTGTATGATTTTTGTGTATTATAAATAATTTTATTTTTTATAATAAAGGTAGAAAAAATGTCACTTTTATATTGCTAGTGTACTTAAATTTAAACACAAAATATGTAGATACTCTAAAACATAAACTTGAAAACAAATTATAGATTTAAAACAGATAGCCTATGTACCTATGCCAAAATTATAAAAAATATTTTTTAGTTTCAGAGATTTTTTTAATTGCTTTCCTAGTGACGTTTGATAATTTTGTATTTAGTTATTTCTTTATTATAAAATATAGGTCTGGATCCCGCGTATGAAAAAAAAGTTGATTAATAGCAAGCTGAAAATTTGTTAATAGCTTAAGGGTGTCTAGTCGTATACACTTTGATATATGGGAACACTGGAACCGGGGCAGTTTTAATTGTGGAACAGGTTAAAAATTTGGAACGGGCATACCACGAAAACGGCACATTTATTTTGTCCGACAGAATAGACTTAAACTCTCCGAACAGAAATTAAACTCTCATGCAAAAATCAAACTGCTATTTATCACCAAATGGGCGTTTTAATGAGTGGAACATGTAGAATATGTCAAATGACAGTAATTGTGACATGTGATAAATAGCAGTCTGATTTTTGCATCAGAGTTTAACCTCTGTTCGGAGAGTTTAAGTCTATTCTGTCGGACAAAATAAATGTGCCGTTTTCGTGGTATGACCGTTCCAAATTTTTAACCTGTTCCACAATTAAAGCTGCCCCTTTTCCAGTGTTCCCATATATCAAAGTTTATACGACTAGACACCCTTAAGCTATTAACAAATTTTCAGCTTGCTATTAATCAACTTTTTTTTATACGCGGGATCCAGACCTAATAGCAATTATACAAAAGAAAAACAAAGAGGTTAAGAGTGTCATCATTAGAGCTCGGCAAATATGCACTTAAAAAACCCTAAAATATGCATGCAAATAAATGCACAAAAAACAGTTGAAATATGCATAAAAATATGCACAAAGAACAGTTGAAATATGCACTTAAATATGCTTTTATACATCTAATGCATATAAATAAACAACACGTTAATCCTTGTTTTAAAGGTATTTAATTATTTATTTGATCCCAATGGACTGTCGAGGCATTTAGGCTAAATAAAAAAATACTTATTTTATGCTAGTCACAAAAAATATTTATTGAAATTTCTATAACCTACATCATATTCATTTATTCTTTATATTTATCATCATTCTTTATTATATATTATTACAACTGTACATTATTAAACGTTTTTCTAAATTTTCTACAGAAAAACAGCCGCAGGTATATCTTGATTGTAATTGTTTAAGCATACACGGAAAAACTTCTTTTTACTTCACATGAAGTTAAAGAAGCAAACTTAAAATATTGTTTAATTGAGGGTTCTACCTATAAAATTAAATTATCTTCATATTTCCACATCTTAATAATATTTTTTTAATTATTTTGATATACTCCTCATTTTTCCTTAACGCCGTGCAGAATTTTTGATACACTTTGTTGGTTTCACCAAGGTGGTTTAGTAATTGGCTAAGCAATATGATGGTAAAGGCACATTAGGTAAACGATCTTTATACACCTATACTCGCAGAAGGGCTTTAAAAAAAAAATTTTATTTTTGATAGAAGGGTATTGACCATTGGAAATTCCATCCTTACAGTTTATAGCCTCCTGCTACTCTATTTGTAGCAGAAGTGTGCTCTAGACAAGTAGCAAATTTGAAAAAATATTTTTAAATGTTGTCCAGTTTTGGTCATATGGCGCAGCATCACTTAACAATAACAAAATATTTTCACTAACAAAATGTGACTGCATATTGTAGAGTCTCCTTCGTCTCCTTTATTCGTCGCCTTATAAATTGTAAAAGGCAGATATTAAGGATATTACCAGAAAGTGGTTCCACTTTCCAAAAAAGTCTAAAAATATGTAATTTTAATAAATGCATATTATGCACTTACAACATTTATCCAAAATATGCAAATATTAACTGCAGCATATTATGTTTGAAGAATAGATTTAATTTTCTGAGTGCACGGATTTTAATAATTATTCCCCTCCATCTACCACCGATTGATTTCGATAGGTCAAACTTTACACATAAACTATATACCTTGAACTTCAAAATGACGCTAGCTAGGTTGCTTAATTGTTATAAACATAGTAGCTGTGAATTAAATAAAAAAAGTGGCTAACTTTGACCCTGATTAATCTAACCAAAAAGGTTTTTTTTTTAAATTCGTGTAAAGATACCAGCTTTTTAAATCCCAAAGTAGTTCTGGTCTAGTTAACAATGTTATTCAAATTGTTTATAAACCAAAAATGACCCTACTTTAGAAAAATATTTTCGGAACGAAGAAAATTACTTTTTAATGAGTTTTTTGAATGCTTTGAAAATATAACTATTCTTCTTTCACGTGGTTTCCACAAAATTGCTATATCATTATTATTTTCTGAACAATGATATTGCAAAAAAGCTCTTTGGGATAAAAAAATTTAATAATATTTAAACTAATTGACGAATCGTCTTAAAATTTTTGTGCATTATAAGGACTGTTTGACTCAACTATTTGTGCAATACGAGAGTATTAAGGTCATATTCGCAAAAGTTATAGCAATTTTTTTATTTTCGAAATTTTAATTTTATTTAGAAATTTCTAAAGCAACAAAGGATCGGACTGTCATTTTAAACCCTTGCTCATCCACTAAAAGAAGGATACTATAAATAAAGATCTTATCCCTGTGACGGGCATTTTTGTATTTATAATTGATTGTAAACACCCGACTTGGGCGTCGAAACGTTAATAAAATCATTTTTTTGGTAAAATTGTGGCTTACTTCCCATTGAAAACAGTTGATTATAAAAGTTGTAATCTTGAAGGTCACATAAAAAAACGTAAATCATTAGGACTCTGAAAGTGATTTCTTCTGTCCTATATCCACCATAGAAACTAACTGAAAAACTTTAAGTTCTAAATTTTCAAGAACTTTCCACCAATAGACAGAAATGATATTTTGCAGGTTCAATTTCCACCATATCGTCCTATATCCACCATAGGAAACTAACTGA
Source organism: Diabrotica virgifera virgifera (assembly GCF_917563875.1). Classification (NCBI taxonomy): domain Eukaryota; kingdom Metazoa; phylum Arthropoda; class Insecta; order Coleoptera; family Chrysomelidae; genus Diabrotica; species Diabrotica virgifera. The sequence continues at coordinate 135,749,132 of NC_065450.1, forward strand.
AAAACTTTTAGCTCTAAATTTTCACTAATTTTCCGCCAATAGACAGAAATGATATTTTGCATGTTCAATTTTGTTGTAATTTTTTTTGTTTTTTTTTATTTAAAACGTCAAAAGCTAAAAATCATGTAATTCAAGTGTGATTTATTGTTGTTTATTTCCAAAACAATAATTGAAATATTTATTTTAATAATATTAAGAGTATTATATTACAGCTCTTGGATAAAAATATTGGCTGTTATCTGGACTTTTTTATGTGGTAGATATCAGTGCTGTTTTTGTAACAATAGAGGTTCCGGTACGGTATGTTCCGGGGGGTCTGGGGAGTGTTTATAAGGGGGGTCTGTCCCCGGGAAAATTTTTTAAATTTAGCCTCAATAAGGGCATTTTGAAGCTATTTGGGAACAAGGAAAAAATTCAGGAATTCGTCTATAATTTGGTTGTTTTTTTAATTTTTTGTCCCAAAAGGTGCCGGTACGGCGTACCGGCGCGTACCGTCACAAAAACAGCACTGAGTAGATATTATTAACGTTGCTAGAGTTAGCGTGATAAAAAAATATCCCCACTATTATTTTAGAATAAATAATCAATATTAAAAAATTTTAAAGGCATAAATCAAAACTATGTTTACTCTGTCTATAGTCTATACCGTTGCTATGAAGAGTTTTATTTAACTGCATTTAAACCAGTCTTTGAAATTTTTCAACCATGACACTCTCCTCTTATATTTCCCTGTATTATCAGTTTTATCATTTGATTTCGCTGTCCCCTCATTACGTGTCTCAGATATTGTAACTATCTTATTTTTATTGTGTTTATTATTTCGTATCTTTGCCTAGTTCACGCAACACTTCCGTGTTTGTTTTCTTCTTTGTCCGTGCCATTATGAATATCCTTCTAATATACCCTGTTTCAAATGACTAGTTTATTTATCTGTCCTTCCTTCAGTATTGTTTTTATTTTTACAAATTCATATCTTGCTATTTCTATCTTGGCCCTTATTTATATTCTTTGATCTTTATATTCTAAAATCTAGATTCCCAGATATATGTATTTTTCCACCATTTCTATCCGTGGTCTTCCAAATGTATGTTTGTTTATAATATTTGTTTTCTCTGTTATTATTATAGGTATATTTAGTCTTTTTTATATTCATTTTTTTGCATAGATTTTGGGGCCGGATAGCTCAGTCGGTAGGATGTCTATCTTCCACGCAGAAGGGCGGGAATCGTAAGACATTAAAAAAATGCCTGTAGACATTAAAAAAGACCATCTAGAGGTCTCATGCTGACTCAGTCTAAATAAAATGTATACCTTAGGTAAAACCAGGTGCAATAATAGGCGGTTGAAGCGTAGTACTGGCCCTGTTACATTCTTTGTATACTTTAGGTCCTACAGGAGACAGCAGACTACCCCGCTATAATCCCAAAGCGTTAGGTGTTAAAAAGGGATTATTATTTTATCTCTTTTCAGTCCATATCTTTCACAGCAACTACTTGTCTTATTTAGTAATAGTTGGAGTTGTTCAGCAGAGCCTGCCATAATCATGGTCTATCTAATGTAATGTTGTTAATGGGGGTATGTCGCAACGGTCTCACAAGCGCTGGAGAATCACTTTGGTACACTATAATATTTCCGTAGTCAACACCTGATTGGTTTTCCATTCATTTACGACCGCTTTGGATGCTGTATTCGTGCTACGGGCAGGTGTGATAAACAGTTTTATAAGACTTACTTCGGTTTGACAACCGCGTAATCCAACAAGTTGCACGTTTTTTCATCTGCTACTTGTGTCTGTTACTGAGATTTAAAAATACCTTCTCTCAGGTAATCATAATATACATTCTACATTATTTTAATGTTGATATGCTTGTTGCTTTATGTTTGTAGCCTGTATGATTTTTGTGTATTATAAATAATTTTATTTTTTATAATAAAGCTGGAAAAAAGTCATGTTACTTTTACATTGTTAATGTACCTAATTTTAAACACAAAATATGTAGATACTGTAAAACATAAAGTTTGAAACAAATAATAATATATTTACAATACATGGCCTATGTATGCCAAAATTATAAAAAAAATTTAGTTTTAGAGATTTTTTTTTATAATAATTGCTTTCCTAGTTACGTTTGATAATTTTGTATTTAGTTATTTTTTCATTATACAACAGCAATTATACAAAAGAAAAACAAAAAAGTTAAGAGTGTCATTATTGTTACTTGTTCCGATGTATCGTAATATTGTTTCCTAAAAGAGTTTTTGGATAAGTTATTGAAAAGCTTCTACATCATGTTTATTTATAGTACTTAGCAAAATTTTTGTAGTACCGAATGAAAATAAAATTGCAAATTCAAATTTACTTGTTTACAAGAAGGTTCATATTATGCACTGAATAAAAGTTGTAATCTTAAAGACCACATAAAAAAATCTAAATCATTACGACTCTGAAAGTGTTTTCTTCTATATCCAAGACAGAAATAATATTTTGCAGGTTCAATTTTGTTCTAATGTTTTTTGTTTTTTTTTTATTTGAAACGTCAAAAGCAAAAAACATGTAATTTAAGTGTGATTTATTGTTATTTATTTCCAAAACAAGAATTAAAATATTTATTATAAAAGTATTAGGATTATTAGATTAAAGCTCTTGGGTAAAAATATGGGCTATTATCTGAACTTTTTTATGAGGTAGATATTATTAACGCTCCTCGACCTAGCGTGATAAAAAATAATTCCCACTATTATTTTACAATGAATCATCAGTATTAACAAATTTTAAAAGCATAAATCAAAACTATGTTCACTCTGTCTATAGTCTATACCGTTGCTATGAAGAGTTTTATTGAACTGTATTTAAACCAGTCTTTGAAATTTTTCAATCATGACACTCTATGTACTCTTATATTTCCCTGTATTATCAGTCTTATCATTTGATATCGCTGTCCCCTCATTACGTGTCTCAGATATTGTAACTTTCTTATTTTTATTGTGTTTATTATTTCGTATATTTGCCTAATTCACGAAACACTTCCGTGTTTGTTTTCTTCTTTGTCTGTGCCAATATAAATATCCTTCTATTATACCCCCTTTCAAATGACTGTAATTTATTTATCTATCCTTCCTTCAGTATTGTTTTTATTTTTACAAATTCATATCTTGCTATTTCTATCTTGGCCCTTATTTCTATTCTTTGATCTTTATATTCTAAAATCTAGATTTCCAGGTATGTGTATTTTTCCACCCTTTCTATCGGTGCCTCTTTCAGATGTATGTTTGTTTATATATTTGTTTTCTCTGTTATTATTATAGGTATATTTATTCTTTCTTATATTCATTTTTTTTTGCATTGATTTTGGGGCCGCATAGCTCAGGCAGGCGGTAGGATATCTATCTTCCACGCAGAAGGACAGGGACCGTAAGACATTAAAAAAAATGGCTGTAGACATTAAAAATTACATTAAAAAGATTTCGGGAACTTTAAGGTGTAGTTCATTTATGATTCGTTTGCATTTTTCTTGAACGGGAATGTGAGCTTTTGTATGCTGAGTACTTGAAGAGCAAATAGTTTGATGACATTGTGAAGAGTACCGCTTCACTGCATAGTTCACCGAGTTCGGCCTGAAAAATTATAATAGGAGTTGTTCTAAATGCACCACATATTATTCTAAGAGCGTTGTTTTGTACGATATCTAAAACTTTTAGAGTTGTTTTTGAAGTAGATGAATAAGCTTGGCATCCATAATCAATCTTGGAACGGATCAGATTTTTATATAATGTGAGTAGAGTTCTACCATCCGCTCCCCAGTTTGTACCAGAAAGATATTTCAACAGGTTAAGTCTTTTTTGACATGCTGCCGAAATATATTTAATATGATCTTTCCAGGTTAGAGCTTGATCAAATATTAGACCTAGATATTTAATTGTTTCTACATATTCGAGTCTCTGACCTCCAAATTTTAAAGTAGGTACCTCCTTTATCTGCTTTGGTCTTTTTGAATATAGGATACAGCGAGTTTTGGGTGAAGCAAATTGAAAACCGCTCTTTTTAGACCAAGATATAAATTTATCAAGTTGATCTTGTAGTAATTTGGCCATACTCTGTATATTGTTTCCCCTTAAGAATATTATGAGATCATCCGCATATAATCTGGCTTGAATGGGTTTATTCATTTATTTGATTATATCATTAATAGCTATAAGAAAAAGCGTCGGACTGATCACAGAGCCTTGAGGTGTGCCATTTTCTTGATATATCACATTAGATAGAAGACCGTTTACTTTTAGCTTGGAATTTCTATTTAGGAGAAAATTTTTAACAAAAGCGAGTATATTTCCTTGATAACCTCATGATTTCAGTGTTGATATTATAATTAAAATATTTATTATAAAAGTTTTAAGAGTGTTATATTAAAGCTCTTGGGTAAAGAAGATTATATTGGCTATTATCTGAACTTTTTTATGTGACATATATTATTAACGCTCCTAGACCTAGCGTGATAAAAAAATATCCCCACTATTATTTTACAATTAATAATCAGTACTAACAAATTTTAAAAGCATAAATCAAAACTATGTTTACTCTGTCTATAGTCTATACCGTTGCTATGAAGAGTTTTATTGAACTGTATTTAAACCAGTCTTTGAAATTTTTCAATTATGACACTCTACTCTTATATTTCCCTGTATTATCAGTCTTATTATTTGATATCGCTGTTCCCTCATTACGTGTCTCAGATATTGTAACTTTCTTATTTTTATTTTGTTTATTATTTCGTATATTTGCCTAATTCACGAAACACTTCCGTGTTTGTTTTCTTCTTTGTCCGTGCCTTTATAAATATCCTTCTATTATACCCCCTTTCAAATGACTGTAATTTATTTATCTATCCTTCCTTCAGTATTGTTTTTATTTTTACAAATTCATATCTTGCTATTTCTATCTTGGCCCTTTTTTCTATTCTTTGATCTTTATATTCTAAAATCTGGATTTCCAGGTATGTGTATTTTTCCACCTTTTCTATCGGTGCCTCTTTCAGATGTATGTTTGTTTATATATTCGTTTTCTCTGTTATTATTAGTATATTTATTAGTATATAGGTATATTTAGTCTTTCTTATATTCATTTTTTTGCTTTGATTTTGGGGCCGCATAGCTCAGGCAGGCGGTAGGATGTCTATCTTCCACGCAGAAGGACAGGGACCATAAGACATTAAAAAAATGGCTGTAGACATTAAAAAAGAACGTCTACGGGTCCCATGTTGACTTAGTCTAAATAAAATGTGTTTTTTTACCTTCGGTAAAACCAGGGGCAATAATAGGCGGTTGAAGCGTAGCATTGGCCCTGTTATCTTTATTGTATACTTTAGGCCCTACAGGGGACAGCAGACTATCCTGCTATAATCCCAAAGCGTTCGGTGTTAAAAAGGGATTATTATTTTATCTATTTTCAGTCTATATCTTTCACAGCAACTACTTGTCTTATTTAGTAATAGTTGGAGTGTTGGAGTTGTTCAGCATAGCTTGCCATAATGATGGTGTAATGTAATGTTGTTAATGGGGATATGTCGCCACGGTCTCACAAGCGCTGGAAAATCACTTTGGTACACTATAAAATTTCCGTAGTCAACTCCTGATTGGTTTTCCATTCATTTACGACCGCTTTGGATGCTGTATTTGTGCTACGGGCAGGTGTGATATACAGTTTTATAAGACTTACTTCGTTTGACAGCCGCGTAATCCAACAAGTTGCACGTTTCTACATCTGCCACTCGTGTCTGTTACTGAGATTTAAAAATATCTTCCCTCAGGTAAAAATAATTAATTGTACATTGTTTTAATGTTGATATGCTTGTTGCTTTATGTTTGTAGCCTGTATGATTTTTGGGTATTATAAATAATTTTATTTTTTATAATAATAAAGGTGGAAAAAAATGTCATGTTATTTTTACATTGTTAGTGTACTTAAATTTAAAAACAAAATACGTAGATACTCTAAAACAGGGGTCACCAATTAGTTTCCCTGGGGGTCCGTTTCGAAAACCTATGACACTTCCGGGGTCCGGATTTATGCTGCCTGTGTTTGGTTGTTCTGATTCGGTTTCTTTGCGAATTCTTGTTACAAAATATCCCCTATAAACAAATCAGAAGGGTACCGGGCGAAATTTTTGGACAAAAATAGTTAACATGTTTTTTTAACAAATTTAAAACATCACCTTTTTTGCCCCCGAAAATATATTTTTAGCTTTTTTGGGTCATCTTAAACAAAAAAGGTCTGTCATTTAATTAAAACTTAGGAGTTTTCAAGCATCAAAAATGCATATTCTCGCATTTTTTAGATTTTAAATCGCTTATAACTCGAAAACTATCAATCAGAATTATGACAAGAGACCATTTTTGTTTATAATTACCCAAGAGACCTAAAAATACCTATAAAATTATTCGAGGCTAAAAAGTAATTTTGAATTTGCTTAAAAAAATTGTTTCACCCGACACCCATCTGATTTGTTTAAATGGGATATTTTTGAACAGGAATCCACAAAGAAATCGAGTTAGAAACATTTTTCATACGAAAGTGGCCTCACACATGGACTAATATGGAAAAGAAAACTAATAATATCTGATTGTTTTTTGGTTACTGTATACTTTTCTGTAAGTTTTTCTGGTACAATAAATAAAATATAAATTCATTGTGTATTGTTTTGATGTTATTATCAGTATATTTTAAGAACAACAGTATTGTATATTGTTACTGAGAATATTTTAAAAGTCAGGAATTTATATTTTGAATGCTAATGAAGTTTTTAGACATCTTCAATTTTGTGGAAACGAAACTGAGGAATTTAAAATAAATAATCATAGTACAAACTGCTAATTAACATGTTATCTTTTCTACATTAGTTTCAATGGAATGTGTTTGTTGCAAACTTATTAAATCTGAAAATTATTTTATTCCTACTTAACATATTATAGTAGAGAGGAAATTAATATAAAAAAAATGTACATGACATTTTTATATTACAGTTTACTTAATTTCAAATTGAATGATTAGTAAGTATTACAATAAAGAGGAAAACCCATTACAAAATTAAATTATTAGAGAGAAAAATGACATTTTTTTATGTACAACCTGTCTGAAGTTTGAAGTGAGTTTAGTGCAACTGAGTCTCATTAGGGAGTTGAGATATTCATCTGTTAAGTGAGATCTCTATCGATTTTTAATAAAGTTCATTCTTGATAAAGCGACTTCTCACACATAATTTGAGCCAAACATAGTACACAATTTCATGGCCAAACATTTTCAAAATTGTCAAACTCTAGGTATACCGTTTCTGAATTTATTCTCGGTACGCACAAAACTAGCCCACGGTCCGGATGCGGATTGCGGTCCGCTAATTGGTGACCCCTGCTCTAAAACATAAACTTAGGAACAAATTATAGATTTAAAATAGATGGCCTATGTACCTATGCCAAAATTATAAAAAATATTTTTTAGTTTCAGAGATTTTTTTTTATAATTGCTTTTCTAGTGATGTTTGATAATTTTGTATTTAGTTATTTCTTCATTATACAATAGCAATTATACAAAATAAAAACAAAGAGGTTAAGAGTGTCATCATTGTTACTGATTCCGATGTATCGTAATATTGTTTCCTAAAAGAGTTTTTGGATAAGTTATTGAAAAGCCTCTACATCATGTTTATTTCTAGTACTTAGAATTTTGCAAATTTTTGTAGAACCAAATGAAAATAAAATTTCAAATTAAAATTTACTTGTTTACAAGAAGGTTCATATTTTATGCAATGAATAAAAGTTGTAATATTGAAGGCCACATCAAAAAATGTAAATCATTAGGACTCTGAAAGTGTTTTCTTCTGTCCTATATCCACCATAGGAAACAAACTGAAAAACTTTCAGCCCTAAATTGTCACTAGTTTTCCGCCAATAGACAGAAATAATATTTTGCAGGTTCAATTTTGTTGTAATTTTTATTATTTGAAACGTCAAAAGCAAAAAACATGTAATTTAATTGTGATTTATTGTCATTTATTTCCAAAACAATAATTAGAATTTATTTATTTAACATGCTCTACAGGCCTTGGAGGCCTAGGGCTTTACAACTTAACAATAACAATTTTACATAATACAAATGACAATATATACTAATGTCTTATATTTGTTATATAATTTGATTTAATGTCTATGTAAAAATTGCTGCACTATGTTTCTCCACTGTATCCTGTTTTTCGCTTTCTCTTTCCAGTCTGTAATTTCCATCGATCCTATATCTTCTTGAAACTTTTCGTGCCATCTTTTTCTTGGTCTACCTCGTCTCCTTGTCACAACTGGTTTTCTTAATAGTATCTTCTTTGGCATTCTTGACCTATCCATCCTCTCGACATGACCTGCCCACCTGATTCTTTGTGCCTTTGTGTATCTTGTTACAGTTGGTTCCTTGTAAAGCATCCTTAATTCTTGATTAGTTCTTCTTTGCCAACCATCTGCCGTATTTTTCCCCCGAAAATAGTCCTCAGTACCTTGCGTTCCCATCTCTCTATCATTTCTTCTTCTGTTTTGTTTAGTACCCATGTTTCACATCCGTAGGTGACTGTTGCTCTTATTACAGTTTGGTATATTCTAATTTTCGTCTTTCTTGATACATAATTTGACTTTAATAATTTTTTTTAAACTGCCGACCTTTCGGTTACCTTTAGCTATCCTGTGCTTTAGTTCGTTTTGCTCGTGTCCTTTTTCATCTATAATGGCACCTAGATATGTAAAGTGATTTACTCGTTTAAATTTATATTCTTTTCCATCGAACGCTGTTAACTTTAGCATATTTACAGGTTCTCTTTCTGTGTTGCCTAGCACCATATACTTCGTCTTTTCTTCATTTATTTCTAGGCCGAATTTTTTTGCCTCTCTGACCAATCTTCTCATGATTTTCTTTAATTCGGTATTAGTTTTTGCTAGCAGCAATAACAGCAAATAATTAGAATATTTATTATAAAAGTATTCAGAGTGTTATATTAAAGCTCTCGGGTGAAAATATTGGCTATTATTTGAACTTTTTTATGTGGTAGATATTATTAACACTCCTAGACCTAGCGTGATAAAAAATATTCCCACTATTATTTTACAATAAATAATCAGTATTAACAAATTTTAAAAGCATAAATCAAAACTATGTTTACTCTGTCTATAGTCTATACCGTTGCTATGAAGAGTTTTATTGAACTGTATTTAAACCAGTCTTTGAAATTTTTCAACCATGAAACTCCCCTCTTATAGTTCCATGTATTATCAGTCTTATCATTTTATATCGCTGTCCCCTCATTACGTGTCTCAGATATTGTAACTTTTTTATTTTTATTGTGTTTACTATTTCGCATCTTTGCCTAATTCACGCAACACTGCCGTGTTTGTTTTCTTTCTAGCAATAATAGGCGGTTGAAGCGTAGCATTGTCCCTGTATACTTTAGGCCCTACAGGAGACAACAGACTATCCTGCTATAGTCCCAAAGCGTTAGGTGTTAAAAAGGGATTATTATTTTATCTATTTTTAGTCCATATCTTTCACAGCAACTACTTGTCTTATTTAGTAATAGTTGGAGTGTTGGAGTTGTTCAGCAGAGCTTGCCATAATCATGGTCTAATGTTATGTTGTTAATGGGGGTATGTCGCAATGGTCTCATAAGCGTTGGAAAATCACTTTTGGTACACTATAAAATTTCCGTAGTCAACACCTGATTGGTTTTTCATTCATTTACGACCGCTTTGGATGCTGTATTCGTGCTACGGGCAGATGTGATATACAGTTTTATAAGACTTACTTCGTTTTGACAGCCGCGTAATCCAACAAGTTGCACGTTTTTACAAATGCCACTTGTGTCTGTTACTGAGATTTAAAAATACCTTCTCTCAGGTAATCATAATATACATTCTACATTATTTTAATGTTGATATGCTTGTTGCTTTATATTTGTAGCCTGTATGATTTTCGTGTATTATAAATAATTTTATTTTTTATATCAAAGGTGGAAAAAATGTCATGTTACTTTTACATTGTTAGTGTACTTAAATTTAAACACAAAATACGTAGATACCCTAAAACATAAACTTTGAAACAAATTATAGATTTTTTTTATTTAAATTTATGTGTCTCGGCAGCAATGGCCATTGACACAAACAATATTGGTTATACAATAATTACAATAAGGACTTAAAACTAAATATTATAACAGTTAATTTCTAAATCTTAAATAACATTAGGTAAAAATTATGAAGAAAAAAAATTGGATATACAATCATTGGATACTATAGAGACGTACAACTAATTATAAAATTGCTTCGGTCTTCTTGGGATACTTCGGACGTTGTTTCGTCATAGTAGCAGTTGCATATGAACTAGTAAGATCACTGAAAGAATTGGGTCCAGACATGGTGATGCTAACAGTGGGGGAACATTGATTTAAATTGTTACTCATGTAGTCAAAAGTAACTTGAATTTGTATATATTACGCTTTAGATGTCTGGAAATAAGTGATAACCTTGGATACATCACTGCAATACTGGTTGCCTAACCGTTGGCGTCCATTGGGACGGGATAGTAACAGTGAAAAACTATTGACAGTTTGACGCTGAATGGGTTTAAGTTGGAAGGTTGTTAAGTAAAACATCTCTTACTGACTGGCGTTACAGCCTGTTCTTGATGATTAACACGTAACACAATTGTTATTAATCACTATTTGAGCGAAAACTAATTTTAATAACTAGTATTTACAGTAATAATTACAAATTTCGGCATCAATTTACAGATCGATACATACACGTTCTGACGTTAGTTTGACAGTCAAAATTATAGATTTAAAATAGATGGCCTATGTACCTACGCTAAAACTATAAAATAGTTATTTATGAAACAGTTCGTGAAGTATGCTTTTTGCGAACGCACGCGATGTTTGGAGCACAGGCGACAACGGAGCGAGTGCTATACATCGCGTAAGTTCGCAAAACGTACTTCACGCACTGTTTCATACAATATTTTATCTACGATAAACAAATAAAAAAACTGTAACTCTTCGTCACTGGAATTCATTTCAATTCTACAGTTTTTAGAACTTTGACATTTAAAAATTCTAATTTCTTTCAAATCACAAAACTGTCAAAATTTTTGTTGTAATTTATTGCTCATTATGTCATCACCATGACAACTCGAAAGTTACGGATATTTGATTATATGAAAGTGTGTCAAAAACAGTGCGAAAAAGTAAATCTCATTTAAAATACATTGTTACTTCACGCACACTTTAAACCCTTCACGAACTGCTACCTATAATGACAGTTTTCACAAACTAAAAACTTATACATAATATGACATAGAGTAGATAAAATATATCTCATTATTATGTATAAGTTTTTAGTTTGTGAAAACTGTCATATATAGCAGTGCGTGAAGGATTTAAAGTGTGCGTGAAGTAACAATGTATTTTAAATGGGATTTACTTTTTCGCACTGTTTTTTATTTGTTAATATCCCTAACTTTCGCGTTGTCATGGTGATGACATGTAAGCAATAAATTACAACAACAATTTTGACAGTTTTGTGGTTTGAAAGAAATTAGAATTTTTAAATGTCAAAGTTCTAAAAATTGTAGAATAGAAATGAATTCGAGTGACGAAGAGTTACAGTTTTTTTATTTCTTTATCGTAGATGAAATATTGTATGAAACTGTGCGTGAAGTACTTTTTGCGAACTTACGCGATGTATAGCACTCGCCTCGCTGTCGCTCGTGCTCTAAACATCGCGGCCATTCGCAAAAAGCATACTTCACGAACTGTTTCATAAATAACTATTTAGTTTGAGAGATTTTTTTATAATTGCTTTCCTAGTGACGTTTGATAATTTTGTGTTTAGTTATTTCTTCACTATACAATAGCAATTATACAAAAGAAAAACAACGAGTGTCATTGTTGTTACTGGTTCCGATGTATCGTAATATTGTTTCCTAAAAGAGTTTTTGGATAAGTTATTGAAAAGCTTCTGCATCATTGTCTAGGTTGTTCAATAAGTTTTGCGGTTCGATGAGAAAAACATAATTTTATGACTCGAAATACACTTTATTATTCAGTATATTCTTCCTGAACATCAATACACTTTTTTCAATGAGATTTCAATTTATAAATTCTATCCCTCAGGGAGAATTAGGAAGAGCTGCAAAATACGCTTCCACAGCTGTATATACTCATCATTTGATGAAAAACGCTTTCCACGCATACATTTTTTTAGGCATTGAAACAAATGGAAGTCGCTTGGAACCAAATCTGATTAATACTGTGGATGCTCTTATAATTAGAACTTTAATTCATGGATTTTAACCATTGGTAAAATACTCATATAACACGGTGTATTGTCCTGATGAAAAAGGATTTTTTTCATTTGCAAACCGGGTCTTTTTTCACGATTTTTTTCTTCCAGCTGGTCTAAATGGTTACAGTAATATCCAGAATTTATTGTTTTATCAGTTTGCAAATAATCCACAAAAAAAATTCTCTCACATCCCAAAAACTCATGCTAAAATCTTCTTGGTCCATTTTTGGACACAAACTCGCTTTGGAGCCGAAAAACCAGATTATACCACTTTTTAACCTTTTGTTTTGATTCAGGATCATGATGATAGACCATGTCTCATCCATTGTGATGAATCGATGCACAAAATCTGCTTTATCCTTTCGAAAACGCCCTAAATATTGCTGAGAAAGTCGCATTCGAATGTGTTTGTGGTCCGTTGTCAGCAAATGCGGCACCCATTGTGACCACAGTTTTTTGAAACCCAATACTTCGGCCAAAATATTGATTACGCTGACGAATGAGATGCCTAGGGATTCTACTAAATCATTTCCAGTTACTTGATGAGTTTCCAATACCATATCCTCTGTTTTTTCTACGATGTCTGGTGGTCTTGCTGTTTTTGGGCGTCTTTGACGTGGATCGTCTTCAAGGCTTGATCGACCACGTTTAAATTAAGCAACTCACTTTCTACAGTAATAATTAAAGGCGAAGAGTCCTTATACACTTTTAACATTCGTCCATAAATTTTCTTTGCCTTTAAACCTTCCAAAAATAAAAATTCAATCACTGCACGATACTTAATTGTTTCCATTGTAAAAATACTGTGACACATCGATACTAAATGCCTCTTAAAAAAATAATGAATTGACAGATTGAAATAAATCTTCACATACGTTCATATGAAGAGCGTACCAATATAACAAAAAAAATTAGGCTAGTAGCAACGCTCTCTCTTATCCAACCGCAAAACCTATTGAACAACCTAGTATTTCTAGTACTTAGCAAAATTTTTGTAGAACCGAATGAAAATAAAATTGCAAATTAAAATTTACTTGTTTACAAGAAAGTTCATATTATGCATTGAATAAAAGTTGTAATCTTGAAGGCCACATAAAAAAATGTAAATCATTAGGACTCTGAAAGTGTTTTTTCTGTCCTATATCCTATATCCACCATAGGAAACAAACTGAAAAACTTTAAGCTCTAAATGTTCACTAATTTTCCGCCAATAGACAGAAATGATATTTTGCAGGTTTAATTTTGTTGTAATTTTTTGTTTTTTTTTATTTGAAACGTCAAAAGCAAAAATCATGTAATTTAGGTGTGATTTGTTGTTGTTTATTTCCAAAACAATAATTAAAATATTTTTTTATTTACAAACTCGCATCAGCCTGTACGGCTATTAGCGAAAATGATAGTTTTATTAACAATAATAATAACTATAGAATACTACAATTAAATTTTATGTAAACAGTTTATTGCTTTTAAGTATTGAAGGATCACTTGGGAACTGCACTTTGAGAATAGTATTTTCAAATCGTCCGGGATTCCGAATTGAACTCTTTCCGCACTGTGTAACGGGCACTCCACTAGAAGGTGTTTTATTGTCAGAGGGGTCTCACAAGCATAACACTCCTGTTGAGGATCTCGTGTCATCAGATGACCATGCGCGAGGCGGCTATGACCAAGCTGCAATCGCAAGATGATCACTTGGGAAAATCGATTTGTGGAATTGTCAGTCCATCGTTGAAATGTTGGTTTTATCTCAAATAACTGCTTCTGGTTTTCGTGCCATCTGCTATTCCATATATCAACTATTTTGCTGTGGAAATATGATTTGAGATCTGCCGCTGGAGTTGTTGGATATATCTCTATAGTTGCGTCCCTCTAAGGCTTCTCGAGCATGTTTACCTGCCAGTTCATTTCCAGCGATTCCAATATGAGATGGTACCCACAGGAAAGCAACATTCTTGTGATTTAAATTCTGCAATTCTTGTCTTATCAGTTTGGCCACAGGGTGGGGAGAATAGATTTTAGAGATGATTTCTAAAGAATTTAAAGAGTCGGTAATTATGAGAAAGTTAATTTGAGAACTTTTTCCAACATGACTTGGGGCTTTATATATCGCAAAGAGTTATCGTTGTTAAAATAGTGTTTGGCCCCGCTAGTTTATATTTCATTATTTCATTCTATGTTACAAAGGCAGATGCTACACAATATTTAGTCTTTGATCCATCAGTGAATAACTGTTCGAATGAGGAAAATTGAGAAATTAGGGTTTAATATTTAGAAATAATTATATGACGATTGGTTTCTTTCTTATTTTCTGACACTAGATCCTTCATTAAATAAGGAGAAGATATTAGCCAAGGAGGGGGAGTTGGTATATTGCTAGGATAGATTTCGGGAACTTTAAGGTGTAGTTCATTTATGATTCGTTTGCATTTTTCTTGAAAGGGAATGTGAGTTTTTGTATGCTGAGTACTTGAAGAGCAAATAGTTTGATGACATTGTGAAGAGTACCGCTTCACTGCATAGTTCACCGAGTTCGGCCTGAAAAATTATAATAGGAGTTGTTCTAAATGCACCACATATTATTCTAAGAGCGTTGTTTTGTACGATATCTAAAACTTTTAGAGTTGGTTTTGAAGCAGATGAATAAGCTTGACATCCATAATCAATCTTGGAACGGATCAGATTTTTATATAATGTGAGTAGAGTTCTACCATCCGCTCCCCAGTTTGTACCAGAAAGATATTTCAAGAGGTTAAGTCTTTTTTGACATTCTGCCGAAATATACTTAATATGTTCTTTCCAGGTTAGAGCTTGATCAGATATTAGACCTAGATATTTAATTGTTTCTACATATTCGAGTCTCTGACCTCCAAATTTTAAAGTAGGTACCTCCTTTATCTGCTTTGGTCTCTTTGAATATAGGATACAGCGAGTTTTGGGTGAAGCAAATTGAAAACTACTCTTTTTAGACCAAGATATAAATTTATCGAGTTGATCTTTTAGTAATTTGGCCATACTCTGTATATTGTTTCCCTTTAAGAATATTATGAGATCATCCGCATATAATCTGGCTTGAATGGGTTTATTCATTTATTTGATTATATCATTAAATAGCTATAAGAAAAAGCGTCGGACAGATCACAGAGCCTTGAGGTGTGCCATTTTCTTGATATATCACATTAGATAGAAGACCGTTTACTTTTAGCTTGAAATTTCTATTTAGGAGAAAATTTTTAACAAAAGCGAGTATATTTCCTTGATAACCTCATGATTTCAGTGTTGATATTATAATTAAAATATTTATTATAAAAGTTTTAAGAGTATTATATTAAAGCTCTTGGGTAAAGAGGATTATATTGGCTATTATTTGAACTTTTTTATGTGATAGATATTATTAACGCTCCTAGACCTAGCGTGATAAAAAAATATCCCCACTATTATTGTACAATTAATAATCAGTACTAACAAATTTTAAAAGCATAAATCAAAACTATGTTTACTCTGTCTTGGGCAAAGAGGATTATATTGGCTATTATCTGAACTTTTTTATTAGATATTATTAACGCTTCTAGAACTAGCGTGATAAAAAAATATCCCCACTATTATTTTACAATTAATAATCAGTACTAACAAATTTTAAAAGCATAAATCAAAACTATGTTTACTCTGTCTATAGTCTATACCGTTGCTATGAAGAGTTTTATTGAACTGTATTTAAACCAGCCTTTAATTATGACACTCTACTCTTATATTTCCCTGTATTATCAGTCTTATTATTTGATATTGCTGTTCCCTCATTACGTGTCTCAGATATTGTAACTTTATTATTTTTATTGTGTTTATTATTTCGTATCTTTGCCTAATTCACGAAACACTTCCGTGTTTGTTTTCTTCTTTGTCCGTGCCATTATAAATATCCTTCTATTATACTCCGTTTCAAATGACTGTAGTTTATTTATCTGTCCTTCCTTTAGTATTTTTTTTATTTTTACAAATTCATATCTTGCTATTTCTATCTTGTCCCTTATTTCTGTTCTTTGATCTTTATATTCTAAAATCTAGATTCCCAGATATATGTATTTTTCTAACATATCTATCGGTGCTCTTTCAAATGTATGTTTGTTTATAGTATTTGTTTTCTCCGTTATTATTATAGGTATATTTAGTCTTTTTTATATTTATTTTTTGCATAGATTTTGGAGCCGGATAGCTCTGGCGGTAGGATGTCTATCTTCCACGCAGAAGGGCGGGGATCGTAAGACATTAAAAAAATGCCTGTAGACATTAAAAAAAGAACATCTACAGGTCTCATGCTGACGCAGTCTAAATAAAATGTGTACCTTGGGTAAAAACAGGGGCAATAATAGGCGGTTGAAGCGTAGCATTGTCACTGTTACCTTCATTGTATATATCAGGAGACAACATACTGTAATCCTGCTATAATCCCAAAGCGTTAGGTGTTAAAAAGGTATTATTATTGTATCTATTTTCAGTCCATATCTTTCACAGCAACTACTTGTCTTATTTAGTAATAGTTGGAGTGTTGGAGTTGTTCAGCAGAGCTTGCCATAATCATGGTCTAATGTAATGTTGTTAATAGGGGTATGTCTCAACGAGACCGCCGGAAAATCACTTTGGCACACTATAAAATTTCCTTAGTCAACACCTGATTGGATTTCCATTCATTTACGACCGCTTTGGATGCTGTATTCGTGCTACGGGCAGGTGTGATATACAGTTTTATAAGACTTACTTCGGTTTGACAGCCGCGTAATCCAACAATTTGCACGTTTGTACATCTGCTACTTGTGTCGGTTACTGAGGTTTAAAAATAACTTATCTTAGGTAAACATAATTCATTCTAAATTGTTTTAATATTGATATGCTTGTTGTTTTATGTTTGTAGCCTATAAGAGTTCGTTGTATTATAAATAATTTTTATTTTTTATAATAAAGATGCAACAAAACGTCATGTTACTTTTACATTGTTGATGTACCTAACTTTAAATACAAATTGGATAATCTAAAACATAAAATTGGAAATAAATTATATATTTAAAATAGATAGCTTATTTATGCCAAAATTGTAAAAAAATATTTCTTAGTTTCAGAGATTTCCTAGTTGCTTTCAATGTTATCTTCAATAGTTTTGTATTTAATTATTCATTCTTATCCAATAGCAAATATACAAAATAAAAAGAAAGTTATGTTTTATGCTGTCATCACCTTTACTTTTTTCGATGTACGTAATATTGTTTCCTAAAACAATTTTTGATACGTTATTAAATAGCTTCTACATCATTTTTATTTATAGTATCTAGCCGAATTTTTATAGTAACTGATCGACAAATTTCAAAAATATTTATTTATTTACATTTTTTGTTTTGTTGTTTACTTGTTTAAATTTTTTACAATACAAAACGTATAATGTGTTTTGGTATCGTATATTTTTATAATACATTGAAACTTGGATAATTCGAATCTCAGGGGACCGTTAAAAAAATTCGAATTATCCAAAAATTGGAATTAAAAAATAAATCTACAAAAACAAGGATTACCTACAAAAACATCTGCAAATGATAAATATCAGTAGTTGATCAGCAAAAAAACAGTAGTTGATCATTTTTATCGCTTGGAGATGTTCTTGTTCCCATTCTTTGCCCGAGTTTTGTCAACCTAAAAAAATGGGCTAGAAAATTTGGCCAAAAATACCAATTAAAACATTTGCAAGCTATCAAAAAGACTGACTTTATTTTTTTCCAAAGAGGTCCGAAATTTTTAGCTGCTTTTTAGAATTTAGCTTCTCAGTAATGACAAAGGATTCTAAGATATTCAGAAAAGATAGTAGAAAAGTTCGAATTATCCAAAATATCATTCGAATTATTCACAACTTTTTACCATTACTTATATTGGAAATGCTAGGGACCAGAATAAAAATTCAAATTAAAGAAGATATCTAATAATGGAAGTTCGAATTAAGCAGGTTCCACTGTATTATAAATTTGTTGGCCCATAATCGTAACTATAATTATACGCTTCTTGTGTTTTTTACGATTCGATTTTCAGCCCGGGACTCTTCAAGAAAAATCTGATGCTGAAAGAACAAATTGGCAATAAGGAAATATTAACTTTAATGAATTAACATCATATCTAGGACACATAATTTCGATACATCAGTTTCATTCTAAATTTAAAGTTTTGAAAAAAATCGCAATGAAACTCTCATGCAAAAATCAGACTGCTATTTATCACCTGTCATAATTCCTGTCATTTGACATATTCTACGTGTTCCATTCATTATTATTCCCATTTGGTGATAAATAGCAGCCTGATTTTGGCATGAGAGTTTAATGAAAGGGTAACAAATCAATTGGAAGTTCTGTCGGACAAAATACATGTGACGTTTTCGTGGTCTGACCGTTCCAAATTTTTAACCTGTTCCACAATTAAAACTTCCCCTGTTCCAGTGTTCCTATATATCAAAGTTTGTCCGACTAGACACCCTTAAGCTATTAACAAATTTTCAGCTTGCTATTAATCAACTTTTTTTTCATACGCGGGATCCAGACCTATAAGTTTTCAATTCTTTCAACATTAATTTATAAACCCCATTCCATCATCAGTTAGGTACATAAATATCATGTTAATTTTTATATATTATTACATATACGCCAGTCAATGGGAGCAAGAATGGGATATTACCTCCGAATTCTATCCTACTGTATGGATTTGAATAAAATTTTGGGAATAGCCTCTACTTATCTCCTAATTCAAAGTCTACCCAATGCCGATGTGCGCTTTTATCTTGGGGGTGGTTCCCACCCCTTCTCGTGGGTGGAAAATTTTTCGGCTAAACTAACCACAGAAGTGGCTACAGAACCTAATGCTAAGCAAAAACTGTTCTATATATTTTTTTGAAAACTCAATATGTTTTCAGTTATTCGTGGTTGAAAATTAGCCATTTTCATTAAAAAATGACACCTTTCCGAACAGTTTTTTGCGATTACCTTAAAAACTGTGCTTCTCACTAAAAAGACTATATATAACATTTTTATAGCTTATAAGAAAACAAAGAAGTTCGTTTCTTCATAAATCTTCTAGTTATAATACAAACAGAGATATGGTAGGTGAGAAGAGTTTGTTTTTTTGGTGCATACTCAAATCGGTGTATGCAACTTGAAATAACAGAGAATCGGTTGATTTTAGGGGTATAATGCCACTAATACATTTTGTAGTGCTTGAAAAGACCTTTACAATGAATAATATTAAATGTCGATTACATTCAAAATAAGCGAGATATGCAGCAAAAAATTTGATGACAAATGTATTTTAAGAAAAAAATGAGAAGTATATTTAAGCCCTCATCCACCAGAATTTAAATGAGTCGTTTTCCTTCTACTATACCTTTTATTATAGTGTAATTTCTGTGTTTATAAAGTTGGACGGGTTTAAAATGGATGCTTTTAGAAAAAAAAAATAAGATCAAATTATAGAGCGCATTTTAAAATTTTCTTAAAAATCTTCCTTTTTCTCCCTGTAACTTGAAAACAGTAAGAACTACAGTAATGAAAAATAATAACAAAATTTTTATCTAAGAAAACCCTACACTTCTCTTTGGTACCTTTTTTTCGTATCTCTTATCATTTTCGAGTTACATAGGACATAGAAATAACACTATAATAAAAAGTATTGTAGAAGGAAAACGATGTATTTAAATTCTGAAGGATGAGGGGTTAACAATTTACTTCCCATTTTTTCTTAAAATACATTAGTCATCAATATTTTGCAGCATATCTCGCTTAGGTTAAATGTGATCGACATTTTTAATATTGCTCATTTTAAAGGCCTTCTTGAGCACTCCAAAATTGGTAGCATTATACACCTAAAATCGACCGTTTCTCTGTTATGATAAGTTGAATACACCGATTTTGAGCATGCACCAAAAAGGCAAACTATTCTCACCTACCATATCTCTTTTTGTATTATAACTAGAAGATTTGTGAAAGAACGGGTCTCTTTGTTTTTTTATAAGCTATAAAAATATTTTATACAGTTTTTTCCGTTAGATACGTAGTTTTTAAGGTATTCGCAAAAACGTCCGAAAAGGTGTCATTTTTCAATGAAAATGGCCAATATTCAACCACGAATAACTCAAAAAGTATTGAGTTTTCAAAAAATAATTATAGAACAGTTTTTGCGTAGAATTAGGTTCTCTAGCCACATCCGTGGTTATTTTAACCAAAAAATGTTCCACCCCCGAGAAGGGGTGGGAACCACCCCCAAGATAAAAGCGTACATCGGCATGGGGTAGACTTTGTTTCCTGATATATTCCCTACTTACTCTGAAAATATCAAGTAAATCGATGTAGTAGGATGGAATTCGGAGCCAAATATCCTCATTGACTGCGCTAATAATTTTTTGTGCAGTTTTTATCTTTTTAGGTTAAGAAGGTAATAGTACGGTCAGATTAAATCTCTAAAAACGAGACGACCAAGCTGAAGTTTGCTGATAATATCAATTTTAAGACTCCTAAAAAGATACAAAAAAGTTTATCATTCTTACCCACAGGCGTTACCATGAAACTTCCCCTCGTAGAGGGGCAAACGGAAAACATCGATTTACCAAGAATATGTACGCTGTAGAAAAAAAAATTATTTAAAACAATAAATGTAGATAATATAATTTTGAACAAAAATTTTTATTAGCATTTTTTGTATAAGAATAAACCGTTCTCTCAGAAACAACGCATCTAGCGACCAGCGATTTTGAACGTCAGTTACGCGCGCGAAATTAATTTTGTAAATAACGGTAAAAATTCGATATCTTTTGCTCAGAGTGTCGTGTCGATAAAAATCAAAACGCGTTTTAAAGATGAAGAGTGCAGCTTTCATAAGCATTTTTTGTATTTTACCGCAAATATAGTATACCGTTGTCTAGTATTGTTAGAGCCTAATCTTCAAAAACTATAACATAAAATTTCGATTTTGAGACTTGGCAACAATATAATGAGGAATTTAAAATATGCATAAAAAACGCTGAATTTAAACTTTTATACTTCTAATAATAATACGTCACGGTAAATGCTTCGATGAAGATGTAGTTTTAAACTTTTATGAGGAAACAGTGGCGATCAACAGGTAGCGAAAACGCGTTCCAAGATTGCGGCTGTAATTTTGAATATTTTTTCGAGATATTTGGTACACGTTTTCGTAATATAATAGAGAATGGCGGTACAGAGCCCATTTTGAAAATATATTATTATGTGGAAATTACTCTGTAATTAAATACAATATTAAAAAAACGAGCCTGTACCGCCATTAAGAAGAACAAAAAAGTACACTTTCTTCAAATAAACTTTTTTATCCGATGCCTAGATTTTGTGTCATTTTGGAACTACTAATGAAATAAAAAATTTTAGTAGGTAGTTCCAAAATTACACAAAATCTAGGCATCGGATAAAAAAGTTTATTTGAAGAAAGTGTATTTTATTGTTCTTCCGAATGGCGGTACAGGCTGGTTTTTTTAATATTGTATTTAATTACAGAGTAATTTCCACATATTAATATATTTTTCAAATTGGGCTTTGTACCGCCATTCTCTATTATATTACGAATACGTCTACCAAATATCTCGAAAAAATATTCAAAATTACAGCCGCAATCTTGGAACGCGTTTTTGCTACCTGTTGACCGCTACTGTTTCCTCTTAAGATCATTTGTAATGTGAAAGTTTAAATCCAGCATTTTTTAGCATTTCTCAAATGCCTCATATTTTTTGCTAAAACTCGAAATTGAAATTTCATAGTTATAGGCGGATAATGAAAACAATAAATTTTATTGATTCCACAAGAATCTTAAAAAAAATGACAAAATCGCCTAACGTTAATTTATTTAATGTCCAACCGGTATATTATTTGACAAATAATGACATGATTTCGAAGTCAGTTAAATATGATATAATGCCCTAGGGCGTTATTTTGAAAAATAGGGCGATATTTTGAAAAATAACGGCCTTGGACGTTAAATTTAAATAAGTAGTTAAACACTGTCAAGTTGAAAAATAAAAACCTAAGTAAAACTATGGTTACCACAATTACGTTACGACTATTGCTGCTAAATGTACTTATTTTGAAAACTAATTAATTCAAAATTGGTTCAAATTTTTCGCAAGACAACATTTTTAACTGATCTCATTGGACATTTACAAACACGAATTTACAATTGCAGGGGACATACAAATAAATAATATCTGACCTATCACAGTGTATATTTAGTTTTCATAGTAAATTACAACTTTTTCAAAAGGAGAGATTAATATAAAACATTTTATCATGTTTTTCGAATTAAAAAAAATGTTCCATTATTACACAAGAAAAACTCAACGAGTATATAAAGAATAAGGAATATTGACGGATTTCCAAAATAGATTTCAACACTTGAAATATTTTAAATCGTCTCTTGTTATTTTCCGAAGCCATTTGAAGGTAACATAATTGCGTTTTAGTTTAGTTTTCACTATTAAAATATAAGTCGACGGCAATTACTGAATTTTGGAAATATGTACCGGAGTCGAATTATCCTGAATTAAAAACGGCTGATTGTAAAACTATTTCTATATTCGAAAACCAACGTACATATCATTTTTATTCCACTTTCAAATTCGTAAGATTCAAATACCGATCAATATTAACTAACCAGCCTCTGAAAAAATTACCGAGAACTGCTAGCTGTTACCAGCTGTTTACCATATTTTAAAGAATTATTAAAAGAAGTAAAATAAACGTTTTAATTATTAATATTTAAATTTAATAAACATATTTTGTTTTTATATGTTTTCAATATAACAATATGTTTTCAATACTTTTTTTCATTATTTTTTTTTATATAGGTACATACATTTATTTGCGGCTCGCAAAATATTTCGAATTTTGAAAAATTGCTCGGACTATCAAGAAGTTTGCCCACCCCTATGAAAAATCTAATACAGATAAATAACTATGAATTCTACAATGATAAAACTATCGACTTTTTATAATAAATGCATGGCATACCCATAAAGTAGAATGCTAATTGGATGACTGGATATCTGGATAATTTATACTCAGATTGTAATCTGTTGATATTAAATCCACTCTATATGTGTTTATTTTGGATTATTTTGTATCTGATAATATTCAATTTACTACACGTTTCGTAAATGACGATACGAATAAATTATTTCACATTTACATAGTGCAATATGTGAAATGATATGAGTGGTGAGTGGGTGAAGAATATTCTAAAAAAAAATTATTTTCAACAAATAAATATTTTGAAATGGTATGCTGAAATATATTTATAGTCCAGTCGTCAGAGACGAAAATGCCAGTGAACCTCTGGAAATCATATAAACAAGCTGAATTTTGCTGAGAATGTGAATTTTGGGACCTCAATAACAAAATTACACCAAAGCCCCAAATACGCGAAGGGATGAGAACATAGGTTTACCAAGAGTACAGAAATGTAGCTGAGATAATTTTGATAGTCCATTTACTCACGGTTTTTTGCTGTAAGTTTTAAAGAACCGCTTGGCTTGGCATGAAATTTGGCATACACATACTAGGCCTGGATCCCGCGTACCAAAAAATTTGATTTTTTGCTGAAAATTTGTTAATAGCTTAAGGGTGTCTAGACGGACAAACTTTGATATATGGGAACACTGGAACAGGGGAAGTTTTAATTACGGAACAGTTTAAAAATTTGGAACGTCAGATTACGAAAACGTCCGATGTATTTTGTCGGACAGAACATCCAATTGATTTGTTACCCCTTCATTAAACTCTCATGAAAAAATCAGACTGCTATTGCTAACCAACATGCTTCCTGTCATTTGACATGTTCTTCGTGTTCCACTCATTAAAATGTCAAGTTGGTGATAAACACCAGTCTAATTCTTGCATGAGAGTTTAATGAAATGGTAACAAATCAATTGGAAGTTCTGCCCGACAAAATACATGGAACGTTTTCGTAGTCTGACATTCCAAACCAGTGTTCCCATACATCAAAGTTTGTCCGAATAGACACCGTTAAGCTATTAACAAATTTACAGCTTGCTATTAATCAACTTTTTTTTGGTACGCGGGATACAGGTCTATACGTGTTGCTAACAAGAAAGTGATATAGTGCCGATGTATGCTTTTTCGCTGGAGGTGAATTTTTGGGTCTACGACGTTTCGTCGCCGCCGTTTCGATGCCGCCAGTTCGATGCCGATGCCGGCCGATTCATCGCCAGTCAATTAATCGCTATCTGATATATTTCCGAATTTTCGACAGTTACAATTATTAGTTATTTTTAGTATTAATTAGGAATTCTAGGAAATACGAGATATATGACGGCGTTGAAATGGACTGGCGATGAACCGGCGGCATCGAAACGGCCGGCGATGAACCGGCGGCATCGAAACGTCCCATTCCGTGAATTTTTTCCCTTCCTGGGGGTGAAAAAACATACATTGAAAATAAGCCCGGAATGGGAAAAACTAAGTAATTCTAAGTAACTTTCTTCTCACGTAAAAAACTGTCAAAAACGTGTTTTTTTGTTGATAAATTAACATATTCACTCGCAACTAATTCGAAAAATATTTACTTGGCGAAATAACTCTGTAGAACAAAAATTGCTTAGAATGTTTTATTTATTTTAAACGTGTGCTTTTTCGCCCAAGAGAAGGGGTGATACTCACCCCCAGTGCAAATAAGTACAATATTACTTTTTTTTCTTTCGAATGTTAGCTATGTGTATGCCAAATTTCCTGTCAATCCAAGAGGTTTGATAAAATTTGAAGAATTTGCAACGTTTTACATTGAGTGAATGGACTATGAATATTAGCAGATTTTGTGTAAGTTAAACGAAGAAAACGTGCTTGTAACGGACGGCTATTTTCAATGTCAGTTACGCGCACGAAATCAATTACAAATTAAAATCAAAATTTTAAAATGCGCTCTATAATTTGATTTTATTTTTTTTTCTAAAACCATCCATTTTAAACCAGTCCAACTTTATAAACATAGAAATTACACTATAATAAAAGGTATAGTAGAAGAAAAACGACTCATTTAAATTCTGGTGGATGAGGGCTTAAATATACTTCCCATTTTTTTCTTAAAATACATTAGTCATCAAATTTTTTGATGCATATCTCGCTTATTTTGAATGTAATCGATATTTAATATTATTCATTTTAAAGGTCTTTTCAAGCACTACAAAATGTATTGGTGGCATTATACCTCTAAAATCAACCGATTCTCTGTTATTTCAAGTTGCATACACCGATTTGAGCATGCACCAAAAAAACAAACTCTTCTCACCTACCATATCTCTGTTTGTATTATAACTAGAAGATTTATGAAGAAACGAACCTCTTTGTTTTCTTATAAGCTATAAAAATGTTATATATAGTCTTTTTAGTGAGATGCACAGTTTTTAAGGTAATCGCAAAAAACTGTTCGGAAAGGTGTCATTTTTTAATAAAAATGGCTAATTTTCAACCACGAATAACTCAAAACATATTGAGTTTTCAAAAAAAAAAATATAGAACAGTTTTTGCTTAGCATTAGGTTCTGTAGCCACTTCCGTGGTTAGTTTAACCGAAAAATTTTCCACCCACGAGAAGGTGTGGGAACCACCCCCAAGATAAAAGCGCACATCGGCATTGGGTAGACTTTGAATTAGGAGATAAGTAGAGGCTATTCCCAAAATTTTATTCAAATCCATACAGTAGGATAGAATTCGGAGGTAATATCCCATTCTTGCTCCCATTGACTGGCGTATATGTAATAATATATAAAAATTAACATGATATATACCTAACTGATGGAATGGGATACATTAATGTTGAAAGAATTGAAAACTTATAGGTCTGGATCCCGCGTATGAAAAAAAAGTTGATTAATAGCCAACTGAAAATTTGTTAATAGCTTAAGGGTGTCTAGTCGGACAAACTTTGATATATAGGAACACTGGAACAGGGGAAGTTTTAATTGTGGAACAAGTTAAAAATTTGGAACGGTCAGACCACGAAAACGTCACATGTATTTTGTCCGACAGAACTTCCAATTGATTTGTTACCCTTTCATTAAACTCTCATGCAAAAATCAGGCTGCTTTTTATCACCAAATGGGAATTATAATGAATGGAACACGTAGAATATGTCAAATGACAGGAATTATGACCAAGTACATTCAAATGGGAAATAAGCCACAATTTTACCTAAAAATGATTTTATTAACGTTTCGACGCCCAAGTCGGGTGTCGTTGTCAAAATACAAAATAATACTAAATAAACAAAAATGTTGTTGCTTAGTAAAAAATTCTTCTAATAATTTATTTAATCTGACTCATTTATATCGGCAAATCAGACACGTATTATACATTTTAAAGTAGACGACTTTAAAATGATATTGCCAATATTGATGAGTTGCGTTCCTGGGACGACTTTACTAAAAGATAGTTCATTCGATTACATGAAATCAATCCCAACTCAAGAATATCCGCCACAAAAAATCATAGCATGTGATCTGTCTTTAAAAAGACAACCAAATGCAACGGTGGCACTGAAATTCTCGTGTTAGAGATTCCATAGTAAATCACGAGGGAAAACCAGGAAAAACCTCGTGATACTATCCCGACATCGTAAGTATTTGGGTTTACATTTAGTTTACTCTCAAAACTAATACCAAATTCTGACTTGATATTTTAAATTTTAAATAATACTAAAATACTAAATATGTACTAACTCGATATGTTACCGATTTACTAATTGTGGTATTTTCTTTCTATTGACTTCCTCCTTTAATATGGGTAACCACATCAATTTTATATAGGTGAAACGTCAAGACCATTAGACGTTAGAGTAAATGAACATCAGTCTTATATAAAAAATAGAGAATTTGATAGATCTCAAATATGTCAACACGCATGGGATAATGAACATAGAGTTCAGTGGAGAGATTCAAGTATAGTCCTAAAAGAAGCAGATAGTAAAAAGAGAAAAATCAAAGAAGCGGCTCTAATTATGCTAAATGAAACCAATTGTGTCGCAAATTCCTCGGTAGAATGCAGTAGGATGTGGTTACCCATATTAAAGGAGGAAGTCAATAGAAAGAAAATACCACAATTAGTAAATCGGTAACATATCGAGTTAGTACATATTTAGTATTTTAGTATTATTTAAAATTTAAAATATCAAGTCAGAATTTGGTATTAGTTTTGAGAGTAAACTAAATGTAAACCCAAATACTTACGATGTCGGGATAGTATCACGAGGTTTTTCCTGGTTTTCCCTCGTGATTTACTATGGAATCTCTAACACGAGAATTTCAGTGCCACCGTTGCATTTGGTTGTCTTTTTAAAGACAGATCACATGCTATGATTTTTTGTGGCGGATATTCTTGAGTTGGGATTGATTTCATGTAATCGAATGAACTATCTTTTAGTAAAGTCGTCCCAGGAACGCAACTCATCAATATTGGCAATATCATTTTAAAGTCGTCTACTTTAAAATGTATAATACGTGTCTGATTTGCCGATATAAATGAGTCAGATTAAATAAATTATTAGAAGAATTTTTTACTAAGCAACAACATTTTTGTTTATTTAGTATTATTTTGTATTTTGACAACGACACCCGACTTGGGCGTCGAAACGTTAATAAAATCATTTTTAGGTAAAATTGTGGCTTATTTCCCATTTGAATATACTTGATTATAAAAATGCCACAAGAAAATAGCTTCAGAACAACATTAGGAATTATGACAGGTGATAAATAGCAGTCTGATTTTTGCATGAGAGTTTAATGAAAGGGTAACAAAGCAATTGGAAGTTCTGTCGGACTAAATACATGTGACGTTTTTGTGGTCTGACCGTTCCAAATTTTTAACCTGTTCCACAATGAAAACTTCCCCTGTTCCAGTGTTCCCATATATCAAAGTTTGTCCGACTAGACACCCTTAAGCTATTAACAAATTTTCAGCTTGCTATTAATCAACTTTTTTTCATACGCGGGATCCAGACCTATTATGTGTAGGTCACAATAAAAATTTATGTTAGAGAAAATTAATACAAAATAAGACCTTGAACAGAAAGTGACTGGATGTTTGACCATATATTTTAGTACACGACCTAAAACCAAATTGTATTGAGCGATAATCCTGGTCGACAAACTTTTTATAATCAAAATAAATAAAAAATGTTAAAATAAGCAATAACATTAGAATTTAAATATGTAAATATTAACTCGATAGACTTTTGATAAAGGTTCTTAAATTTTTCTCCTATTTTTCTTACTTTAACAGTTATTTATGATATACGTGGTAAAAGTACAGTTTTAAGGCACTCATGTGAAGGTTTGCAGAATGAGCGAAGCAATTTCTGCAATTTACATAAGTGCCTTAAAAATGTACTTATAACGCGTATATCATCCAATATTTTTTCTACAAACGTGTTAAAAATGCAATAATACAGTTTAAATTGCATCGTATATTACGGACCTTAATTGTTGACTTAATTGTTTACGGAAGTTTTGAAGCATCTGTCAAATTGTACTATTGACATTAAGGTTAATAAATGAAATATAAATATTTTGACGTTTGCTTTCAAAATTTGACATTTCACTTTTAATTGCAGTGCCTTAAAAATTTTAACGCACCCAGTACTTTAAAGTGACATTTTTAAAGCTCCTATGGAGTGCTAAAAATTGCATTTTTAACACGTTTGTAAAAAAAGTATATTGTGTAATCTTTAAAGAAATCATCTTTAAAGAAATTCCAAAAAGGGGGTTAGGAATAAAATAAAAATAGTATTATCATCTAAACACAACATTTTGTCTGTTAGTGACAGCCTTCCGAATTAACAGCAATATTGGGCAGTTGTAAAAAACATTTCTCATTAAAGCTTTACTTTATCGACGTTGTCAAGTTTACAAAACATTTTTCATCTGCGGAAATAAGGCACGTGTCCAACGCCCTCGAATTGATGACAATAACGGAATGCTTTGTATTATTATCGTTTACATTATTTACAAAAAAGTAGAGCACAATATTTTCTATTTATACAGTTTAATAAAAATTATTGATAAAATTTCTGAAATTATATATAAATTGAAATGATATTGTCCAGTTTCATCCATTTCTAATATATTTCAGGCGGGATCCATCGAAAACCAGACCATAATGAACATTTTCCATGAGTCTATTTTTTGTGAAATCACTTGAGGATGTATAGTGGGGTATAATAAGACCCAAACCTTGACTTCCAAAGTAAAAGTTTCCCTCCAACACCAAATTGTTCAGTTGTTCTATGTGGTCCACATATTGTTCAGTAAAAAGTTAAGCCAAAAGCGTTGGTCTTGGGCGGGGAAGAAGTCGGTTAATTAGTAGTTTTTTATTTGTAGTAATGAAACAGAGACTTACTCACAATCATTTAATTATACTTTGACGACCGGTTTCGATCTCTACATTATTCAGATCATCTTCAGGTCGGCGTTACAAGTAGTTAAATGCTACAATTAAGAAAACCAGAGTTAGAACATTGTCTGGTTGCACAAATGTTAATAGAAAGCTAAATTCGAAAATATTTTTTGAAATAAAGGTTTGCAACTGTTCACATTTCAGAAATTCGATAAATACAAATGCACACTTATGAGTAACAGATACTCATAAGCATGTATAAGCAAATGGATGCATGCAGCTTATGAATATTTGTTGAGAAAGTTAAAAATAAAATTTTTTTAAAAAATCAAAATCAAAAAACTAATTAAAATATTAATCAAAATTAAATATGCTTCCAAAATTCAAAAAATAATAATAATAGATAGTAATATTGCTCTGATCTACTTACATGCCGTTACAAGGGATGCGTTGCCACTTACTTGTTAACATGTTAATACGTCCAACTTATGCTGATAGGTTAGCTGGGAGAGGTATAGGGCAAACAGACATGTTACGTAGGTCAAAACACAGTAAATTTTTTTGAAATTTACTGTGTTTTGACCTACGTAACATGTCTGTTTGCCCTATACCTCTCCTAGAATAGAACGAGCTAGATCAGCATTTGACAACAGGAAAAAGCTTCTCACAAGCAAAGATTTATCTCTTCCCCTAAACCTAGGTGTAATTAAATACTACGTTTTTCCTTCTTCTTCTCCTTCGTGCGACTAGGATTACTCCTGTTTGTCTGCCTCTTATTCTGTTTCAGTTGTTGTTGGCTGTACATTGTCTTTCCACCTTTTCGGCGGCCTTCCAACGGGTCTTCTGCTATACGGCTCTTGTTTTTACAGATGTTCGCTAATCTATCTTGTCCCATTCGGTTTACATGTTCGTTCCAGTTTTTATTTGTTGTTTTTATCCACCCGTTAATATTTTGAATTTTGCATCGTTCTCGTGTACTGCTGTTACTTTGTCTGTCTCTTAATGATATGCCCGCTATTGATCTTAATATGTACTTTCATTTTGATATTCCACTAAAACGATGGAACGACATCTTACTAGAGGCACATTGAAAAAACAGACAGGGTCATGTCTATACAAAAAGAAGAAGATGAAGAAGATTTTGATATTGCTGATTTGTTGTTTCGTCTTTCTTTTTTCCGATCTTTCTGAGTTGGCCCGAATATGTCACCAACATAGAGGTAATCCACAGAATCCGAAAAGAGAAAGAAATCGTGAGCACAATTTAACAAAAGAAACTTGAATATCTGGGCCACATATTGAGACACGATAAGTAGGTACCGTCTACTGCAATTGATTGTCCAGGAAAAAATAGACAGTAAGCGAGGGCCAGGCAGGAGAAGACACTCGTGGTTCCAAAATCTGAGGAAGTGGTTAGGGCTCACATCAGTCGAATTATTCAGAGCTGCCGCAAGCAAGATCAAAATTGCCATTCCTTCGAAAGTTAGTTTTCTTTCTTAAGTATCCCGTTCTGTCCCGGTCTCCCCTACACATACGAATTAAACAGTGCAGTTTTAGAGGATTATCAGTTTTATCCAGCAGACCAAGTGGCTAAAATAAAAGCCCGACGACAATCCAGAATAGAAATAAATCGTTATAATCTTCACTATTACATCAATGAGCGATGAATAAAAAGGGACGTTTAAAAAAATGTAAGCTATATTATCTTAACATGTCTGTATAGAAGCAATATTTTAAAATTAAGATCCGTGACTATAATCCTCTTTTGAATCTTTGGGACGCTAACCTGTAGGACCTATTTGGCAATAATTTTTGTATAAAATGATATTTTTAAAAAAATTGATATTTACGCATTCTAACGAGATTAATATTCTACCTTCAAAATGCCAATTTCGTTTTTTTTTAATTAGGTATATGAACCGTATAGAAAAAACTGCTCCCAGCCAATTGTTCACTTTTTTATTTTCATATTTGTCTAATAATAAATTTTTGCATTCAATATTGTATAAAAGTATTTTACCGATAACTATAAATAAAACTAATGGTAGGGGAGGAAAGTATGTTAAATGTGCAGTCACTCAAGCTTTATGGGGACCTATTGGGTTGTGAAGATTAGGTCCTAAAACCAAAGAAAGTTGAGTAAAGTTTTCCATTTTAGTGGGGACTTTCCATTTTTTAATTTAATTCTCCATTTCCAACGATCGTTTTTTCCGATTATAGCGCTATCTATCCATAATCGAAATCAAAATTGTATTTGATAAATAATTGATTTAAAATGTGAACTTAATGAAAAGTTATTTATTGTTTATTATTTATGGAAGATCAAAGCAGATACTACAGCAGAATATCTATGATTCAAGTATCTTGTTGTTAAAGATATTCAAAATTGTAAGCGTTCCATAATAACAATATACTATTAAAAAATCACTTCATCACTTTTCCTCTTTTCTCGATTGAGTATTAGTTTTTGTTGTACAGTATACAAATTATTACAATCACTGAATACATAGTTAGTGAAAAAATTATCATATTAGTTAACTGAATTAATAATTGAAGCAATTATACAACTAACAGTTATCCAAGAACTTTCAAAAGCCATCTCTTTAAAGTTAATGATGACATTGTCAAGTAATGTGTTTCATGTCCATAAGAGCGAGAATTTTACTACACGTTATTTGCTGTGTAAAGACAGAAAAAGTAGAGATAGCCGTAAAATATTTGCGCCTACACTCTTAAAAAACAATGAACCCAAACAGTAGAAATGAAATAGGTATGTGAAACGAGTTTGAGGAGTTACCAAAGGGATAGACTACGGAACACTCAAATTAAAAGAAAATTGGAAATAGAGACGAAAAGAATAGAGAATACAAAACCGGTGAAAGAAATTTAGCAGGCAAAAACGCAAAGAATTAAGACGAAAGGTAGACCACGGCAAACATGGACAGCGGACAGGGGAACAACGTGGACTGGAATGGGTTAAATTTATACATAATGTAAATACATATATGCTTAGTAGAATATGAGTTAAATAAGATTAAGTTTAATACTACTATTGAATTGTTTTTGAATTATATTGTATTGTCGCCTTATATCACGCCCTATGTCAAAGTGGTAAGAGGGTTTTTGAAAATATATACAGAAAATCTTTCATTGCGATTTTTTTCAAAACTTTAAAATTTAAATGAAACTGATGTATCGAAATTATGTGTCCTTATAGATATGATGTTAATTCATTAAAGTTAATATTTCCTTATTGCCAATTTGTTCTTTCAGCATCAGATTTTTCTTGAAGAGTCCCGGGCTGAAAATTGAATCGTAAAAAACACAAGAAGCGTATAATTATAGTTACGATTATGGGCCAACAAATTTATAATACAGTGGAACCTGCTTAATTCGAACTTCCATAATTCGAAATATTCTTTAATTTGAATTTTTATTCTGGTCCCTAACATTTCCAATATAAGTAATGGTAAAAAGTTGTGAATAATTCGAATGATATTTTGGATAATTCGAACTTTTCTACTATCTTTTCTGAATATCTTAGAATCTTTTGTCATTACTGAGAAGCTAAATTCTAAAAAGCAGCTAAAAATTTCGGACCTCTTTGGAAAAAAATAAAGTGAGTCATTTTGATAGCTTGCAAATGTTTTAATTGGGATTTTTGGCCAAATTTTCTAGCCCATTTTTTTAGGTTGACAAAACTCGGGCAAAGAATGGGAACAAGAACATCTCCAAGCGATAAAAATGATCAACTACTGTTTTTTTGCTGATCAACTACTGATATTTATCATTTGCAGATGTTTTTGTAGGTAATCCTTGTTTTTGTAGATTTATTTTTTAATTCGAATTTTTGGATAATTCGAATTTTTTAACGGTCCCCTGAGATTCGAATTATCCAAGTTTCAATGTATTATAAAAATATACGATACCAAAACACATTATACGTTTTGTATTGTAAAAAATTTAAACAAGTAAACAACAAAACAAAAAATGTAAATAAGTAAATAAATATTTTTGAAATTTGTCGATCAGTTACTATAAAAATTCTGCTAGATACTATAAATAAAAATGATGTAGAAGCTATTTAATAACGTATCAAAAAATTGTTTTAGGAAACAATATTACGTACATCGAAAAAAGTAAAGGTGATGACAGCATAAAACATAACTTTCTTTTTATTTTGTATATTTGCTATTGGATAAGAATGAATAATTAAATACAAAACTATTGAAGATAACATTGAAAGCAACTAGGAAATCTCTGAAACTAAGAAATATTTTTTACAATTTTGGCATAAATAAGCCATCTATTTTAAATATATAATTTATTTCCAATTTTATGTTTTAGATTATCCAATTTGTATTTAAAATCATCAACAATGTAAAAGTAACATGACGTTTTGTTGCATCTTTATTATAAACAAGCTGAAAATGCGAGCATTATCATAACGAAAACTTTGTTTATATACGTATTTAAATTCATAATATAGAAAATTGCTATTACGAAAAGCTGTTTAGAATTAAAAATTATGTTTTATTGTGCAAGTATATCATTCTAATTTAAATGTTGTGAACTATAAAGATACTCGAAATTCATATTTTTTTACATACCTCGTATAAAATTAATAAAATTTTATTCACGATGGTTGCATCATAAATCTTAGACCGAGAAGAGATTTTTATGAAGAATAACTTTTCTTTGTCAAATTAAAAATACAAGAGTTACACCTAAATGAAAATGATGTTGGTGTCCATAATCTGAGAAAATTCGTCAAATATTTTTTTCCATTAGAAGGATGTAATTTCATATATCAGAACATACTTTTTTATTCCAAACCACATTTTAAATAACAATTTTCCAATATTGTAAAATAAATAATACATACATGATAAAGATACTTTTTACTGATGAACTTTACTTCTCGTAAATTCCACGGCTTGCGCCACGCTTCACGCAACCGTATTTACATAATTGTATTTATAGTTTTAAAATCGTGCACTGATTCATTATTAATATAGTATAATATATATTATTGCTTTCAAAATATTACACATATTATTTTATATAATAATTAAATTCACTATAAAATGTCATTTATATTTTATTAATAGCTAAATAATTTAAAAGTTAGTTTGACATTCACGAAGTGTCAAACTCAAATGTAAATAATAACATTTGCTTTGCTTAACAAATTCAGGTTAAAAAAAGTAGCCTACTTCCTAATCAAAGATTTCAGCTGACGTTTAGTACGTGGTATGAGATAACCGGATTGTGACGTCACATTTTAGACTTTGACGTCGATTATCTCGAAGACGGTTAGAGATATCGAAATGACGATTTCAGATTTGGATTCAGAAGACAAAATTACATAAGAACCCATCGATACATCTGCTCTAAGTATTGCAGGAGCGGCGACGCAATAACACACAGACTTTTGCAAATTTATAAACGAAAAGTTTTCGTTGAAAATAAAAATTATTTATAATACAACGAACTCTTATAGGCTACAAACATAAAACAACAAGCATATCAATATTAAAAATAACAGCTTAGTAGTAAATTAATGACACAGATTTTTTCATAATCATGTAGCGGCGACTTTAAACTTTGATTTAGTCACTTTCTGACTTTCATAATAATAATTTTTAACCGAGTTATTAAGTCTTAAAAATGGCCATTTTTGCGTTTTTCAAATTTTAAATTGCTTATAACTCGAAAAAGATCAACTTTAGAGAAAAATTATAGGAGACCTTTTTTGTCCAGAATATTCCAAAAAACCTAAAAAAAATTAGTTCGGTCCAAAAATATTGATTTTTGCAATTTGATTAAAAAAATTGTTAAAAAAAAATTGGCCCACTTTTCACGTGAGCGACTTCTTGAACCTTATTCTGGGATGTCTCACTAATGTGATTATGCAAAAATATCTCATGGGAATATTTTTCCCAACGAACCCGCCGTTTCCGGCTTGTCTAAAAAGCATAGTTCGCTGTTAATATTGATAGTAAAGTAAATGTATGACCAAATCTTACCACGTCGGGATCGTATCATGAGGTTTTTATCTTAGTGTTTTCTTCATGATTTACTAGGTTCACTAACAGGAGAATTTTACTGTGAATTGCATGTCGTTGTCTTTTTAAGGACAAATTTGTTAATTAATTTTTTGTTTATTTCATGTAATTGAATAAATTATCTTCGAATAAAGTCATCCCAGGAATAACTCCCAACTCATAAATATTGGCAATAACATTTTAAAGTTTAAGGTTTTGCAAAGAAAGCTTTCAAACCAAAAAACAGATTTTCAGCAGCAATAAATAGAGAAAAACGGCTAAAAATAACAAAAACTTTCTCCCAGAAAGCCTGAAGTCATGCTTGAAGTCATTAAAAGAGACAGAATCCCTGACATGGGAAGCAGTTGCTTTCCATGTATGACGTATTGTGCTGTTCCTCTTCTTTTAGTGCCGTCTCCTAATCGGAGGTTGGATATCATCATCACTATCTTTACTCTATCTACTGCTGCTCTGAAGAGTTCTATAAAATTGCATTTAAATTAGTTCCTTAAATGTTTCAACCATAACACTTTCCTTCTTTCTAAACTCATTCCTCTATATCCCTGTCCCCTCATTACATGTTCCAGATATTTTAAATTATTCTTATTGTGTGGATTATTTTGCATGCTTTACTTATTTCTCGTAATACTTCTGTGTTCGTTTTCTTTTGTGTCCATACTATTTTAAGCATCCTTTTGTAATAATACGTTTCAAATTACAGTAGTTAATTTATAAATGCACAAGGAAAAGTTTTCCTGTAGTTGACTGTATACCATATATTACAAAAGAACGACTAAAATCCTTTATAAAAGGTATATTTTTAAAAATCCCTAGAAACGGCCACATCACAGAACTAGTTTTCTATTGGATGACCAATCATTATCAGTGCTTACCTAAAATGCGTAAAACCTGATAAGATAATGCAAAGTTTTTAAAATTTTGACTACGGTTTTAAGAAAAATTGTAGGTTATAATCA
Source organism: Diabrotica virgifera virgifera (assembly GCF_917563875.1). Classification (NCBI taxonomy): domain Eukaryota; kingdom Metazoa; phylum Arthropoda; class Insecta; order Coleoptera; family Chrysomelidae; genus Diabrotica; species Diabrotica virgifera. Next base: position 135,785,959 of record NC_065450.1, read on the forward strand.
TTTGATCTAACATGCTGACCACCAAAATACAATATTATAAAAATATATGGGTAAAAACGTAAAATTGATCCGTCATGAAAACATAAATGAAATGTATGTTAACTTAAACATGGCAAGTGACGATGATAGTGGGAATCTTAAACGATAACATGACAGAAGTGACAGTTCCACAGGAAGTTGAAAAATTAACCTGTCAGTTAGAAGACTCTAATGTAAAGCTTGTTAAATTAAGAACAGTAACGACAATCACTCCACTGTGATAAATAATCAATTAAAATGAAATAAACTAGATGTTGTAGTTATAAAAATGTAGGTAAAAATTGAAATATACAGATATAATTCTGAATAACCAACTCGAGACAAACAGCTCCTCACTCCTCAACATCTTCAGTTAAAGACTTTAAATAGGCAAACCATTGTAAACTAAATCACTTGAGAAAGGCACTCTGCCGAAACAGCTGTAATCACATAGTTGTAATAAATTTTGTGGAAGTATAAAACGTTTTCAGTGTTTTATTTTTAGATTATAAAAATGTATTCACGTAACTTGCCAATGAAGGTGGTAGTCAAACCACATTACACAAAAATTAATCGAAAACTAAAATCAAATAGTTGATCAATCAAGCCCTTTTTAGGGATTGTTAAAAATATATCTTTTATAAAGGATTTAAGTCGTTTTTTAAATTTATTTATGTGTTGTTGTTTCAGTGTCTAGCTTCAAAGTCAATATTGTAGTATCGAAAACGCATAACACCTCAGAGCTCTTACTCTCAGTTTTAATATAAATATGGTCTTTATTTCAAAGAATTCAAAGAATTTGGTTTATTTTTACAAACGTATTTCTTGCTATTTATATTCTGGCTCTTAGTTCCGCTGTTTGATCATTATTTTATGATATCAGGTTCCCAGGTATTTGCTTTTATCAACTATTTCTATCGGTACATATTCCAAATAATGTATGTTTATTTGTATATTTATTTTTTGTGTCATTATCATATACATTGATAAGCGCGCTAAAAACCGGCAAAATAGCACAAAAGATGGAAAACGTATTAAGTTGTGAGATAAAAAGGAATGAAACTAGTGGAGCTGGGAAATTTAGCGATGTTAATCTACACATTTACATTATCTGGATTGTTTCCCACCTTTAGACGTATCGCACGAGTTTGGAAACTTCCACTGTCACAGTGACAGTTTTAGTTGACATACTACTCTGACACGTGTAAAGGTGGCAAACAGTCAATATAATGTAAATTTATAGGTTAATATCGCTAAATGTCACAGCTCGACTAGTTTCATTTCTTTTTATCTCACTTAATACGTTTTCCATCTTTTGTACTATTTTGCAGGTTATTAGCGCGCTCATCACTGTATATAGTCTTTTTGTATTTATTTTTAGTCCACATTTTTCATAGAAATGGCTTGTCATTCTTAGTAATAGTTGGAGTTGCTTAGGAGATAGTAAGAAAGGTTTAGTAGATGGTGAGAAATAACCATTTTACTCGGTAATCATTGCAATATAAAATGGGGCAGATAAAGCACCAACAAGAATGAAAAGGAGTCTAGTATAAACCAACAAATAAATGTCCCCTAGCGTCGTCGGTAAGCATCTATCTATAAAATTTAGAGTGAAAAATTTATAATATTTAGTTTGCCCTCTAAATCCTCCCCTATTAAGTTATTTATTTTTAGCACATAAGCAAAACGCTCGGACAGGTCGATTTTTAAAATATTCATAGTATATTAAAGCATCAATGTTTGAACTTTGGGCGATACCTCTTGAGGTGACAGTCATAACTTTGATTTTTTTTTAATAAGAGAGTACATTATGTGACACCTCATTTAACAGCTTTTGAAATACTCATTACAAAAGTATATTTAAACACTTTAATACTTTTAACAGCATAGGTGCAAAATTTTCGTCTAATGATTTTTAAATGTATTAATTTTTTTCGAATCCTCAGGAAACTAAAAAGTATTTTAAAAAAATTTAAACGCAGAATGAAATATTACATTATCATCGGGGGTCGAGAGTGAGAACTTCTATAATATTTTTGTTAATAAGCTATTAGGGGTAAACGAAAGAAAGTTGAGTGTGATTTTTATTTTAAATATATCATTTAAAACAAACTTTTTGTTTATTCTAAGGGACTTTCGTGTCTCGGTTATAATGAAGTCTTTTATTCTGCGTGTAAATTTTTCAAAAAATACTTACTAGTTTTCTCAGGATTTGAAAAAAAAATTATGCATTTGAAAATAATTCGACCGAAAATTGAATTATTATAGAAGAATTCAAGGTTTCACCCCTATTCAGCGGTCCCCATAAGCGCGGTCCCCGATTGAGCGGTCTCAATTCAGCGGTCCCCGTTTCAGCGGTACCCCGATTCAGCGGTGCCCAATTCAGCGGTCCCCATAAACGCGGTCCCCAATAGAGCGGTCTCAATAAGAAAATAATAATATGACAATGATAAATAATTAGTTTTATTGTAGGATATTATTTTAACCTATTCTTGTTTGAAAATATACAGGTAATATCTAAGTATCTGGTATATACCCCAGTTAATAGGGAAATAAATCATCGATTTCACGTAAAGATGTTCTACAGGGTTTTCAAAGTTTTAAACGGTAGATGAGGGATAACTGATGATAATTCCGTGAAGACGTACAGCTGATTTTGCTTTTTTTTAACACTTGTAAAGAATGAAAAAAGCAGTTTTTTGACTATAAAACGTTTCTTGTACATTTTAGAGAAAAATGTTTCAAATAAATGTAGATCTTAAAAAGTTCTTTAATTTGGTGGTAAGCATATTGTAATATATAAACAATTGACCGAGATAATTGCAAAGAACCCTCATTTTTGCAGTAAATTATAAATATTAATAACTTTATTTTTTGCACAATGACCTAAAATTTAATGACTTTAAATTATGTCAATTAATGAGTTATTTAAGTGTGCTAAATTTCAACCAGATCGACCAAATAGTTTATAAGTTATTCAATTTGTTTATCCCAGAGAGCCATTGTTTATACAACTGTTCTTGCCCTACAGTGACTCTGTGAGATATTTAGCAGATCGCAGTCGATTATTTGAGACTTTAATTTTAAGACGTGTTAAAAAAATTTTAACATTTTTTTGAAATTGATATTAAAAAAACTGTTTGAAAAAGACCTGACTTTTTAGCTTATAAACAATTAGAATAACTTAGATATTTTTTATGTTCCGTGCTTGCATGTAGGCTCAATGAAAAGCTGATGAAAAAATTCATATAAAAAAAGAAAAAATAATTTTATATGACAAACAGAAATCAAGTTAGCATTTATTTTTTAATAAATCATATTTCCGTTGTTCATACAAACTAAGAGCTGAAAATTGAACAGATTGTATATGAGAATCTACATTTTATGATCCAGTTTATGAACTACCTATGCAGTGAAATAATAAAAAGTTGTGACCCTTTAAAATGATGGAAAATCATGGAAAAATCAATTGATTATATTTTTTAATTATTGAATTTTACAATTATTTCGTAAGAATTCTGTAAATTTTATTAAATAAAGTATATTATCAAGATAAATATATAATAAAAAATATACATTAAAAAGAAAAAAATAGTTTTATATGACCAGTAGAAATCAAGTTAACATTTGTTATTTAATAAATCATATTTCAATTGTTTACAAATATTAAGAGGTGAAAATTGAGCAGATTTTATATAAGCATCTACATTTTATAATCCAATTTATGGATTGTATATGCAGTGAAATAATAAAAAGTAAGGACCCTTTAAAATAATGGAAAATCCCTGAAAAGTAAATTGATTACATTTATTATAAAAGTTATTGAATTTTACAATTATTATTATTTTCTAAGGAATCTGTAAATTTTATTAAATAAAATATATTAATTAGATAAATTCTCTAATAATTATAAATTAATGCAATACATATTTTTTTTTAATTTGATACTGCCTTAATAAAGTAATTTTTGTTTTATTATAATTTTATTCGATTAATCTATTAATATTTGTCTAGTAAGTAATTAGAATTAAATTTCTGTATTCGTTTTAATAGTAATTTATTTGAATAAATATATATAATTAAGTACAAAAATTAAAAATAAAAGAATGTTCATGAATTTTAATTTGATTATTCTAGTCAACGTCTACAACTTACAAATTGCTTCTTTGCAAGTTATAGTTCATCTTCTACAAAGTGTATTTATTTCTTTAAATAAATCATCTAACTCAACTTCGTCAAGAATGACTGCAGCGCGATTGAAATATGTTTTTCTCTTCTTCTTCCAGGCTTGTCGTATTTTTCATACTGGCATCATAAATAACCATCATTAAAAATGCTCGTTGCATAATGTAGTATTATTTTGAAAATACGTAAATAAAACATCAAATTTTTTGCAAATTATTTACCATATTACCCTACTTTTTATATGCAAAGCTATATATAGGGTGATTTTGGGACAATTTATTGTTTATTTTATAAAATTCATTTTTTATTGTTAAAACTACTGTCCCCAAGAGGGTCCTGTTTTTACTCATTTTCCTGAACGATGCCTCTCAAACGGCATGCTGCAGAACCAAACGCCGCTGAAACGGGTCGGTGGAATCGAGAACCGCCGAAACGGGGACTGCTGAAATGGGTACCGCTGAACCGGGGACTGCTGAAAAGGGTCGGTGGAATCGAGAACCGCTGAAACGGGGACTGTTAAAATGGGGTCTTACCGAATTGAAGTATCATACATTTTTGTAATCAGTATTTCAAAAGCTTTTAAATGAGGTGTCACATTATGTACTTTTCAATTTCAAAAAATCAAAGTTATGCCTGTCACCTGAAGAGAAATCGCGATCCTTCAGGGAAGTTCGAAACATTGATGCTATAATGTACTATGACTATTTTAAAAATTGACCTGTCCGAGCGTTTTGCTTATGTGCTAAATAAAAATAAAGAAGTTCATATGGAGGGGTAACACTTATTCCAATGCACTGTATAATTTTGATTTCGATGGATTTCTATTTTAGGGAGTATATTAACAATTTTGTTGAATATTTATTTTTTGTGATCTAAATGTATTGCTGCTCTTTGGAATATTTAGTCTGTATAATGTCGTCAACAGATCGTTTATACAGTATGGTGCAAAAGAAAGGAATAAATTAGTTATTTCGTAAACCGGCAACTTAAAGAAATAAATCCCAAAACAGGTCGATTTCTATTTTTAAATTACGATATTTTGGCATATATGTCATACTAGGGAAGTCATCCATCTGAGCGTGATGACGTAATCGATGATTTTTTTAAAATAAGAATAGGGGTCGTCTCCTAGCTCATTTGAAAGGTCAGTCAATTCTCTATTCAGTAATATAGACATTTAAATAATTATTTGTACTGGGTGTCCAAAAATAATTTTTCAATTAAATGATTTGACAAAAAAAGAAGAATGTATGTAATTTATTTAACTCAGAATACATATTTTACTGTTGCCCGAAAACAGAAAAATATAGTTACTTCAGAAATAAACATTGCTTTTCGATTATATTCAATGTTCAAGCCAGCTCCCGCCAGCCACCTGCCTATCTTGGAAGTTTCAACATTCATTTTAAGCAAAAAAGCAATTTGTGATATAAACATTGTCTTCTGATTTCTGACAGCAATAAAATGTATTTTAAATTAAATAAATTACATACATTCTTCTTTTTTTTTGTCAAATAATTTAATTTATACAAACAATTTTGGATACCCTGTATAAATAATTATGTAAATGTTTATATTACTGAATAGAGAATTAAATAACCATTCAAATAAGCTAGCACACGACCCCTACTCTATTTAAAAAAATCATTGATAACGTTATCACGTCCGGATGGATGACGTTACTTGTATGATATATATGCCAAAATATCATAATTTAAAAATAAAAATCGACCTGTTTCGGGATTTCTCCTTAATGTCGCCGGTTTATGAAATAATTAATTTATTCCTTTCATTTGCACCATACTGTATATTTTTTAAGTGTAATGTACATTATGAACTAACTGTGTATATTAACCAGTTATTAGTGTCGAGTGTTTTACATTTGGAATATTCTCAAGAGGAGTAGGAAAATATTATGATCATTTAAAAAAAAAATAAATATAAAAACAGTTTGCGCTGAGCGATAGTGACACTACTTGGTTCATACTAATACCACAGAATAACTAACCACGCAGAAGCGAATCTGACTGTCGTTTCCATTGATTTTGTTGGGACCGAATTATTTGACCTTGTGCACCAGTTACAGAATAGAACTTGATGTTCTAAGGAACAGACCATTCCAAATGATGTAATATTTTTGACAAATAGTTATTAATTAAATATGAAATATAAAATTTAACTAGAAAAATAAATAAAATATAAAATAAAACATATATAATGATGTGATCTTGATTATTGATATGAGATAATATTCTTATTTGTCATTTAATTTAATCAATGCATTAATAATAATTTAATTAATTAACCAGATCACATATCAATATGTTTTCAATCTCAGGGCGAATTATAAAATTAATTACTTACTTACGTGGCTTCTCAGTATTTCTCAATGGTTCCTAATCGGGATAGGAAAGAAAAGAGTAAAATAATACACACATATGGGTTACAATTATAATCAAAATATTGCTAATATAATATTTGCTATATCTTATTATTCCTAAACATAACATTTACACATGGGAATCTTATTTCCTTTTGGTTTCCAATTGAAAGTTTTTATTAACATTTAACTATTAGGATTTATTAGCAACAATTCTATTTAAGTTTGATGAAGCTTTTCTGATATTATTGATTATGTTCTTCAATTTTAAATGTGGTATTTAATACGAAAAACCCATACATTCATGTCCAAACAAATGAGACTGACCTTTTTCTGGTGAACTGAGAATGTCTTCACACAAGACCCGTTTCCTGCTATCCTTGGCTGCGATCAAAACCTCGTCCTGTCTTCCAGTAATGTTCTCCTTTGAAAACTAGCTCGTATAGCTCCCGTTCCTGCTTCTGTCGTGATGCCGTGTTTCTACCTTTTTCGAAACTTCAATCAGCTACCGGGACACTCTTGGCTCAAGGAGGTTCTTTACTCTCGACCTGGCCTACCTCTCGTTCCACGATAGATACTCCACACTCACGGAACTACACCGGCTTTCTCACTCTCCGTACACTACCGTCTACTACTGGACTTCACTTCTCGACAGCTCAAAACATTCTGATCTCTATTTGTCATTCATTCCCCTACTTTCTAAATATCCCTTCCAGATTCACAAATCAACCTTCCACCACCAACTCTCTTTCGCAGTATTCCTCAAAACCAATTTTTAATCTTTCTAAATATGCTTAATGGATTTCCAAAAAAGAAATAGTTAATTCCCATTCTAAAATTACTTTCTACTATTTACAAAATTTAATGACCTATTATCTACTTCAACTGAGTCTTATTTAGCATCCGGCTAATGATCGAACCTTCCGCGAACAACGATAATGACCTATTATCGATTCCAACTAAGTCTTATTTATCATAGGCTAATGATCGAACCTTCCGCGAACAACGATAATGGTACGTGCCATTCACTTTGTTTATTCTAAGCGCATTTTCCCGAGTTTCGTTTAATCACTTCTTAAAATTAAATATAACAATTTGTTGTATACAGGTTGTTCTAAATTTATATGCCCGTGGTTGAGAAAATTGAAAATATTTTATATTAAATTGAATTCTGCTTATAATTATCAAAATTTAATTTTCAGATCAAATAGAAATATAACAATAAATATAAAATTTGACTATAAACAACTGTCACTGTCATTCGCAAAAGTGAGGTTGCACCAGTTACGTGACGCATGAGCATGAAATTTATGTTACCGTTTTCGGCCTGCTTCGCTTCTGTATGGTTAGTTATTCTGTGCCAATACCAATCTCTTTTAGCGACATGTACTGCCTAAGCGTCACCACTCAGGTTTTCTTTGGTATTGCTCTCCTACTTCTTCCAGGAACTCGCAGGTCAGCAATTCTTCGTATTGCGTGATGTTGCGTTCCTCTATCAAATGACTTTTCGTAAGTCTTCGTAAGACTTTTGGTGCACTATCTCTATCAAGAGCGTCACAAAAAAATATTAAAAACCGCGACTTTGACCCCTTATTATCTACCGTCGGTCCCAACTCTGGTTTCCGGCCGTTGGGGCAAGTTATGTACACAACTAGTTTAACATATCCCCATATGGTTTTTCCATATTTCTTATCACGCACAAAATCCGCTTCTATCTCTTCGACTATATATTACTAATTTTTAACAGATTTCCCGTAAAGTTCTCCACCTTCAAAAATCCGAAGAACTGTTTATTTAGAAAATGGGGATTTTTTCTATTGTATATATATATATATATATTTTTTTTTTTATTTTTTCTATTGTATATATATATATATATATATATATATATATATATATATATATATATATATATATATATATATATATATATCCGCTTCCATACAAAGTCAGTCCAGTAATAGGTAAACGAATGCACTATGCCGAGCCATCAAAACAATGCCGAGCCGTTTATCTGGATCGGGATTGTTTCTCGCAGTTTTCTACATCAATTTGCATATTTTATTGACTATTGCGAAAGAAAATGAAAGAGTATGGCATTATCTACTGCAAATGATACCAACATGCCTATATTTGAGCTACATATAGTCAAAAAGTTGAAGGCAAAATTGAACTGAACTGGCTCAACATTGTACGAAAGATCGTTTTGTTAGTTCTAGAGAAGTCCGCTTGAAATTATATACACCGCGCTAGTTGCATACATTTGTATATGTTTGAAAATGAACAATCTCAGTCCATAAAACTTGGCAACAGCGCTGTCGTTATCAATACCAAGTTGGGTGCTGTATTCTTTGCCAATACCTAGAATACGCTACAATATTGTTTCGGTAATGAAAGTAGGTAACATTTTTTGAAGGGAGAGGACAATGTTACTAACGAATTTAACCCTAGAATGCATAAGCAAATATTTCTACGTTATGGCATAACATGAGTCTCGCAGAGTCGCTATGTAAATAATTTATTTTCTTTAATAGTTGTCTAATATATATTTAATATTTCTTTCATTATACCAGGTAGAATGACAAATGAGGTGTCAAATGACAGCTTATAATCCAAGGATGGTACTAAAGGTGAGATATTTGACCTATGCTGTCTGTCGGTCGGTCCGTCCGACCGCGAATATAATTCTTCCGTCATTATAACAGCTACAATGACAAATGAGGTGTCAAATGAAAGCTTATAATCCAAGGATGGTAGTAAATGTGAAATATTTGACCTAGATTGTCTTTCCGTCGGTCCGTCCGACCGCGAATATACCTCTTCCTTTATTATACCAGGTAGAATGACAAATGAAGTGTCAAATGACAGCTTATAATCCGAGGATGGTACCAAAGGTGAGATATTTGACCTATGCTGTCTGTCCGTCGGTCCGTCCGACCGCGAATATAATTCTTCCGTCATTATAACAGCTAGAATGACAAATGAGGTGTCAAATGAAAACTTACAGTCCAAGGATGGTAGTAAATGTGAAATATTTGACCTAGGCTGTCTTTCCGTCGGTCCGTCGGACCGCGAATATAACTTCTCCTTCATTATACCAGGTAGAATGACAAATGAGGTGTCAAATGAAAACTTATAATCCAAGGATGGCAATAAAGGTGAGATATTTGACCTATGCTGTCTGTCCGTCGGTCCGTCCGACCGCGATTATAATTCTTCCGTCATTATAACAGCTAGAATGACAAATGAGGTGTCAATTAATATAATAATTATATAATAATTTATTCAACCACTTAGTTATTATACAAGATACACATAACAGACCTAATTAATATACTTATACTGACTGATTCATCCGGAGGCAGACCTAGACACAAGGCATCTGTTTGTCGGATACCTCCCACTGATGTCAGTCAATACAATATACAATGTACATATAATTTATTAAATACACTGTCTATAATATGTATAAATTAAAGTAAAATATAAATCAAAACATTCAATAACAATAGCAAATCGATACATTTCTTTTTAGATTTTAACTGTTTATGTGATTTAGTTTTTTTTTTATTAGATGATTATTAGATGATTAGATGAAAGAGTAAAAAAGGAGAAAATACGAATTGGTTGTGCAAATCAAATTCAAACATTTTCAAATATTTTAAACATTTCCGGGTTACTGATAATTAAACTCTTTACTTCTTTACTAAATTTATGTCTTATATTAATTTCTTTTAAATGCGTTGGTAACATATTAAATAGTTTAGGACCATAATTGGAAAATGATCTCTGCGTCACAGTTTTTTTAAATAAATTAGTATTTAGATGTAGATTAGTAGCTGCTCTAGTAATTGAAGTTTTTTTATTGTTTTTTACTTTTGAAAATTGGGTCCTTAGGAGACATTGGTGTATATAAATTTGACGTATTTTGAATAATTTTGTTTCTTGGTAGAGTAGAGATGTTGAGTGTAATCTAGGTTTTTTAAATATTATTCTAAGTAAAATATTTTGTGTAGTTTGCAAATTTTTTAAATTAGTAGAGAATGCACCACCCCAAATAGTTATACAATATCTTAGAACTGATTCAACTAATGAATTATACATCATAATAAGATTGGACTTAGATAGGATGAACCTTACTTTATAAAATTTATGTATTAAAGCTCTTATACGTTTAGAGACATAGGTAATATGATGTGACCACCTTGTGTGATGATCAATCATAACACCCAAATATTTTATTACAGGGGTTTGTTCTAGTATGGGGCAATCACATATATTATCTTTACATCTGGGATTATGCAGTCTAATCTTTAAAGATGGTTGGTCCGTAACTGTTGGGGAAAATGTTACATATTTTGTTTTCTCGACATTTAAAGTTAAAAGATTATGATTTAGCCAAATTCTAATATTTTTAAGACAAACCTCTGTCGCAAAATGCACTTCTTCCCAAGTATTTCCTGTAATTATGAGTGCAGTATCATCTGCGTAACATACCAACTGTCCCTCAAAATTCTGGATTGTTGCAATACTATTTATGTATACGAGAAATAAAATAGGCCCTAACACCGTTCCTTGTGGTATCCCCATCTGAACATTAATATTAGTGCTTATTTTGTCACCGATTTTAGTTTGCTGCGTTCTGTTTGTTAAATAATTTTTAAAAAGATCTAATGCAATACCCCGAATACCATAATTATTCAATTTACCTAACAGTTTGGCATGAGATACCGTGTCAAAGGCTTTAGCCAAATCCAGAAAGACTGCTAGGCATTTTTTAGAATTATCGAGAGCTTTAATTATTGTTTCAACTAGATTCAATGCGGCATCTTCTGTACAGGATTTTTTTCTGAAACCGTATTGAATTTTAGAAAGAACATTATGCTGATCCAGAAAGCTAGCCAATCTATTTGTTAATACTTTTTCAAATAATTTAGCAAAGTTATTTATTACAGATATCGGTCGATAATTAGTTAGTTTATTTCTAGAACCGCTTTTGAAAATGGGAGAAACTATAGATTGCTTCCATTGCGTAGGTATTTGTCCTGTTGAGAGACTGAGATTTATTATATGGGTTAATGGGCCCAATATATTAAGATGAATATATTTTATTAATTTGCTACTAATCTTATCGGGACCAGGAGAACAATTATTCTTTAAATTAGATATCAAAATAGTTATTTCGGCCTGCGTTACCGGTTTTAAGAAAATAGACGATTCTATATAAACATCTCTCAACAAATTATCAGGTAAATTTGAAATTGAAAGCTTATAATCCAAGGATGGTAGTAAATGTGAAATATTTGACCTAGGCTGTCTTTCCGTCGGTCCGTCCGACCGCAAATATAACTCCTCTTTCATTATACCAGGTAGAATGACAAATGAGATGTTAAATGAAAGCTTATAATCCAATAATGGTACCAAAGACGTGATATTTGACCTAGGCTCTCTGTCTGTCGGTCCGTCCGACCGCGAATATACCTCCTCCTTCATTATACCAGGTAGAATGACAAATGAGGTGTCAAATGAAAACTTATAATCCAAGGAAGGTAGTCAATGTGAAATAGTTGACCTAGGCTGTCTTTCCTTCGGTCCGTCCGACCGCAAATATAACTCCTCTTTCATTATACCAGGTAGAATGACAAATGAGATGTTAAATGAAAGCTTATAATCCAAGAATGGTACCAAAGACTTGATATTTGACCTAGGCTCTCTGTCTGTCGGTCCGTCCGACCGTGAATATAACTTCTACGTCAATATACCAGGTAGAATGACAAATGAGATATCAAATGAAAGCTTACAATACAAGGATGGTACTAAATGTGAGAAATTTGACCTAGGCTGTGTGTCCGTCTGTCCGTCCAACTGCGAATATAACTTCTCCGTCACTATATCAGGTAGAATAACAATTAAGGTGTCGAATGAAAGCTTATACTCCAAGGATGGTACTAAATGTGCGAAATGTGACCTAGGACTTCCGGTTTTATAAATGCGATCAGAAGTACTGTTTTAAAGTCACCGGAATAGTACACGTCGATGATTAAGAGCACAGATATAGTATGTCCACTTTTTGCTGATTTTAAGATATGTTAACCTATTATGTCTTTGTTCTAACAAATATTTTTCTAAGAATCACTATCATGTGATTTTAACCGTTTTTTTGGCCTTTCGTTTAGGAAACGCTGTATTAGGTGATAATTAACAATGATTTAAAATAAACAATGTTTTAATAGTTATTTATGATATAAGTGTTAAACGTACACGTTTAAGGCACATAGATTCTCGATTCACCGATATCAGTTCGAGGTTGGAGACTTGGAGGGTTGATCTCTCAGTCGTTGTCGTCGTTAGGGCTCCTGTCTAGAGTTTTATTCATCAACCACTTATTTTCATAATGTAAGAAATTATATTATATACGAATTATATAATATACTTATACATACTTTTATACTAAATATTATGCAAAGAAATGAAGACGCTGTTTCACAGCATAACGCAGCGCCCAACCGCCTCATCGGGCTATTTAGAGCAGGGGTCGACAACCAGCGGCCCGCGGGCCGCATGCGGCCCTTTGCAAGTTTGCGCGGCCCCCAAAGCACCAATATAATTTTAGGAAAAATCAACAAACTTGGAGTTTGTGCCTTTAAGTTTGTTGATTTGTCGTTTTCAAAATTTTTATGCGAAATAAATGGACAGTATTTGAAAATCATTTAAAATTAAATATTTTAAAAGCACTAGATAATTTTCAACTACAGTCGGAAAAATGAAAGAATACCCATGAACGACCATATAAAACACGTTATATTTTCCTGTCACCGTGTCACAAAAAAAATTGCCCAGTGCAAGTACATGTAATAATAATAATTACATGTACTTGCGCTGGCCAATTTTTTGCGTGACACGGTGACAGGAAAATACAGCGTGTTTTATATGTTCGTTCATGGGTATTCTTTCATTTTTCCTACTGTAGAGTTATTGACCTTAAGCCCACACTTAAAAAATTTATTGCCTGTCTCATAAGACTTTTTTCAGTTAATAATGTCGAGTCGGACAACTTTTCTATTTCGGAAAATTTTTGGGAGGGTGGCGTTTCGTAAATATACCGGTTTCTAAACTTTGGTGCGTCTGACAACTGGAGCACCCTTAAAAATTTGTTGGAGTAGTAGTAGTAGTTGGAGTTGTTAGCAGTAAATAATTGTAAGTACTTTTATCAAACAATCCTGCAAAAAATTCATCATTTATGACTCCATAGTGCGCCCCATATGGGGGGTGGGGGGTGGAGCACGCATCATAAAGAGTCGTACAAGTTATACCCTCACAGCTTATTTTTGCAGGATTGTTTGATAAAAATATTTACAATTAACTGGTAATATTGTTCGACAACTGTTAAGGATATTTCAGTTGTCGGACGTACCAAAGTTTAGAAGCCTCTATATTTATGAAACGCTTTCTTCTCGAAAATTTTCCTTAGAAAAGTTGTCCGACTGGACATGAATAACTGGATAAAATCAATCTCATTAGGGAGGCAATAATTTTTTTTTAAGTGTGAAAGTGTGAGCTCAAGACCTTTTAATTGCGTTGCAATCTAACAATGTACATAATAATAATTTTAAAGAAAATAATTGCACTTGATTAAAATCTATCAGAAAACAAATTTTCCAATTTAAGAAATTTTACAAAATCAATTATTTGTATTTTTCCAGCACATTTTTATAGACCAGGATCACGCGTACCAAAAAAAAAGTTGATTAATAGCAAGTTGAAAATTTGTTAATAGGTTAACGGTGTCTAGCCGGACAACCTTCGATGTATGGGAAAACTGGAACAGGGGAAGTTTTAATTGTGGAACAGGTTAAAAATTTGGAACGTCAGACTACGAATAAAAATTTGGATCGTCAGACTATGAAAACGTTCCATGTATTTTGTCGGACAGAACTTCCAATAATTGATTTGTTACCTTTTCCTTAAATTCTCATGCAAAAATCAGTCTGATGTTTATCACCAACTGGTCATTTTAGTGAGTGGAACACGAAGAACATGTCAAATGACAGGAATCGTGTTGGTTAGTAATAGCAGTCTGATTTTTGCATGAGAATTTAATGAAAGGGTAACAAATCAATTGGATGTTCTGTCCGACAAAATACATGGGACGTTTTCGTAATCTGATGTTCCAAATTTTTAAACAGTTCCACAATTAAAATTTCCCCTGTTCCAGTGTTCCCGTACATCAAAGTTTGTCCGACTAGACACCGTTAAGCTATTAACAAATTTTCAGCTTGCTATTAATCAACTTTGTTTTGGTACGCGGGATTCAGGCCTATTATGCGAACAAACATTTTCAAAAACAAATCAAAATATAGAACGACATTGGACAGATGAAAATTTACAGAATATTTTTATGATCCCAGTGTCCCAAGCAGAAATGGACTTAGCAACAATAGTCAAGAAAAAAAAAGCAAAAAGCGCTTTGAATTTTAATGAATGAATAAAATGAAACATCCACTATTTTTCTTAATTTTGATATATTTTATATTTACATATATTTAACATATTATGTAATTGGAATTCTATGCTGTTCTTTTCCGTTTTAAGGTTTGTACTATTTTTTTCTCTGAAAATATTGATATTATGGCATGCCAATAAAAAATAATTTTTTTCCATATTTATTTCTAATAATATTTATACGCATATATGTTACAAAAGCACGATTTAATTTACATTTGTATGTGCGGCCCGTATAAAAAAATTTATTTTGAAAATGGCCCACCGTCCGAAAAAGGTTGCCGACCCCTGATTTAGAGCATCAACGCATACGAGTAAGTCCATCCAATGGATTATTATGTGCCCCTAGGACATAGGTGCCCAACATTTTAATCCACTACCCTGAGGATTCCTGTTCCTGGAGTTTTTCTGGAGGTCCCCGAGGTTGCCAGTTAGCTCCTAGTAACTGCAGTTATGAACGCCAAAGAGGATGCATTCAGCATCTGACATCCAAAATAGTGAGTCTTGCTAACTTTAGTGTTGTGTTATGTTACGAATACGAAACTTTATTTAATAATTTACGTTTGTTCTTACATTTATTTCTTACATATATTTTTTATGCTTTTTGGTACCTATATTTTTCATACATTTTTCATATTTTTTGATATATTTAGATAAAAAAATTGTCTTTACAATCTGATCCATATACAGTGATGAATGCGCTAATAACCGGCAAAATAAGGCAAAAGATGGAAAACATATTAAGTTGTGAGATAAAAAAAATTAAACTAGTAGAGGTGGGAAGTTTAGCGATAAAAACGTATAAATTTACATTATATTTATTGTCTTTACCGTTAGACGTATCAGACGGATTTGGCAACTGCCACTGTGACAGTGACAGTTCTAGTTGACACACTCATCTAATACGTCTAAAGGTGGGAAACAATAAATATAATGTAAATTTATACGTTTTTATCGCTAAATTTCCCGGCTCTACAAATTTTATTTCTTTTTATGTCACAACTTATAATGTTTTCCATCTTTTGCATTATTTTGCCGGTTATTAGCGCGCTCACCACTGTATCAACATTCAAAAATTTAATAAATCACTTTCAGATTTCACTTTGAGATTCAAACGTAAATTTCAAAAATCTATTCGTTGACCCCCAACGATGATCAGGTATGAGTATGAGTCAGATAAAAGGCGTTACAAGTAAAAAATAATAAATCGTAACTACCGACAAAGGTACATCTGGGTTGGGTACAGCTGAAAGGTATTTTCTTAAAATTTTATTGTTATTCAAGGTTCGCTTTATGTAATCCACGAATTGCTACTCTTAAAAATCGAGTAAATTAAAGATAATGCAAAAGTATCGAAGCAACGAAACTGTTTTTAGAACATCGAAAACATTGCCTAGAAAATGTAGAACGATGAAAAACAATCTAAAATTGAATAGAAAATATTCTTCTTCTTTAAGTGCCGTGTCCCAATCGAATACTGCATATCATCAACACTATCTTTACTCTATCTACTGCTGCTCTGAAGAGTTCTATAGAACTGCATTTAAACCAGTCCCTTACATTCTTCAACCATGAAACTCTTCTCCTTGCTACACTCCTTCCGCCTCTTATCTTTATTACACAAGACATATAAAATGTATCAAAAAATCGAAAACATGTGCTAAAATGCAAATACAGTGATGAACGCGCTAATAACAGGCCAAATAACGCAAACGAGGGAAAACATATTAACTTGTGAGATAAAATTAAATAAAACTAGTAAAGTTGTGAAATTTAGCGATAAAAACGTATAAATTTGTATTGTATTTATTGTTTCCCACCTTTAGACGTATCAGAGGAGTATGTCAACTAAAACTGTCACTGTCACAGTGGCAGTTGCCAAACCCGTCTTACCCGTCTGATACGGCTAAAGGTGGGAAAGAATAAATAGAATATAAATTTATACGTTTTTATCGCCTAACTTGCCATATCTACTAGTTTTATTGCACAACTTAATATGTTTACCATCTTTTGCGTTATTTTGCCGGTTATTAGCGCGCTCATCACTGTATAATATGATCAGATTGTAAAGAAAAATTTTTATCTAAATATAGCAAAAAATATGAAACATGTAGGTATGAAAAATATAGGTACATACCAAAAATCATAAAAAATATATGTAAATGTAAGAAAACACGTAAATAATTAAACAAAGTTTCGACAACACAGCACAAAAATTAGCAAGGCTCACTATATTTGGGATGTCAGTTGTCCTGGCTGGTGAGTTTCTCCTCTAGGCCATCAGGAATCCACAGGCTATGTCCAGACGGTGGTACAGACGGTGATAGCAGAGTCTGAATGCTTCTTTCTCTTCGGCGTTTAGTTACCAGAAAGTGACTGGCTACGCCGGGAAACTCCATGAGCTGTATGGGGTTGATGGTTGATGACTTCGAAAACTCCTCATCCGGTCGAGGAATCAGGAACATAGACTGCTTTGACACTTCAGAAAAACTCCAGGAACAGGAATCCTCAGAGTAGTTGATTAAAATGTTGGGAGCCTATGTCATAGAGGCACATTGTAATCCATTGGATGGACCTATGCATTTATGTTCTAAATGGCCCGATGAGGTGGCCGGACGCTATGTTATGTTGTGAAACAGCGTCTTCATTTATTTACATAATAATAATATGTAATATTATCTAATATGTATAATATTATCTAATTCGTATAAATATAGGTAATATAATTTCTTAAATTATGAAAATAAGTGGTTGATGAATAAAACACTAGGCGGGAGCCCTAACGACGACAACGTCTGAGAGATCAACTCTCGAATTTCGAACTGATATCGGTCATAGATAAATAATATAGTATTACCGGATATCGGTGAATCGAAAATCTTTCGCCTATCGTTATAGTTTTTTGAACAGAGAAATCAGGTAGTGGGGGCGATTTTCGAATCGTTCGACCAAGTTCTAATTTTTAATAAACATTTTTTCTAAACATTTATTTAACTTTTTCCATTTGAATTATTTTATTAACGTAAATACGCTAATATTTTATTTAATTTGATCCCGTAATTGGTATCTGTTCAATGTCAGACGTCCAGAAAACGTCCGTATTTCGTCCAGTACGGACGTCCAAACAACGTTCATATTTATTCCACCCGAAGTACGTTAATGTTGGACGTCCGAAGGACATCCATTTATTATAGTCCATCGGCATTAGGACTGGATCTACTTTGGGCACGTATGTTCAACTTCAAAACGATGCTCTCAAGATTCGTCTGTAATACGGATACATTGATAAAAATTATATTTTGCTTATTAGAATTAAATAGAGAACTTATATCATCTTGGTAACTAGAATAATAAAACATTGTAACGAATAATTTACAAATAAATAAATAAATAAGATTTTTACTGTTTACATAAAAACAAAAATATGTTTTGAATATTAAACTATACAATTTTTTTTAATTAAATGTGATTTAATCTTTTTGATTAAACTATTTTAATTACATAAATAAGTTAATATTTTATTGAGTTATGTTGCTGTTTGATCCCGTTATCGGTATAATGTATGCTCAATATGAACATTTAGAAAATGTCCGTATTTCGTCCGAGTACGAAGGTCCAAAGGACGTTCGGTAGCGCGACATTTGGAGCAAAATAGGACGTATAAAGGACGTTCCTTGGACGAAAACGGACGTCCAAGGGACGTCCTTAAAGTCCGTGAAGGACGTCCTATGGATGTCCTTGTGCTATTAGGGATGCACCTGAGAACAACAGGGATGCCACCATAAGAGAAAACTTCTATGTACACCCTCAGACTGTAATAAACGAGAACCAAAATGATGAATATATAATCATTATGGGTGACTTTAATGCCCGTATTGGCAATGACACAGTTCCGGCAATAAAACAGCGATATAATGAAAATATCAGAAATGAAAACAGAGACCTACTGACGGACCTCTGCAGTATAAATGAAATAGGAATTAACATTAACAATACATTTTTCCCTCACAAAGAACAATACAAATACACTTTTGAAAACACTAGAGGACAAAGATCTATGATAGACTATATTCTGTCGAATATAGAGTTACACCCGTCTCTAATCTTGGATGTAAGAGCACTAACATCAGCAGAAATAGGAAGCGATCATAAATTGGTATTGTGCAACATCAGAATGAAAACACATATTATATGTGATAACAAAACAGCAGAATACACCACCAAGATTAAAGTCGAAAGCTTACAGGACGACTCCACAAGATACCTATTCCAAAAAAGACTAACGGAAAAAGGCAACAACATGTATATCACAGAAAGTCACGGAGTCGAAGAAAGCTGGGCAAAAATTAAGTCTAATATCTTAGCCTCAGCCAACGAAGTTCTTGGCGAAAGAAACATTAATAAAAATAAATCGCTTCCAAGACGAAGAACTCTGGTTTTAAACGAATGGTTTTGTACAGAAGTGAAGGAAAAATGTAAAGAGAAGAAAAAAGCTTACCTAAAATACATCTCAACTAAAACACAAGAGGCATACGACAATTATAAGACTATAAGAAACGAAACACATTCAGTAGTAAAAAGAATAAAAAATGATCACTGGGAACGTTTTTCGAAAGAAATGGAACATGAGTTTTATGGTATCCAAAAGGAAATATGGCGCTATATAAGAGATCAAAGAACGGAGGTAAAGAAACTAATAGAGCCAAAACACATAGAAATGGATACATTTATTAACTATCTAAAAAAGCTCTATCCAGAGGAAGAACAAATGATGCTAGAACCGGAAACACCAGAAATTACCACAAATGAAGATGTTAATATAAGTGCACAAGAAGTACGAAAAACACTCGAAAAGCTGAAGAACAGAAAACCTGCAGGTAAGGATGGAATACCAAACGAATTACTGAAATATTGTGGAGCAGCAATGACAGAACAATTAACAACATTAACAAAATCATAACACAATAAAATACTGGAAGAATGGAGAACGAGCGAACTAATTCTACTATTCAAAAAAGAAGATAAAAAGCAGCCAGAAAACTACAGAAGTATCAACTTGTTAAATACTGCCCTTAAACTTACAACTAAAATCTTACAAGACGTAATTAATCAGAGGATAAGTTTAGCAGATGAACAACAGGGTTTTCGTACTGGAATATCGTGTACAGATGCAATATTCGTCATAAAGCAAATTACTGAGAAATCACTAGAGTATAATAGACCAGCATTTCTATGTCTGATTGACTTAAAGAAAGCATTTGACAGAGTAAGACTTAAAGATGCAATCCATCTTCTGTATAATAGAGAAGTCACATATAGATATCATAAAAACTATTGAGAACATCTACCAAAACAACAAAATGGAAGTCAGAATAGATGGACAACTTACAGAACCCATAGATATAGGCAGCGGAATAAGAGAGGGAGACTCAATGAGTCCTATGCTTTTCAATTTAATTATGGATGAAATCATTAAAAACGTCAACAAAGGAAGAGAATATAGAATGGAAAACAAAGAAATAAAAATACTCTGCTACGCAGACGACGCAATATTGATAACCCAAGAAGGAGATAGTCTGCAAATATTAGTTCACAGATTTAACATAAGAGCAAAAGAATTCAATATGACAATGTCATCTCAGAAAACCAAAACAATAGTAATCAGAAATTGATGGTATCAGTATTGAACAAGTAATGGAAGTAAAATACCTTGGAATTACATTGTCCAGTTACGGAGACCTAGAAAAAGAAGTGAAAAATCAAGTACAAAAAGCAAATATATTGGCAGGATGCCTTAATAACATTCTATGGCGAAACCGACATATTAACACTGAGATGAAGTCAAGAATTTATAAAGCCAGTGTAAGACCAATAATGACATATGCATCAGAAACAAGACCGGATACAGCCACAACACAAAGACTACTGGAAACGGCAGAGATGAGAGTACTGAGAACAATTACAGGAAATACACTGAGAGATCGAAAGAGGAGCGAAGATATTAGAAGACAATGTAACTGTAGTGTATAAACGAATGGATACTAAATAGAAAAAAAGAATGGAACAACCACATAACTAGAATGGGGGACACGTGTGGTAAAAATAGCACGAGATAAAGACCGCGCAAAAGATGGAGTGACAACCTTCCATAGAGGTATCAATCCGCCAACGAACAAGCATAATTGCTTATAAAGAGGAAGAAGAAGAAGAAGAAGTTTCTTGCAGAAAGGGGTGATTATTACCAGCAATTACATGACTTAGACTGGCAATGTGATTTGGCATTTCTAGATTTCACTAGTACACTGAACACATTGAATCCGCAAGCAGTATCTTTGATAGTTGATATTGAAATGAAGAGGTTTTTAAGATTTACGAATATTAAAGATCACATGGAAAAACACCCTAGCCACAGAAATATGGAGCAGAAATTTAGTCACTAGTATCAGACTTTGATATCCATTTCAGAGATTTCAATAGATTTAAAAAGTTGGTCAACTTTATCAATTATCCATTCACTGTTACTATTCATGGCACCTTTGAAACATCCAAACAATTTGCAAAGATATTTATTTGATCCTCATACGTTGGATTCTTTAGGCCAGACTTTAAGAACCTCACAACAACCTCACAAACGCAAGTCTCATATTAATGTGTTTTTTAATTTAATATACATAGTTGGAAATATAAATAAATAAGAATTACTACTTTTAATAACGCAATAAAACTGGCCCATCCAGAATTTTAGCGTTCAAAGCTGAATCAAATATTTCAGAATCGGTTTTACTCACATTAAAAATTGTTTAAGATCTCGAAAGCTGAATAAATTGTCTTTCAAAATCAGTGATTGATTTTCTGAGATATACTGAGATATAGATATTTAACTCACTTTTAACGTTAAAAAGCTGGATTAAAAGTTATATTGCTCGCCAGCAGAGCTGGGCAATACCCGGGTACAAGTACCCGAATTTTGTACTCTAAGTACATTTTGGGTACTCAGTACCCAGTACCCGAGTACATTTTCAATAAAGTACTCGGTACTCGTACCCGTAACATATGGGTAAAATACCCGGTACCCGCGTTTATTATACGAGTACATTTTTCGAGTACTTTTTGCAAGTATAAACTTGTCGCTGCATGTGGGAGAGCAAATTAATAGCAATATGCAAAAACGCCGTTTTCCTTATTAGTCCATTCGTCAAAAGTTATCCAGCTGTAACAAAATAGAACTCTTATTATGACACGGTTTCGCAAATTTTAAGTGAAAATGAAAAGCTACTGTCTCTTTTTCAAAAGGCTTTATATATAGAACAGTAAGGATCTGTTTTTAGGTGGATGTGAGAGGTGGCATTCAGATTTTTGCGGATAAAGTTAGGTGATAACTTCGTTAATAATAATTGATTTATGCTCCTTTTCAAATATGCCCGGAACATTAATAAAAAAATTCAAATATTTAAAAATTTCGAATAACGTCGATTTTTTTCTACTTTTTTTGTTTATAACTTTAAAACGATTCATTTTGGAACAAAGTCGTATAGGAATAAAACAAAGATAATTAAATTTTCTATCAGATTCTAGCGATTGGTTAAAAATGTCTTAATTTATCACCCTTGCTGCAAAATAGCAATAAATATAAAATAAGGGGGCAAAACAAGCCTGTCATTATTCAATGATTTTCCATCACTTAAGGTTACACTTTGAATCTTCCTAATTGGAAGATTTTGGATTGGAAGAAAATTTTTGTAATGTGCTAAAGCCGTACACCAAATTTCATTAAAATTGACTTACTAGATTTTGAATAATAATTTTGCAATCAAATTTTTTTTAAAGAATTAAAATTTTTAATCTTGCACAACAAAAACTAGAACATAAAAAGATTTGTCAATTTTTTTACATATAAAGAAGCACTCCACCTGTCTAATGCACTTTACAGAATTGAAATCGGATTATTTAAGCAGCCTCAGCAATGTTTTAAAGTTATAAACAATTTTTTGGCTTATAAACAAATTAGTGCTGTGGCCAGGAGGGGGTGCTACGCGCTCCTTTATTTAGATGGACTTACCCAAAATTTTTATGTATTTTTTGACCCGTAGAACACGATTTATTTGGGTAACAGTTGATCCGGATGTCGATAAGATTGTTATAAACAAAGAACTTGAGGAATTACATAACATCGATTTTCCGCAAAATAAAACATTTTTTTGTATTTCTTGGGTAATTCTAAGCAAAAAATGTTCTTACAAGTTTTTTCGTAGGATGCATAGTTTTCGAGATAAATGCAGTGGAACTTTCAAAAAATCGAAAAATTTAAAATTTTTGAACGCGAATAACTTTTGATTAAAAAATAAAATGGCAATTCTGCTGACAGCATTTGAAAGTTTAAGTCAAATTATACCGGTTTTAATTATTTGCATTGCTAAAAATGATTTTTTTTTATTTTTAAACAAAGCTATTTGTTTATAAGCCAAAAAATTGTTTATAAGTTTAAAACATTCCTGGGACCCCTTAAATAATACGATTTTAATTCTGTAAAGTGTATTAGATAGGTAGAGCACCTCTTTATATGTAAAAAAATTAGCCAACTTAAAAATGGTCTACTTTTTGTTCAGAAAGATTTTAAAAAATTTTAACTTTTTTAAAAACATTTAGATTGCAAATTTATTATGCAAAATTTATTAGGTCGATTTTAATAAAATTTGGTACACGATTTAAGTATGTTACAAAGAATTTCCTAAGCGAATTACTAAGGTTCTAAGTGCCACCAAAGTAATTAAAAAATATTGAATAACAACAGACTTATTTTGCCCCCTTATTTTGTATTTATTGCTATATTGCAGAAAAGGTAATACCTTAAGACATTTTTTACCAGTCGTATATCATGCAAAATTCAATTATCTTTAGTTTATTTCTCTACGACATTGTTTCAAAACGAATCGTTTTAAAGTTATAAGCAAAGAAAATAGAAAAAAATCGATGTGTTTCAAAATTTTTAAATATTTTAATTTTTTATTAATGTTCCGGGCATATTGGAGAAGGAGCTTAAGTCAATTATTATTACTGAAGGTGTCACCTAACTCTATCTGCAAAAATCCGAATGCCACCTCTCACATCCAAAAATAGACGTTTTTTCGCAGATCCTTACTCTGGTCTACATACCTTTCCCTTGGCCTCCAATACTTGGTTGGTTTCTCTATTGGTACATATTTTATGCCTTGAACCATTTCAGATATCAGGTAATAGATAAATATGCTTAATGGGATAGTACCGAAGGATCGCGGTCATTCTCAACAAACCTTTGAACATTAAGTCGATAAGTGTTTCCAGGACTAATTGTATGCATTATAGGGGTATGAACGGAAATTTTTTTTTAGTTTTTTATGAATACTATTTAAATTTTTATATACTAACAAACAATCATACATGTCAAAAACGAATTCCTAAATAGGCAATGATCGAAATGACATTTTACGAAGATGTAAATGTGCGCTTCAGTCTCTTAGACTCACGTTTTGTATCCTAGGGTTAAAAAAATGTTTTTAACAAGTAGACAAATATTATTTTATTATAAATTTAGATTAAAACAATTTATTTAAACGTTAGTAATTATGATTTAAGTGGGTAGACGCAAAATGTTACTCCAATGCTATTTAAATGCATCCATTTTTTTTAAATAAATTTAACATATGCTAACAGTGAGCCTAAAGAACACTAAAGCAAGGATCAGTTTCAACGGAACAACTTCTAAGAAGATTAATGTACACAAAGGCATGAAACAAGGTGACTCTATCTCCCCGATAGTATTTAATCTGATATTGACAATATCAGATATTGACATAATCTGTAATCATGAGGATGACAAACTTGCAAAAAACATTATTACAGATCAACTTCAAATAGTAACATATTCAGATGATTCAGTCATCACAGCGAAGACGAAGATAACACTTGCAGTTGAAAAATTACATAAGGAAGCGAAGAGAATAATAGGACTAGAGATAAACCAGCTCACAGCAAAATACATGGCGATAGGGAAAGATGAGCCAACTCAGAAATATCTAATAACACAGAACCATAAATTTGAAACTGTATCCACCTTTAGCTACTTGATGTAAAAATAGGGAAAACCGGAAAAGAGCGAACAGAGGAAAGAATCCTGAAGGACAGAAAAATAATCTACACGGTAGAAATATGCTGAGAAGCAATACTCTAAGTATAATATGAACCTGACTCTTGCTCTTAAGAGGAAACAGTAGCGATCAACAGGTAGTAAAAACACGTTCCAAGATTGCGGCTGTAATTTTGAATATTTTTTCGAGATATCTGGCACACGTATTCGTAATATAATAAAGAATGGCGGTATAGAGCCCAATTTGAAAAATATATTAATATGTGGAAATTACTCTGTAATTAAATAAAATATTAAAAAAACGAGCCTGTACCGTCATTAAGAAGAACAAAAAAATACACTTTCCTCAAATAAACTTTTTTATCCGATGCCTAGATTTTGTGTCATTTTGGAACTACTAAAATTTTTTATTTCATTAGTAGTTCCAAAATGACACAAAATCTAGGCATCGGATAATAGTATATTACTTTATGAGGCGGAGAAGCATGACTTTTCTTGACGCGCCCGATATTACGCGCCGAACGAAGTGAGGCGCGTAATAGAGGGCAAGTCAAGAAAAGTAGCTTCTTTGCCGAATAAAGTATACTATTTTTTCTTCAAACGTAGCAATTTTCAACCATAAATAGTACAATTCATACGCTATTTTTACTCGAAATTAACTGTGACAACTATCAAAGTCGTCTAGATGTTAGAAATTAAAATAATTAAGTCATGATTCGCCAACATCGGGAATGATTGCCGAAAGTTGTGCTCGACCATCAGTATCATCAACAATTACCAATGCGTATCAAGAGTCGGGAACATTTTTGCACGGTTTCAATTTTGAAAATGCCTCATTAACTAATTGTACTTTTAATATTACTATAAATAAAAATGATGTTTAATTGCTGTTAATGACATTTGTATTGTTGCTTTGTGACATGTTTCATATTGTTGCCATGACAACATTTTTCCCTCCGCCGTAGAAATGGGAAAAAAAAACTGCTGCCGGCGGAGACATCAAACTTTGACAGGATCAAGTTAGATAAGTAATGTCATCATTATTTGACGTTTGAAGAAAAAAAAGTTTATTTAAAGAAAGTGTATTTTTTGTTCTTCTTAATGGCGGTACAGTCTCGTTTTTTTAATATTGTATTTAATTACAGAGTAATTTCCACATATTAATATATTTTTCAAATTGGGCTCTGTGCCGCCATACTTTATTATCTTACGAATACGTGTGCCAAATATCTCGAAAAAATATTCAAAATTATTTACAGCCGCAATCTGGTTTTTATGGGACGTTCGGTCACCCTGGTATAGAGTAGGTATAAAGTCGGTACGTATTTTAAGATAAGTAGGTACCTACACGCCTTTTACAATAAAATAAAAAATATTATATTTAGCAACCCAAACCCAGTCCAGTATAAGGAAATACGATGGACGCGGACGGATGCAGGTAAAGATATGAACGTGAGTAGAACAAAGCCAGCCGATGTGGGTCGCCTGTGATCCAAATCCGAGGTTGGTTTTACTTAAAAATTCAACAAAACTGTCGAAAAATCGTAAATTATGCAAAAAAAAACAATTTAAAATTGTAGAAGTTGAAAATATTACACAAAATATATAAAATAGGTAGGTACAGATCAAATAATCGAAAAAATTGTGCTAACGTAATACATGTGCTGTATAAGTAAATACTTATACAGGGTGTTTGGTAAATAATAGGCCATAGATGAATCTTAGATTCCGGCGGTTAAAATAAGTCGATTTAAGTTAACTTACCTTAGTACGAAAGTTGATAATAACCGAAATACAGGATGTCAAAGTTCAACTTTTATTTGAATATTTCCTAACAGGCATGGAATAATAACACGAAATTTGGTAAGCGGGGATTTTTTGGGACAAGAAATATATATTCGCCACCAAAAATGATGTATTACCCAGAGGGCGCCACATATGCCTTTCAGCAACGCTCATTTAATAGGTTAAATTTTTGTTACTACCCACTCTACATACTTTTTTAACCATAACTTTTATTCTCTTAATATTTTTACTTAAAAAATGGATCCCACGTCCTACATGTATCTTGCTACTCAACCGTTTTCGAAATAAACGCATTTTAAATCTGCGAGGCAACATAATTTTTTGCATATATCATTGTAGTTACACCCGGAAAATAATTTAATACCATAAAAATTTTCAAAAATGTACCGCACTTCAAATGGAATTTGCGATTCAATGACATAAATATGAGAACTGGCACAATTATTATGGTTTTAAAATTATTTTTCTGGTGTAGGTAAGGTAACTACAATGATAGGCAAAAAATTATGTTGTATCGCAGATTTAAAATGCGTTTATCTCAAAAACAAATGAGTTTAGCGAGATAAAAATGTAGGATACCTTTTTTAAGTAAAAACATTTTGAATATTTCGAATAAAAGTTTTGATTCAAAAAGTGTGTAGAGTGGGGGATAAAAAAATTTAACATATTTAATGAGCGCTGAAAAAAGTATGTGGCGCCCTCTGGGTAATAGATTATTTTTGGTAGCGAATTTAGATTTCTCATCCCAAAAATCCCCCCTTACCAAAGGACACAGCACACATCTTATGAAAAATATAATCTGACTCAAATAAAATAAAATTTACATGAATAGATGCTTTCTGAAATTTCAATAATTTGATACCATTGCGCCAACATCAGATGGAAAAACACCCTAGCCACAGAAATATGGAGCAGAAATTTAGTCAGTAGTATCAGACTTTGATATCCATTTCAGAGATTTCAATAAATTTGAAAAGTTGGTCAACTTTATCAATTATCCATTTAATGATACTATTCGTGGCACCTTTGAAACATCCAAACAATTTGCAAAGATATTTATTTGATCCGCATACGTTGGATTCTTTAGGCCAGACTTTAAGAACCTCACAATAACTGTGCAAACGCAAGTCTCATAATGTGTTTTTTAATTTAATATACATAGTTGGAAAAATAAATAAATAAATAAGAATTACTACTTGTGTTTTATTTAGGTATTACTAATATACACTGGCGAGCAATAAAACTGGCCCATCCAGAATTTTAGCGTTCAAAGCCGAATCAAATATTTCAGACTCGGTTTTACTCACATTAAAAATTGTTTAAGATCTCGAAAGCTGAACAAATTGTCTTTCAAAATCAGTGATTGATTTTCTAAGATATACTGAGATATAGATATTTAACTCACTTTTAACGTTAAAATTCTGGATTAAAAGTTTTATTGCTCGCCAGTATATTTAAAAAATTTTTAGTCGATAGATAGCCAAAAATTAAAAAGACAGACAGTAGATCTTGAGTCCCACTAAGTTGGCCACCTCTGATTTACAATATGGTAAATCAAGATTAACAAGAGTAATTTAAGTCAAATATCTTAACAAATATAAACCTAAAAACAGAATCAAGTCAGTTATTTTTGACTACTATCCTATAATTTACAAATGTCAATAAAACTACAATTAAACAGTCATGCCACCGAAAATTACATAAATAACTTAAAATAACTAACTGGCCGGGATCCCGCGTATCAAAAAAAAGTTATTAATAGCAAGCTGAAAATTTGTTAATAGCTTAACGCTTAACCTTGTCTACACGGACAAACTTTGATGTACGGGAACACTGGACCAGGTGAAGTTTTAATTGTGAAACAGTTTAAAAATTTGGAACGTTAGAGTACGAAAACGTCCCATGTATTTTGTCGGACAGAACATCCAATTGATTTGTTACACTTTCATTGAACTCTCATGCAAAAATCAGACTGCTATTACTAACCAACATGATTCCTTTAATTTGACATGTTCTTCATGTTCCACTTATTAAAATACCCAGTTGGTTATAAACACCAGTCTGATTTTTGCATGAGAGTTTAATGAAATGGTAACAAATCAATTGGAATTTCTGTCTGACAAAATACATGGAACGCTTTCGTAGTCTGACGTTCCAAATTTTTAACCTGTTCCACAATTAAAACTTCCCCTGTTCCAGTGTTCCCATACATCAAAGTTTGTCCGACTAGACACCGTTAAGCTATTGACAAATTTTCAGCTTGCTATTAATAAACTTTTTACGTGGGATCCAGGTCTATAAATAATGCTGTTTTATGTAAAATAAACATAATTTTATCTTTACACTTATAATTATTAATCAATTTAAATAAATTAACTTTGCATTATTTGATCAGTTAATTTTAATTCTTTATTTAAAAGCAGAAATAGGTTCTCCCTAATAGCGGTTGCGCTTTAATAATTTTATAATAAGCAATTTGTTCATCGGTTTTACAAGATTTGATTTGATTTTCGTAACTTTTGCATTCCATTATATTATGTAACTACGATATACTTAAAATTTTCAGGCTGGAAATTTGTAGACAAGACTGTGAAGATGATTTTCTAACCGAAAAGGGCCAAATGTAAAATTATTTAAAAGTCTACACTTTTTATACGTTTTAATATTACGGCAACATTGCCTGGCTCAAGATTTACCGTGGGGATACCTATTAGAGTATAAAGATGGACTCGATTTGTACGAAACTACGTTTGGCTCAGGAATGTTAGAAATTTTTAGGCGATATATTTTTTTTCTACAAAACTTTTATTTGCAAAATATGTCAAGTATATATTTTATAATTCATTACGTCATATATCACCTAAGTTTAAATTTGAAATATATACTCCTCTAACTCTATCAGAAAGCGATGGCTCGGGATGACTGCTTTGTCTAATGGACTGACTTTGTATGAAGGATGTATATATATATATATATATATATATATATATATATATATATATATATATATATGTATATATATATATATATATATATATATATATATATATATACAGGGTGCTTCATCTTATTCGCCTCGGTCTCTGTACGGAAAACCACTTGATATTTTAAAAAAATTTCTTCACAGAAATATACAAGGCTTTTAATACTACAATCTAAAAATTATGTGAATTATACAGGGTGCTCCAAGAAAGAGTGGTATATCAAAGTTAAATTTTTTCTTATGGAATGCCCTATATCTGATGACATTATTAAATTGACCTTAAAAAATAAGCTATACTTTCATAAGGGTTCCCTATACCTAAATACAGGGTGTTTTGATTTATTTCGATTTTTATAAAAATGTAAGGTTTTAGAAAAAAAGAAATATCTACGAATCTAAGAAGCAGTAACAAATTCTTTCTTGGATTTTAATAATAGCCTATTTAGCATACTTAAACAGATGCTTATTGCAACAAAATTTCTTACAGGGTTATCAAAATATGAGATTGTTCTATTAACAAATTCAAGCTGTAATAACTTACTTATTTTAAATGGAACACCCTGTATCTTACTAGTCTATCGCGTAGAAAATTTAATTACCTTTCAATTTGTATTAGGGTTTTCTATACCTATCTTTTTACAGGGTGGTCAAAATATTAGATTTTCCTATTAACAAATTCAAGCTGTAATAACTCACTTATTTTAAATAGAACACCCTATATCTTACTAGTCTATCACGCAGAAAATATACTTAGCTTTCAATTCTTATTAGGGTTTCCTATACCTATCTTTTTACAGGGTGGTCAAAATATTAGATTGTTCTATTAACAAATTCAAGCTGTCATAACTTACTTATTTTAAATGGAACACCCTGTATCATACTAGTCTATCGCGTAGAAAATTTACTTAGCTTTCAATTCTTATTAGAGTTTCCTATACCTATCTTTTTACAGGGTGGTCAAAATATTAGATTTTTCTATTAACAAATTCAAGCTGTAATAACTTACTTATTTTAAATGGAACACCCTGTATCTTACTAGTCTATTGCGTATAAAATTTACTTAGCTTTCAATTCTTATTAGGGTTTCCTATACCTATCTCCCTTCATTTTTTAAATATTTAAAGATTTCCTAATTTGTAAGCTTTAAAAATTAGAATTAAGTACCTATGTCGTGTTTATGTACAACACATCACCAACACCGGCAATATACTTAGACAAGATGCTGTCATTAATAAAATTTTTATTCTTATCATGTAATCACACAGAGTGTTGTATTATTTTAGTTGATTTTGGCCTACATGTGACATTGAATAATATGTTTATATTAAACTGTATACCCTATATTATATGCCGTATTCTGGAAGATATTTAAATTATATTTCATTCCGTATAAATATTTTCCATATCTTAACCCAACGGTTATTAAGTAAATTTAAGAACACCACTTTTTGTTTGAATCTTTGAATCGCAATTACAAACAATTAAATGCAATGGCTACTTTGACGAAAATGAGCCTATTGTACAAAAATATGTAAAAATGGGTATTTACAGAATAACATGGAATTTATATTTACAGAATAACATGTGTATTGAGAATATTTACATGGAATTGTAGAGATTTTAAATATCTTCGATTATAAAGAATAGAATATCGAGTATGTCATTTAAATAAGAACACTATGTGATTAAATGATAATAATGTGAATTTTATTAATGAAACTATCTTGACTAAGATATTTAAGTATATTGGCGGTGTTGATGATGTGTTGTACATAACCACGACTTAGGTATTTAATTCTAATTTTTAAAGCTTACAAACTAGGAAATCTTTGAATATTTAAAAAATGAAGGGAGATAGGTATAGGAAACCCTAATAAGAATTGAAAGCTAAGTAAATTTTATACGCAATAGACTAGTAAGATACAGGGTGTTCCATTTAAAATAAGTAAGTTATTACAGCTTGAATTTGTTATTAGAACAATCTAATATTTTGACCACCCTGTAAAAAATAGGTATAGGAAACTCTAATACAAATTGAAAGGTAATTAAATTTTCTACGCGATATACTAGTAAGATACAGGGTGTTCCATTTAAAATAAGTAAGTTATTACCGCTTGAATTTGTTAATAGAACAATCTCATATTTTGACCACCCTAGAAATTTTGTTGCAATAAGCATCTGTTTAAGTGTGCTAAATAGTTTGTTATTAAAATCCAAGAAATAATTTGTTACTGCTTCTTAGATTCGTAAATATTTATTTTTTTCCAAAACCTTACATTTTTATAAAAATCGAAATAAATCAAAACACCCTGTATTTAGGTATAGGGAACCCTTATGAAAGTATAGCTTATTTTTTAAGGTCAATTTAATAATGTCATCAGATATAGGGCATTCCATAAGAAAAAATTTAACTTTGATATACCACTCTTTCTTGGAGCACCCTGTATAATTCACATAATTTTTAGATTGTAGTATTAAAGGCCTTGTATATTTCTGTGAAGAAATTTTTTTAAAATATCAAGTGGTTTTCCGTATAGAGACCGAGGCGAATAAGATGAACCACCCTGTATATATATATATAAAATGATGTTGGATAATCGAGTACAAATATAAAAATAAATAAGCAAAATCATTGGCTAATACTCGTAAAGTGAATGCGAATTTAGTTGGAAGTATATAAAATGATGAAAGGTCATCATTCCATACATTTCTGTGCAACTATATACACCGGTGTTTCGGCCTATTTGGGCTTCGTCAGTATAGTGTAGCAAGTTAAAAAAGTTGTTTGTTAACTTGTAAAAGGATTACTACAGGAGCAAGGTTACCAATTTTGGTCAGGTTGTTAGAAGACCCGCAGTCGCAAGGCTACAACTAACATTGCCAAGGAGGTAAAGCTACCTGAGGAAATGAAAAGCCATAACATTATTAAATAAAATGATGTTGGATAATCGAGTACAAATATAAAAATAAATAAGCAAAATCATTGGCTAATACTCGTAAAGTGAATGCGAATTTAGTTGGAAATATATAAAATGATGAAAGGTCATCATTCCATACATTTCTGTGCAACTATATACACCGGTGTTTCGGCCTATTTGGGCTTCGTCAGTATAGTGTAGCAAGTTAAAAAAGTTGTTTGTTAACTTGTAAAAGGATTACTACAGGAGCAAGGTTACCAATTTTGGTCAGGTTGTTAGAAGACCCGCAGTCGCAAGGCTACAACTAACATTGCCAAGGAGGTAAAGCTACCTGAGGAAATGAAAAGCCATAACATTATTAAATAAAATGATGTTGGATAATCGAGTACAAATATAAAAATAAATAAGCAAAATCATTGGCTAATACTCGTAAAGTGAATGCGAATTTAGTTGGAAATATATAAAATGATGAAAGGTCATCATTCCATACATTTCTGTGCAACTATATACACCGGTGTTTCGGCCTATTTGGGCTTCGTCAGTATAGTGTAGCAAGTTAAAAAAGTTGTTTGTTAACTTGTAAAAGGATTACTACAGGATTTATTATATAATATATAATAATTAAAATCCTTTTACAAGTTAACAAACAACTTTTTTAACTTGCTACACTATACTGACGAAGCCCAAATAGGCCGAAACACCGGTGTATATAGTTGCACAGAAATGTATGGAATGATGACCTTTCATCATTTTATATATTTCCAACTAAATTCGCATTCACTTTACGAGTATTAGCCAATGATTTTGCTTATTTATTTTTATATTTGTACTCGATTATCCAACATCATTTTATTTAATAATGTTATGGCTTTTCATTTCCTCAGGTAGCTTTACCTCCTTGGCAATGTTAGTTGTAGCCTTGCGACTGCGGGTCTTCTAACAACCTGACCAAAATTGGTAACCTTGCTCCTGTAGTAATCCTTTTACAAGTTAACAAACAACTTTTTTAACTTGCTACACTATACTGACGAAGCCCAAATAGGCCGAAACACCGGTGTATATAGTTGCACAGAAATGTATGGAATGATGACCTTTCATCATTTTATATATTTCCAACTAAATTCGCATTCACTTTACGAGTATTAGCCAACGATTTTGCTTATTTATTTATATATATATATATATATATATATATATATATATATATATATATATATATATATATATATATATATATATATTGATGTGATCTTGATTATTGATATGAGATAATATTCTTATATGTCACTTAATTTAATCAATGTATTAATACTAATCTAATTAATTAACCAGATCACATATCAATATGTTTTCAAATCTAAGGGCGAATTATAAATTAATTACTTACTTTCGTGGATTCTAAATATTTCTTAATGGTTCCTAATCGGGATAGAAAAGAAAAGAGTAAAAAAAATACACATATGGGTTACAATTATAATCAAAATATTTTTTATTTTATTTAAAAAAGCAATCACTGCTTAATATTTGCTATTTCTTATTATTCTTAAACATAACATTTACAAATGGGAATCTTATTTCCTTTTGGTTTTCAATTGAAAGTTTTTATTAACATTTAACTATTAGGACAAGCAACAACTCTATTTAAGTTTGATGAAGCTTTTCTGATATTATTGATTATGTTATTCAATTTTTATGTGGAATTTAATACGAAAAAACCCATACATTCATGTCCAAACAAATGAGACTGACCTTTTCCTGGTGAACTGAAAATGTCCTCACACAAAACCCGTTCCTGCTATCCTTGGCTGCGATCAAACCTCGTCCTGGCTTCCAGTAATGTACTCCTTTGAAAAACTAGCTCGAATAGCTCTCGTTCCTGCTTCGGTCGTGATGCTGTGTTCTACCTTTTTCGAAACGGCTATCAGCTACCGGGACACTCTTGGCTCAAGAAGGTTCTTTTACTCTCGACCTGGCCTACTTCTCGTTCCACGATAGATACTCCACACTCACGGAACTACCGGCTTTCTCACTCTCCGTACACTACCGTCTACTACTCGACTTCACTTCTCGACAGCTCAAAACATTCTGCTCTCACTTTGTCATTCATTCCCCTACTTTCTAAATATCCCTTCCAAATTCACAAATCATTCTTCCACCACCAACTCTCATTCGCAGTATTCCCCAAAACCAATTTTTAATCTTTCTAAATATGCTTAATGGATTTCAAAAGAAAATATTTAATTCCCATTCTAACTTACTTTCTATTATTTACAAATTTTAATGACCTATTCTCTCTTTTAAATGAGTCTTATTCAGCATAGGCTAATGATCGAAACCTTCCGCGAAAAACGATAATGAACTATCATCTATTTCACTGAGTTTTATTTAGCATAGGCTAATGATCGACCTTCCGCGAAGAAACGATAATGGTACGCGTCATTCACTTTGTTTATCTAAGCACATTGTTCCGAGTTTCGTACGCTTATTCTAATCACTTCTTAAAATTACATATAACAATTTGTTGTATACAGGTTGTTTTAAATTTATATGCCCGTGGTTGAGAAAATTGAAAATATTTTATATTAAAGTGAATTTTGTTTATAATTATCAAATTTTAATTTTTATATCAAATAGAAATATAACAAATCCCCGCCTTGTATTCGATAAAATTTATCTGCATTTTTAAATAAATTTTCTCGAGGCAAAACCAACTCCCTGTATATTTTCTTACTTTAATCTATGTCTTATACCCTAACTTACTATCTACTTCATGTAATTCTGTCTTTTATTCGTGATATTTGTATACATCGTGAATATTATAAATTCCTCGGATCTTTTCCGAGTTCCTGTGCCTCAACTCATAACTATTTATCCCATTTTCATTATTCACGATGTACGGGCCTTCGAAAACAGGCATCAACTTTGCGCAAATGCCGCCAGGAAGATTTGATACTCGTAATGCCCTCACGAGTACTTTTTCACCCTTTTGGAAAGTCACTGGTCTTCTTTTTCTATTTTGTTCCTGTCTTTGGATATATTTTTCGTTGCTTCGCCGTAATCTTCTCTGTACGGTTTCAATCACCTGTTGATATTCTTTTGGCTCTTGGTCTTCCCATGGCCTTATCGGCATTACACCCTTCATGATGTATTCTGGGGTCTCCTTTGTTACTGTGCTCGGAATTGTATTTAGATACCTTTCTATTTCCGCCATTTTCCTGTCCCAGTGGCGATGTTGACCATCTGTTGCAATGCGAAGAAATTTCGTCACTTCCTGTATGAATCGTTCCGAAGGATTACTCTGTGGATGCCTGATGCTGACAAAATTTGTCTCTATTCCTCGTTCTCGAAGTTGTCCCTTGAAACGATCATTTCGGAAATACGTTGCATTGTCCAGTAGGATCTTTTTTGGTGTTCCTACTATGGCTATAAAATTGTCGATTTTTCTTAATATTTCCTCCCCCTTTGTGGTGCGGCAACTATATAATTTTACGTATTTTGAAAACACATCCACCATTACCAGAATATGTTTGTTCCTTTTAGTGGTCATAATTAGATCGCTTAACATATCTATTGCTACAATGTCTAGTTTGTTTCGGGCTTCAATATTTTTGGCAACATTTTCGTTTTTGAAATTCCGACTCTTATATTTTTGACATACATCGCACTTCTGGGTAATTTCCTTTGCAATGCGGTAATCCTGTCGGCTGATGTAATTTTCCCTAAAAACGAGCCAAACTTTTCTGCTACCGATATGCCCATTGTCCTCATGTAATTTCTTTATTATCTTTTCGGCCAATGTCTGTGTCACTAAATATAGTTCCTTTCCGTCTATTCTCTTAAAATATATGTCATTTTCTACTTCCGCTCTTCTTTTCTCTCTTTCCTCTAGGTCTTCTTGGTTTGTGCTTATCTCATTTAACGAATATATCCCTTCTTCTTGTATTAATCTATTTAGTCCCACCTGTAGAGTAATTGTTTCCTTTTTTCCCGTGTCCTCATCCCGTGTTAGAGCGTCGGCTATTATGTTGTCTTTTCCTTTTATATATCGGAACTCAAAATCATACTCCTGTAATAATAGAATGCCTCTATGTATTCTATTATTTACTAATCTATTCTTCATGATATGTACTAAAGCTGCATGGTCTGTTTCGATTGTGAATTTTGCTCCCAATAAGTAAAACCTCAATTTGTTTACGCAATATAGTACACTGGCAAACTCCAATTCTGTAACACTATATTTTCTCTCATGTGTTTTAGTCACTCGCGATATAAAACATATCGACACTTCTTGGTCGTTTTGTATTTGAGACAGAACTCCTGCAAATTTTTGTATGGACGCATCAGTTCGGAGTATAAAAGGTAAATTGTAAATGGGGTGGTATATTTTCGTTCCTTTTGCGAATTCTCGTTTTAATGTTTCGAAAGCTTCCTCCTGTTCTTCTTTCCAATTCCATTTTATTCCTTTTTTAAGCAACTTTATCAGAGGGATTTCCTTTTGGCTCAAATCGGGAATCAGTTTTTTAAAATAATTAATCGTGCCAAGAAAACCTCTCAATGTTTTCAAATTCGTTGGTCTTGGGTATTCATCTATGAGCTTGACTCTGTCTTCGGATAATCTTACTGTTTTGGTGTCCAATTGAAAACCCAAATAAATGACTTCTTTTTGAAAAAATTGACATTTTTCAATGTTTAATTTCAATCCCGCTGTGTCCAATTCTTGCAGAATTATTTCTATGTGTTTCAGATGACTCTGAGTATCTTGTGAAAAAATTAATAAATCATCGATATAATGAACTATGAAATCTTCGTGGCGATTCAAAATGGTATGTAGAGCTCGGACGAGTGCAGCACAAGCACTCTGCAATCCAAACGGCACTACCTTAAACCGGTAGACAATACCATCAATAGAAAAAGCGGTGTAGTTTCTACACTTTTCAGCTAACGGTATCAACCAAAAACTGTGTTTTAAGTCAATTTTCGAAAATATGTGTGACCCGGTGATTCTTCCAAAAATGGCCTCGATGTTTAGAGGTGATTCATATTGTGATACAGTGTGCTGGTTGATATTCCTGGCATCTAAACATAATCTCAATTCTCCACTGCTTTTCTTTACTATCACAATCGGGTTAACATACGGTGAATCACATCTTTCGATGATTTGATCTTCCAACATTTTATTTATTTCTTCTTTCACCTCTTGTCGATACTTGTATGGAATCGGGTAAGTCTTTGATCGAAAATTTCCCAAGTTTTTCACCTCAAATGAATGTTCGTACTTTTTAGCCACTCTGTTTTCCTCATTGATCAAATTTTCGTAGTTTCTTAACATCAACCGCAATTCTTTTTCTTTCCCTTCTCCACATATCAATTTTCTGTCTTTTTTCTCAGATTCTTCACACATGTTTACCGTGCATTCTGCATCCTCGTTTGCATATACCTCCTCTTCAAATACCACTGTTTCAATCATATTCTTTTCACTTTTATTTTTTAGCTTTATTTCTTCTTCTCCTGAGCCCGTCTCTTCTTTTGAGGAATCCCAGGTTTCCTTTGTTTCTGATACTCTCAAATTTTCTTCTTCTGGGCTCAACTCTTCTTTTGAGGAGCCACAGGTTTCATTTTCTTTTATCTTTTTCTGACCTTTTCTCCTTTTTCTTCTTTGTCCTTGCTTCGCTGCCAAATTCATTTCCACTGTTTGTTCTTTACCTGATTCGTCCGTATTTTGTTTCTCATGTTCCTTGTCCTGTTCTTTTTCTTTTTCTTCTGTTAGTTTCATCGTATTATTTTTAAAATCTATCACTACATGTTTTTCTGCCAATTCGTCCACTCCTACTATCATGTCATGTGACATGTTTGGCATTATTACACATTGTAGTGCATACATATTCTTGCCCAGTCGTACCATTACTCGTATGCCTTCATTTATAGTTGCCAATGTCCGTTTGTTTGCGCCCACTAAATTTACCCTAGGTATTTTATAAATTAAATTTGTTAAGTTAACTTCTTCTATTAGTTTTCTGTTGACCAATGTTATTTCAGATCCAGTGTCTATCATAATTTTAATTGGTTTCTCGTTGATAAATCCATCCACAAATTTTAAATTAATTCCATTTTTCTTTTCGTTGTTTCCTGCCAATTTAATAAACTCCTTGGGGTGACAAAAGATTCCTGTTTGATTTTTGGTTTTTAGTGAGCGCCGTCGTGAAAAGACGCCGGTTGCTCATCGTTGTTTATATTTTCGTCATAATGTCTCTCTCCGTCATATTCATCTGTCTGGGTATTATTTACTTCTCTTCTATTTTCTCTTGGTCTGTCGGATCTGTTTCGGTTTTCTCGATATCCCTGTTCATTTTGTCTACCATTATTTCTGTTTTCTTGATTTGAGCGTGTGGTGTTTCTATTCTGGTATTCTCGATTTCTGTCCTCATTCCATTGCCTATTTCTTTGTTCATAATTTCCTCTTCCGTTGTCTCTATTTTCGTTTTCCCTTCTGGGATTAAAATCTCGTCTTGTATAGTCCCTCCTATTTTGATTTCTATCTCTGTAATCTTGTGTTTCTCGGGGCCTGTAATCTTCTCGCGACCTTCTTGATTTTCTTTCTCTTAGACGTGATTCTCTTATTTGTAGGAATTGGCATAAACTATCTATGTCTTTGTAATTTTGCAATGTGATATGGTCTTCCAGCGTTTCCTCGAAATGTCTTGCAATCAGTTCGACTAATTGTTCCGATGAGTAATTATATTGTAAATGTTTTGCATTATTGTAAATTTGCAAAGCATATGTCCTTTCTGATACACCCATCCTATCATTGTATTTCCCATTTTGCAATTCCTTGTTAATTTCCAATTGTTGGACTTTTCCCCAGAAATAATTCAAAAATTTTTGTTCAAATTGTTGCCAATTGCCGAATTCTTCTTCTTTACTATCGAACCATAGGCTTGCTTCATATTTGAGATGGTTTCTGATAGTTTCTTTTGCTGTTTCGAAATTTCCGATGTGCTGTATTTTCTTTTTCAGGCTATTTATGAACGGCACTGGGTGTAATCTTCTTACGTCCCCGCCAAACCTTATCTTCACGTCATCTGTGCTATGTATAACCATTTCTCTTCTTTCTCCGACATTTTGTTGAGTATTGATTTCCGCAATCTTTCTTTCCACTTCTTCTATGTCTGCTTGAATAGCGTTTTGCAACTTGTTTTCCAAACTTTCCATTTCTTTTTTCTGGCAATTCGTTATCTCCTTTATTTTATTTTGAATTTTCATTTCTTGTTCTTTTATCTCGTTTTTCATTGTTGTCAAACATCCTTTTACTTCCTTTTCATACTTTCCTATGCGTTCCTCCATTTTCTTGTTGTTCTCTTCTATTGCTTGTTTTGTTTCCTTCTGATTTTCTTGCATTACTCTTTTTGTTTCATCTATTGCTTGTTTTGTTTCTCTTTGATTGTCATCCAGTTTTTGTTGTGTTTCATACATTTTTTGATCCACTTTATCCATTTTCTTTGATGTTTCTTCTTGATTTTTATCCATTGTCCTTTTTGCTTCATCCATTTTTTGTGACTGGAGTTGCATCAGTTGTAATAGTTTATCTATTCCTGATAATTCTTGCTGTTCTGATGCCATGATTGTCGTGTCTAAAATATCTTCTTGGTCTGAATATTCTTTTTGTTTTTTGTTGTCCTTGCTTTGGCTTCTTGTCACAGACATTTGTTTTCAAGAAGTACTGTCCCCGCCAAATATGAAATTTTACTAGTATGTTACCAAGACGACTTTTTCTCACCCAAATATTATAAATTGTCAATAAATATATCAAATGCAAATATCGTAAAAATAAAATATTAAATCAGTTATGTAAAATTTGTACCTAAAGAGATCTAAAATTTTATATTATCAATTGTAAGTATCTCACTTTTTACCACAGGCATATAAATTTTCAAATACCGGCTTTACTCTTTCTACCCTTCAAATTTGCCACTAGAAATACTTTACAATGCCCCACGTTGGGCGCCAGTTGATGTGATCTTGATTATTGATATGAGATAATATTCTTATATGTCACTTAATTTAATCAATGTATTAATACTAATCTAATTAATTAACCAGATCACATATCAATATGTTTTCAAATCTCAGGGCGAATTATAAATTAATTACTTACTTTCGTGGATTCTAAATATTTCTTAATGGTTCCTAATCGGGATAGAAAAGAAAAGAGTAAAAAAAATACACATATGGGTTACAATTATAATCAAAATATTTTTTATTTTATTTAAAAAAGCAATCACTGCTTAATATTTGCTATTTCTTATTATTCTTAAACATAACATTTACAAATGGGAATCTTATTTCCTTTTGGTTTTCAATTGAAAGTTTTTATTAACATTTAACTATTAGGAGTTATTAGCAACAACTCTATTTAAGTTTGATGAAGCTTTTCTGATATTATTGATTATGTTATTCAATTTTTATGTGGAATTTAATACGAAAAAACCCATACATTCATGTCCAAACAAATGAGACTGACCTTTTCCTGGTGAACTGAAAATGTCCTCACACAAAACCCGTTCCTGCTATCCTTGGCTGCGATCAAACCTCGTCCTGGCTTCCAGTAATGTACTCCTTTGAAAAACTAGCTCGAATAGCTCTCGTTCCTGCTTCGGTCGTGATGCTGTGTTCTACCTTTTTCGAAACGGCTATCAGCTACCGGGACACTCTTGGCTCAAGAAGGTTCTTTTACTCTCGACCTGGCCTACTTCTCGTTCCACGATAGATACTCCACACTCACGGAACTACCGGCTTTCTCACTCTCCGTACACTACCGTCTACTACTCGACTTCACTTCTCGACAGCTCAAAACATTCTGCTCTCACTTTGTCATTCATTCCCCTACTTTCTAAATATCCCTTCCAAATTCACAAATCATTCTTTCACCACCAACTCTCATTCGCAGTATTCCCCAAAACCAATTTTTAATCTTTCTAAATATGCTTAATGGATTTCAAAAGAAAATATTTAATTCCCATTCTAACTTACTTTCTATTATTTACAAATTTTAATGACCTATTCTCTCTTTCAAATGAGTCTTATTCAGCATAGGCTAATGATCGAAACCTTCCGCGAAAAACGATAATGAACTATCATCTATTTCACTGAGTTTTATTTAGCATAGGCTAATGATCGACCTTCCGCGAAGAAACGATAATGGTACGCGTCATTCACTTTGTTTATTCTAAGCACATTGTTCCGAGTTTCGTACGCTTATTCTAATCACTTCTTAAAATTACATATAACAATTTGTTGTATACAGGTTGTTTTAAATTTATATGCCCGTGGTTGAGAAAATTGAAAATATTTTATATTAAAGTGAATTTTGTTTATAATTATCAAATTTTAATTTTTATATCAAATAGAAATATAACAATATATATATATATATATATATATATATATATATATATATATATATATATATATATATAGACCGGTCACTCTAGTATAGAGTATAGGTCGCTCAGGTTCATGAGCTCTTTTAATCCATTTCATGCGGTGGATTGGTCCGCATAATTCCTCTTCATTATCCTTTATAGATTTTCGTGTTTTTTTTGCTTTTTCTGTAATCTGTTTCCATTCTTTCCTATTCTGTATTTTTTCTCTCCAGCCTGTAATTTCCATATTGGATATATCCTCTCGCAGTTGGTCTTCCCATCTTATTTTCGGTCTTCCTCTAGGTCTGTTTATTACTGGCGTCCAGTTTGTTATCTGCCTAATTAGTGCATCTGCTTCTCTTCGTTGGATGTGGCCAAACCATTTTAACCTTTGTGCTTTAATGAATCTCACTATATCTTCCCCTTCCATTAGATTTCTTATTTCGTGATTCATCAGAATTCGTATTTCTCCTTGATCTGTTTTGATTGGGCCATGTATTCTTCTAATAATTTTTCTTTCTATTATTCTCAGTTTTTCTTCATCTTTCTTTGTAAGGCACATTGCTTCTGCTCCATAAGTGATGACTGGTCTAATTGCCGCTCTATATATCTTTATCTTTGTTTTCTTGCTTAGGTTTTTATCTTTAAGTAACTTGTGGTATTTCCAGAATGCCCTATTCCCTGCTTTAACTCTTTCATTTATCTCTATGCTTCTTCTGTTTTGACCATCTACTATCACTCCTAAGTATTTAAAGCAGTCAACCCTTTGGAATAGATTATCACTTATTCTTATCTCTTTTATTCTATTTACTTGGTCTTGATTTCTCGTACTTATTAAGTATTTTGTTTTTTTCTGATTAATTATTAACCCCCTGATTTTTGCCTCTCTTGTCAATGTTAGCAGTGCATCTTCTAGACTTCTCTTGTCACGGGCTATCAACCCTAGGTCGTCTGCATACCCTATTATTTGTGTAGAACTTTGGATTATTGTCTTTTTTGTTAGTCCTGTGTTTCTAATTACTCCCTCCAAGGCTGTATTAAAGAGCGTTGTCGATAGGCTGTCACCTTGTCTTACCCCGTGTTCTATGTTGATATTCTTCGTTTCACCATCCACTGTTTTGACCTTTGCTGTTGTGTCCATCATTGTCATTCTGGTCAATCTTATTAATTTTGCAGGTATATTCATATTTTTCATTTCTTTTAATAGCTGTTTTCTGTAGATGCTGTCGAAAGCCTGCTGGAAATCAATAAACAATATGTGCAATTCTATGCCATGTTCGTAACTTTTTTCGATTGTTTGCGTTAAAACGTGGATTGCATCAATTGTTGATCTCCCTTTTCTAAATCCCTGTTGATATGGTCCTAAGTTTTTTCTGTGTATCTGGTTAGCTGATTTCTTATAATTGTTGTCATGATCTTATATGTTGTATTTAATAGCGTAATTGCTCTATAATTGC
Source organism: Diabrotica virgifera virgifera (assembly GCF_917563875.1). NCBI lineage: Eukaryota > Metazoa > Arthropoda > Insecta > Coleoptera > Chrysomelidae > Diabrotica > Diabrotica virgifera. The sequence goes on from NC_065450.1 coordinate 135,829,750, forward strand.
TGCAAAGCGTTGGGTCTCCTTTTTTAAAAACTGGTATAATGAGTCCTTTCTTCCATTCTTCAGGCATGTATTCCTTTTCCCATATACTGACCATTAATTTATATATACGGTTTAGAAGGTCATCTCCTCCATTTGCAATAAGTTCATTGTTAATCTCATCTGGTCCTGGAGTTTTGTCAGATTTTAGTTGTTTTACTACTTCTATAAATTCTTGGTAGGTAGGTGCATCTTCTTCTTCATCTCGGTTATCTGTTATATCTTCTTCTTCTGTGTCGATTGCTTGGTTGCTTGTATTTATATCTTTAAAGTGATTTTCCCAATATTTTTTGCTTATTTTGCTGGTCACTTTGTTACCATTATATTGTTGTTTTATATATTCAAACAATTTTTTGTTGTCTCTATTATTTGTTTCAATCTCTTGCATCTGATCTGAGATCCATGTCTCTTTCTTTCTTTTATAAAGTTTGGCCGCTTCTCTCTTTTCTTTCTGGTATTGTTCTCTTTCCTCTTGTCCGCTATTTTCAAGCCATTTGTTTCGTGCCAGCGTTTTCAGTTGACTTTGGTATCGACATTCTTCGTCAAACCATTCTTTTGTTTTTTTATTTTCTTGAGGTCCTATGGTTTGCTCGGCAGCCTCTATGATGCTCATTTTTATATTTTTCCATTCCTCTTCTACGTTCGTGCCATTGTACCTCTTTAGTTTTTGTACTAATTCCTCTGAATACTCTTGTTTTGTTTGTTGCACTTTTAATTTGGTTAAGTTCCACTTCCTTCTTTTTCCTACTTTATTATTAGCTTTGATGATTTTCATCTTCATTTTGGCTATTAAGAGTATGTGGTCAGTGTCAGCGTTTGCTCCTCTAAAGGATCTCACATCTTGTATTATCTTTGTCCATTTTTTCGAAATCAAAACATGATCTATTTGGTTGCCATCTGATCTCCCTGGTAACATCCAGGTTATCTTGTGTTCCCTTTTATGAATAAATTTCGTACTGACGATGTAGGTATTTGTTGCTGCTGCCAGATTGCAAACTTTTGCCCCGTTATCGTTTGTGACATTGTGGATCGTTTCTTTACCTGCTACATTTTGGTTGTAGCTCTCTTTTCCCACTTGCGCGTTAAAATCTCCCAGTATTATTAAGATATCGTTCCTAGGAATATTTTCGCAGGTTTCTTCTAAAAGTTCATAGAATTCCATTTTATCTTGTTGTTCTGCTTCCTCGGTAGGTGCGTAGCAGTTAACTAAAGATATATTGGCTTGTTTATTTTCGATTCTGATGTAGGAGATTCTTCCATTAATAGCTTTGAAATGTATAACTTTTTCTCTCATTCTTTTGCTCACCATAAAAGCTGTTCCATTTTTCCCCTGTTTGTCTTCTCCTGAGTAATACATAGTAAAGTTTTTCTTCTTAACTGTTCCTTAATTTTTCCATCGTATCTCCTGTAGTGCTAGTATTTCTAGTTCGTATTTTTCCATTTCTAAAGCAATTTCCTGCATTTTCCCTACTTTTAGCATTGTCTGGATATTCCATGATCCAATTTTAATGGGTTTAGCTCTTTTATTCATGTTAATTTTATTCTTCTTTTTCTTGTACATTGTTTTATTATTATCATTATCCATTTTCTTAGCCGGGTCTGTTTCCACTATCCTTCGGTTTGATTCTTTCAGTTTTTTGGATTTTCTCTGTTGTTTCCAGTACACTTCAGCTTTAAGTCTCTTATTATGTTATTCCATTCCCAAAGTTGATCGTCTATCCATAATTTTTTGAAGCCCATCTTCACTTTCTTCCCTGCTTCCTTTTCCACCTCTGCTCTTTTCTTTACTTGCCTGTGTATTCTTCGTTCTTCATAGGTTCTTTGTTCGTCAATAAATATTTTTGTACCTTTGAGGATTTTCTTTTCTTCCATTATTTTCTTTTTATCTTGTATATTTTCCAATTTTGCTATTATGAACGGCTGTGAATTTCTTGGTCTAATTATCTCTGTTTGTTCTATTTTAGCTTCAACGTTGAGTTTTATTTTTAGTAAATTTTCTAGATCTTCTTTTACATTTTCTTCTCCTATTTTAATTCCCCTGACTATTACGTTTTTCTCAATTTTCTTTTTCTCCTCTCTTTCCGTTCTATCCTCTAGGTCGCTTAGTCTTTTTGGCACTGCCTCCTTAAATTTTAGTTTGCTTAGCGTTTCCATTTCTTCTCGCACTTCTTTAATTTCAGCTTTCATTTGTTTATTTTCTGCTCTTATTTCACTCATTTCTTGCTTTAGTAGCATATTTTCTCTTTTCAGCTCCTGGTTTTGATTTCTTAATTCTTTAAGCTCTTCTTGGATTCCATCCAATTTTTGCTCTATCCTCGTATCCCTTGTTTCCATTCTGTCCAATTTTTCTCGCAAATCTTTTATGAATTCTTCCATGTTGTTACTATTCGATTGTTACTATTTGATTGTTACTATTTGATATACTAAATATATTTTTTACACACGTATAATTTGGCTGTCTGCGGTAAGTGCAAAAATCCGATTCAACCTCGCGGAGATTTTTGCCCTTCTTAGACTGGCCTATTTAAAAGGGTATTTATTTCTTTCTTCCCTATTTCTCAGTGCTTTTTTCAGATTTGGCAACACCGCCAAAAATTGTTTAGCAGTTACCTTCTTATGGAATGCAATAATTGATTGTTTTGTTTATTTATAGCTAACCTTGTTTTTTTGACCAGCACTGGCTCTGCAAGTTTTATTTACTTAAAAATGTTTGTTTCACTCCGAATTTTGATTGTGCACTTCGCTGTTGTCCTTAGATACGAATTGGTGTGGTGTTTAAATTTTATTTTCACCTCAGTTTTAAGAATTTTCGCGATTTATTCACAGTAAATTTCCGAACTTGTTTATCTAGCCAAGCAACGTTGCCAACCTCTTTCTATTGTATAGACTTCAAAATAAATCAAATCAATGTTTTCAACTGTTAAACTCCTTCCTTTCAGTATGTCCAAAAAAGGCTAATTATTTCCTAATGTGTCACAATTATGTCACCTTACTGTTTTCAGCTCCCGGACTAACAGGCGCCGAAGATGTTTACCAAGAACCTTTTTTATACAATGATATATGCACCTGTGGTTTATTGATTTATGAGGGACCCTAATTTAAATAAAGATCACGACCGAGTTTGTTTACATACCTTTTCCTAATAATTGTTCTTTTGCTATTGTACTAGAAAATTCGATTTTACGTGCTTTAAGCTATTATGTAAATACTAGTTTATTCTGGATCATTCTTTTTTATTCGAGATGATTAAACATTGTATAAATAAGAGGAATTTGGAAATTAGTTAGTTGTGAATTTGAATACGTCGGTATACTTGATATGTATCGGGTGCAATATTTTTGAACTTATAATTATGTAAATAAATTATTAGATTTGGTGTAATGAATAAATTAGATATCGTAGTTTGTAAAATAAAAGATATAAATTCATTGTTTTTCTTTTGTTTAGTTGTAAGTTATTAAAAATAAATAGAGTCAATTAAAATTAAACATTAGTGCCTAAAAGACCATAGAAAAGTTGAGTCAGTTTTGTAACACTAACTTGATTGACCTACAAACTAAGAACGCTAGCCTTACCTGCTAACAAAGAATTTCATGGCCATATTTAAGAGCCATTTGACCGATGACAAAGGCTATAGCGGGATAAGATGGTCAAAATTGCACCAGGCTCGATTCAGTTTTGGGATTATCCATTCGAAATGATATAATTGAAAACCCACCCAGCCAAATTTTCAAGTCCATAGGTGCTTCTCGGGTCCGCTATGGATAAAAACGTGTTTTTTTAAAAACAATTTAACTTAACAATACAAAGCTGATTGATTTTTTCAGATTTTTAGCGTTAAAATTGAGCCCAGAAAAATTTTTTGAAATTTTCATAAATTTTTTAGGTTATGTTGGAAATTTTTCGCCAACTTTAAAATAATGTTTTTTGTTAATATTTTTTTAATAAACTTGTAATAAACTGTTTTTTTTGGCATTTTTATGTTTTGGCATTTATGTTTTAAGTTTTCGAATCATAACCTCAACAACATACAGCTAAATTCATGATCATTTACATTTTTATATACATTCTTACCTTTACAATCAAAATCAGCTATTAAAACTTATTTTTTTCCTACAGCCTGCACAAAAATCCAAAAACCTCTTCTTTCAGCGTGTTAACTAAATAGCCTCAAAAATCAGTAAAAAATAATTTTTTGAACGTTTAAAAAATTAAAATTTTGTTGTTATCGATAGAATGTAATACATTAATACTCAAATAAATGATTTGTTTGTACGACTATTTGAATTTCCATCCCACTAAGGGTACTCTGCTTATAAAAAATAAAAAAATCAATAAATTAATATTTTTAACATTTAAAAAATAAAATTATTGTAGTGTTCGATAGAAAATGTTTCCCCTTTATAAAAATGCTCGTTGCGGTTGTGATTTTCAAAGCGTGCTTAGGTTAAAAAAAGCACGCCAGTTTGGTGCCGTACGCAAGGAAGCGCTTCTAGCCATGTTTCTGGGAAATACTCAGGAAAAACTCAGTCCTCAAGTACCTGCCGCTAAAGCCACTTTGTACCAACGTAAAAAAAATCTTTTTATTAAACGTTAATGAGGAATTATTATTTAAATACATTACTAAATTAATTGAATTACTCAATTGATTAAATAGTGCAACCTAGAGAGTGAAGTGTTTAAAGGGATTTATAATGAAATTACAAAATTCAAATTCAAATTAATATACAGTATGATGCAAATGAAAGGAATAAATTCTTTATTTCTTAAACTGTCGACTTTTGTAAGGAAAAATCCCAAAAGGTCCCAAAAAAAAAACGTTTTTACTGATTTTTGAGGCTATTTAGTAAAAACGCCGAAAACGGGGTTTTTGGTTTTTTGTGCAGGCTGTAGGAAAAAATTAAGTTTTAGTAGCTGATTTTAATTGTAAAGGTAAGAATAGGATATATGTAAGAATACACATTAAAATGTAAATTATCATTAACTTAGCTGTATGTTGTTGAGGTTATGAGTCGAAAAATTAAACGTTAAAAAAGTTAATTTATTGATTTTTATAAGCCTATAGCAGGGTACCCTTAGTGGGACGATATTATTATATATGAAATTCAAATAATCGTGCAAACAACTCATTTATTTAAGTATTAATTGTATTATATTCTATCGATAACAACAAAATTTTAATTTTTTAAACGTTAAAAAATTAATTTTTGACTGATTTTTGAGGCTATTTAGTAAAAACGCCGAAAACGGGATTTTTGGATTTTTGTGCAGGCTGTAGGGAAAAATAAGTTTTAATAGCTGATTTTGATTGTAAAGGTAAGAATACATATAAAAATGTAAATGATCATTAATTTAGCTGAATGTCGTTGAGGTTATAAGCCAAAAACTTCAGAACAATGCCAAAAAAAAATAGTTTTTTCAAATTTTTAAGTATTTTCCACGTCGAAAATGATATTGATGCCTATGCCATTTGAAAGAACGAAAAAAATTTAATAAAAAAACATTATTTTAAAGTCGGCGATTGAGGGTAACAACATAACCTAAAAAATTTCTGAAAATTTAAATTTTTTTTCCTGGGCTCAATTTTACCGCTAAAAATCTGAAAAAAATCAGGCAGCTTTGTATTGTTAAGATACGCCTTCGTGAATTTTTTCAAATCTCTTGCATCAATACGGCGCCTGAAAAAAATTATTTTCAAAAAAACACGTTTTTTTCCATAGCGGACCCCCAGAAGCACCTAGGTACTTGAAAATTTGGCTGAGTGAGTTTTCAATTATATAATTTCGAATGGGTAATCCCAAAACTGAATCGAGCCTGGTGCAATTTTGACCATCTTATTCCGCTATAGCCTTTCGTTTGAATCGACTGTCGGAATTTCGTTTAAGTAAATGGACTTTTAAAAATTTGTCAGTTTAATCATTTTTTTTTCTGTTAACTACGAGTTTAGTTCTTTTATCGTCTAGCAGCTTCAAAGGAATTTCTCTTCTAATTTTAACTGATTTGATGCATTATTCAACCCCATTCTGGATGATCGCTCTAATTTTTTTAACAACTTTTCTTCAAACCACTCTTTAAAAATATTTGCATCCACATTTCCATGGTAATCACCCGTATTCCTCGAGGACGAAAAAATAAACTGTCGTCGGGAATACAGCCGACATCAGGGCCGGATTTAAGGGAGGGCAGGCTGGGCAGCTGCCCGGGCCCCTACATTCCGGGGGCCCTTACAAAATCCCAAACATAAAAAAGTCAGCACATTGTTCACATAAAATAATTTTTGTTTTATGCAAACATAATTATGTATATCAAAAATAATTTCTTATTTATCGTTATCTTGACTTGGCACTACGCCACTGAGTATAATAACATTGATCAAAACATTGCTTACTCCACATTTACCAAGTTTGAACTTAAATTTGAGCCAAACTTGCCTCCTACGCCTACAATAATTTATTTGTCTTCTAAATCATATTCTACATCATGCATATTTTTTAAATACCCTTTTTGCATGGATTGCAAAATACTCAGAACATAATCAAGTGGAATTCAGTCTTTTTTGTTGAGTCATAATTTGGTTACGAGTTTGACCTTAAATTATCCCGTTGACGAAAATTATGGCATAAACAAATCTGAAAATCTGGCACTAAACCACTCATTTGTTTTGTAACTTTGTTGCTACTTGCAGAAAGAATAATAATTGTCAGCTGTAATACAATTTACGATAATCTAGTAAAACAGCAATATTACTCACCACCTATTACTTCGTTTCTATTATTTCGTACTGTTACCCTTGTTGAAAAAGGTAAGATTTTACTTTATTTTTGTGATAGCCTAGAAGTTTCCTATATAGTATTTGGAGGGTTGGGGACTTTTAAAATATAAAAATTTAAATAAAGTCATGCTACTCATACAAACATAGTCAGGCCAGGCCGGAAAATATTTAAGTTGTACATTGGATTTTTAACGGTTAAATAATTGGGATACAAGTTAAATGCTAATTTCTAAAATCATTCAAAAGGTGTGTATTAAATAAAATTGTGCTGTGTGCTCTCATTGTTACTGGTACCTATAATAGTCCATTGACTCACGCTTTTTTCTGAAAATTTTAAAGAACCGCTTGAATTGACATGAAATTTGGCATACACATAAATAATAACATGTCAAAGACGAAAAGTGAATTTTGCCGATTTGCGCTTTTGCCCTGGAGGTGAGTTTCACCCCTTCTCGTGCGTGAAAAAATATAAGTTCAAAACAGGTCCGGAAATGGATAAACTGACGAATTCTATGCAACTTTTGTTCTATAGCATTTTTTTACTAAGGTAATACTTATGTATCATTATATGTTTTATTAGCAATATGTATTCTTCTCTTAACTTCTTCACTGGCATTGTATTTGCGGTAACTAGCGAACCTAGATATGTAAAATTTTTAACGCTTTCGATATTATTGTCTCCTATTATCAGATTCTGTAGGTTTCTTTGGTCTCTCGATTTGCTGGCCTTTATGTATTTAGTTTTTGTTTCATTCATATTTAGGACACTGTTTTGCGCCGCTCTGTCTATTGCATTAAATGCTTCTATCATTCCTCTTTCGCTTCTAGCTATGATATCAGCATCATTTGCAAATGCCAATATTTGTACACTTTTTGTTACTATTGTTCCTCTGGTGTTAACTTTTGACTCTCTAATTATTTTCTTTAATGTGATGTTGAATAGAATACAGGATAGGGCCCATCGTAGGCCCGTTCTAACATGAATTGTATCTGTTAGTGCGTTTTGAATTCGAATTTGGATTTGTACTTTAAGTGTTTATTTTACTATATCAATGAGTTGAGTTGGAAGATTAAACTCTTTCAGGGCGTGGATCAGAAATTCTGGATGGATGCTATCATAAGCACTCTCAAAATCAATGAAGAGATGATGTGTGTCTATATTAAATTCACTATCCTTTTCCAAGATTTGCCTCAAGGCTCAAGACGAAGATCTGATCTATTATGGACTTCTGCCTGCAGAAACCACATTGATATCCCCCAACTATTTGTTCCGCATATGGTGTCAATCGCTCATACACAATATTTGACAGTATTTTTGACAGGATTTTTATTGTTCATATTGCGACAGTCAGTAGCATTATTGCCCGGTAGTTTTTACATTGAAGCTGATCTCCCTTTTTATGTAGTGGAATAATTACTCCGGTATTCCAGTCTTGTGTCAGTGGTTTATTATTCCATATTTATGTTTACTATTAGTTTGCGTATCGCTTTCAATAGGGAGTATCCGCCTAATATTGTCTAATCCAGGTGATTTGTTGTTTTTCACTCTGGTAACTGCTTCTTGCATTTCAGCTATTGAAGGGGGTTGTTTCTCTGGTATCCGTTTGATGCAGTATAATTCCATCATATAGTTGATCTCCGTTTTTTTTAAAACTTTTTTTTGAAGAAGTCTGTTATTATTTCAGTTATTTGCAGTAAATTTGCGAGTAAATATGTTCATTTTTCAACAAAAAAAAAAACACGTTTTTAGACGGTTTTTTGCAAATGACTAAAAAAGTAAGTATTTTATCGAAAAACCAGTCTTATCAAAAATATAAGTGTAGCTTATGAATAAGTGAAAAAAATGGTGTATGTATGAATTCTAGAGACCAGGTCCAGCCTTGCTGTCTCTAACTACAGTGGAGAGTGATCATTCTCAAAACTAAAGTTAATTAAAAATCGCCTTCGGTCTATGATGGGCTAAGAGCGTTTCATCTCTATATAATGAGCATTAAACACTATGTCTTAAAGGAACTAAATAGATATGTCAGACATAATACATTTTACAATATTTATTTTTAATATTTTACGGTAACAAGTTATACCTCTTGTATTTTTTATTATTTAAAAATATATTTATAAATGTAGATCAACATTTTTTTTTAATTTTTAAAAGAGAAAACTCTATACTTGGCTGTATACCATAGTTATAACAACAATTTTTTAATGGTAGGAGGTAGGGTCCCACACCAATTCTGCCCAGGGGCCCCACACCAATTCTGCCCAGGGGCCCCTACTGCCTTAAATTCGGCCCTGGCCGACATCATTTCCGGTATGAAGTATGACGTAACTTTTAGCATTACCAGAACTGCTAGAGGAATGGTATTTCTTGGTGGCATTTTGCCAGGATCATTTTGTCATATTTCGTTTAGCGAAAATCCAAGTTTTATCCAAAAATACAACTTGCCTCGGATAATAGTATTTTATAGTTTATGAGTTTTATTCAAAAATTCACCATTTTGATACATGATTGGAGACTTCATACTATTTCTATTATTACTCTATTCGGTAGGGATACACCGGTCACGGACTAATAAAGAAACAAACGAATCGGCAGGTCGATTGTAATATTTTAGGTATACCAGTAACATAAGCGTAGACCTCGGGTGCGTAGAGGGCAAATATCTATTTAATTATTGAATTTTTAGTAATTTTTTGATTAAAATTTAATAAACAGGATAATTTAAGGAAAAATAATAAGATAAATAATAAAATACAATGCACCCTTGTTAGAAATACCTTTCTTAGCAAAAACTTATGCAAAAAGATTATGCAAAACACCTGACTAGAACATTTTCCCGAGCAGATGCGAAGAGACTTACTTGACTAAAAGAACAATTAAGATTTACCCGCAAGTAATATTTTAAATACAAAAAAATATATATAGATTAGTGCCGATTCGATATGCTGTCTACCATCCAATATGCGGTCTACCGCAGAGTAAATAATTCGTTATGTGGTCTATCACAGAGTAGTTATTTCGATATGCGGCCACCACTAAATAATGGTAATGCATTCAGTAAATTTTGCAACTACTCTTATATACAGTATTAGGCTATTGATTATGTACTATATTAAGGAACTACAACGTTAACGGGGTTTTGTTATTTCATATGGTCAATGAATCTCTCTATATGAAAAAACCGCGAAGTGCTACCATTTAAAGGGGTGCGTTTTTGAGAAATGGGTGAATTAGTCCCTGGGCACAGGTTACATTAGGGTGAGTTCTATGCACTTTTCGTACAAACACGTCTACATAAAAATTGTTCCTGGTTAAATTCCCTATCTAAATATAACTTTTTAAAGTCAAAGATACTTTTTTTTACAAAAATATATTCAAAAGAAAAAGCACAGAGAAACCCAAAAGAAAGAAATTTTGTTTTTTGTCCCATAACTTTTGTCCACGGGGATATAGGTATAGACATTGCTTCACAGAAAAAAAACTTACGTATTTTCTCTCTAAAATGATGTTTGGTAAAGGTCATTAGGATTTACTGTTTTCGAAATATGATTTTTCAAAGTTCGCCACTCACAGCAATTTTGGGCAATTTTCCTTGTTATTTCGAAAATATTGTTCTGTAACTTTTTTCTACGTAACTTTAGGTATATGCAATGGTACATGTAAGAGGAACAAAAATCAATTACCTTTAAAATGGTCTACTGTATAATGTTGTACGACTTCTTTTAAAGAGGTTATCTTTTTCAAGTCTTTTAACGAGTTTTTATATTTTTACGATTATTTTTAAATTTCTCATTATAACTTTTTTTTCTATATGGTATATATTATATAATAAAAAAGAAAGCTTATTCTGTTTACTTTAAAATGGTGTATTATAAAAAATTCTAGGTTTATTTTTGAATAAGATAAGCTTTTTCAAATTGTAATAAGTACTTGCAACGATTTTTGATTTTAGGATTATTTTTTAAATTCCCCATTATAACTTTTTTATGTGATTGTGTGTTATGATTGAATCTTATTTTTTATAGGTAATACTTTTGATCCACTTGACTCGGCCGGGCAAACTTGAAAATATGGATTAATTCCAATATTTACTGTCAAAGCTCCTGCACCACAAGCTTTGCTTGAAAAAATAGCATGTAAATGTACCAAAGGATGTACAAAAAACTGCGGTTGTAGGAAGATAGGAATTAGTTGTTCAATATTCTGCAAAGGGTGCATGTGCATGGGTACTAATTGTGGGAACTCTAAGATAACTGAAGTGTCAGAGGAAGATATTGAAGCTAATGCTAACGAAGAGATGGACTTTGATTTTGAAATTTTTTTAAATGTCAACGTTTAAATAATTTTAACTAAAGTGATGTTTTTTAAGACTAATGTTTTTGTAATTTTTGTAAAAGAAATATTTTAAATAATACAGGTAAAAAAATATCAAAGAATCACTCGGTTTCCATTATGTATTTAAATATAGATGATACACCATTTTAAAGAACAGAAGTAAGCCCTCTTTCTTGCGCAATATATAGATAGTATATTCATGTACAAGAAAAAAAGTTATAATGAGAAATTTCAAAAATAATCGTAAAAAATGTAAAAAATAATATTTTTTTATATTAGGTATTATATAATATATTATATAATAATTTTGATTTATTTTTATATTATATTATAAAAAAATCGTTAAAAGTATAAAACCTTGAAAAACCACAATCTCTTTAAAAAAAGTCGTACAACGTTATACAGTAGACCATTTTAAAGGTAATTGATTTCTATTCCTATTACGTGTACCATTGCATATACCTAAAGTTACGTAGAAAAAAGTTACAGAACAATATTTGCGAAATAACAAGGAAAATTGCCCAAAATTGCTGTGAGTGGCGAACTTTGAAAAATCATATTTCGAAAACTGTAAATCCTAATGACCTCTACCAAACATCATTTTAAAGAGAAAATATGTAAGTTTTTTTTCTGTGAAGCAATGTCTATACCTATATCCCCGTGGACAAAAGTTATGGGACAAAAAACAAAATTTCTTTCTTTTGGGTTTCTTTGTGCTTTTCCTTTTGAATATATTTTTGTAAAAAAAAGTATCTTTGACTTCAAAAAGTTATATTTAGATAGGAAATTTAACCAGGAACAATTTTTATGTAGACGCATTTGTATCAAAAGTGCATAGAACTCACCCTAATGTAACCTGTGCCCAGGGACTAATTCACCCATTTCTCAAAAACGCACCCCTTTAAATGGTAGCACTCCGCGGTTTTTTCATATATAGATGTCCATTGACCGTATCAAATAATAAAACCCCGTTAACGTTGTAGTTCCTTTTAGCTATCTTATTTTGAATATAATCAATAGCCTATATGGTGCAAATGAAAGGAATAAATTCTCTATTTCGTAAACCGATGACATTAGGGAAAATCCCGAAACAGGTCGATTTTTGTTTTTAAATTATGATATTTTGAATGAAGTAAAAGACAGACGTACTCTCAATCATGTATTGTAACTTCCGACGACCGGTTTCGCTCTCTAAAGTATGCAGAGCATCTTCAGGTCAACGGTTACAAGTCACTAAATGATTCGGTTACAAGGAGGTACTACCTCAGTATTTATTAACATGATATATCTGCTATTATTGAGCAAAATCCTATGGGACCAAAGTATCTCCAAAGAAAATAAACGTAACATCTATAACAGCATTGTTAAGAGCATTATAACATACAGCAGCGAAGTTTGGCCACTTAAAGAAAAATCCGAAAATATGCTCAGAACAACTGAAATGGACTTCTGGAGAAGATCTGCTGGTATATCAAGAATACAAAAAATCAGAAATACAAGAATATTGGAGATAATGGATGTAAAGCATACAATAATGGACGATATAAAAACAAAGAAACTAAGATGGTTTGGCCACGTACAACGTATGGAAGAAGACAGATTACCCAAACAAGTGCTACGATGGGCACCAAAAGGACGGCGGAAAAGAGGAAGACCTAGGAAAAGCTGGATAGAAGGAATCCATAGGGAAATCAGAGAAAGAGGCTTGAACGAAGACATGTGCTACGATCGAGAGCAATGGCGATTGGGAATCGGAAGACGTCGTAGAACGTTATGAACCGATTATATATATATATATATATATATATATATATATATATCTGCTTAAGTTATGGTAACGGGATATGGTGGAATAGAAGGAGAATGTTGCAAAGGTAAACAAGTTTATGGAATTTGGGAATTTTTGAGGGTGAAGAGATAGTTGGTGAAAGACAACGTACAAATCTGTGCCTGTTATTTTGTTTGTGAAGTAGACTAAAGTGAATGTCATATATACAATTTTTTTAAAATGTGATGAAGATTTTTATTTCTATTTATTAAAAGATTTTTGTTTTTATTTATATTTATTAAAGACTTCTATTTATAAGTGTATGTGTTAGTGTAAGACTAACAACGTTTGGATCAAAACGGGTCGATATCTAATATGTATGTTAGATGTGGACGTGCAGCTGCAACCTAAATTGTTAAAGTCAATACTCCTTGATGTTTTAATGAGAGGAGTAGTGGTCGTAAAAAGGATGAAAAATCGGAAAGCTTAAAAATTGTAGCTAAAAGATTATATTAGCAGTCATATAGTAATAACAGTAATAAATGTGAATTGATAGACAACAATGTAGGTACATGAAATTGAGATGTAAATTAAAGGGTGAGAATTAGAGGAGAAAATTGATGAAAATGATTTTTTTAAATGAGAATAGGGGTCGAGTGCTAGCTCGTTTGAAAGGTCATTAAATTCACTATTTAGTCATATAAACATTTACACAATTATTTGTACAGGGCGGGCAAAAAAATTTTTAATTAAATTATTTGATAAAAAAAGAAGAATGTATGTAATAATTATTTAATTCAAAATACATTTTACTGTTGCCCAGAAACAAAAAAATGTTTATTTCAAAAATAAACATTGCTTTTCGATTAAATTCAATGTTCAAACCAGCTCCCGCCAGCCACCTGTTTCTTAGGAAGTTTGAACATTTAATTTAAGCGAAAAACAATGTTTATTTGTGATATAAACATTTTTTTACTGATTTCTAACAGCAATAAAATGTATTTTGAATTAAATAAATTATATAAATTCTTCTTTTTTGTCAAATAATTTAAATTAAAAAAATTTTTTGGGCACCCTGTATAAACAATTATGTAAATGTTTATATTAATAAATAGAGAATTGAATGATCTTCCAAATGAGCTAGCACACGACCTCTATTCTCATTTTAAAAAATCATCGATTACTTCATCACGCCCATATGGATGACGTTACTAGTATGACATTTATGGCAAAATATCATAATTTAAAAATAAAAATCGACCTGTTTCAGGATTTTTCCTTAAAGTCGCCGGTTTAAGAAATAACGAATTTATTCCTTTCATTTGCACCATACTGTATAGTATCAAAATAAAGCTCATTTTTGACCTATTTTAATTACGATAACTGTCTTGGCATTTTACTTATTCAAGTGAAAGTACTTAATTACCCAAATAGGTACAAAACCAAATTAGAGAAAGTACGACAAACTAATGCAATTTTAATAGGTAATTTAACTAAATGGGTCGACAAACAAATCAGGAATGCTATAAGAAACTATAAGGACATTTGTTATCTTCCAGTTGAATTTATTCTGTCGAAGTGGTAACGACTTATATTGTTAATTTTGTGAGAATCCGCTCGTGCTGTTTAACCGAAAATGCCAAGACGTGTTTTAGATGTAGATACTCTAATTTGTAACCTAAATAATTACTTTATTGCAGAAAAAAACAATGGTGGTCCTTTAAAATCGGTAACGTCTGTACAACAACGCGTGTGCGATGCTTTAGGAATTAGCGAATCAAAATTAAGATCTACAATTAAAAACGAGAACAGTGAAGTGCCGGAAAACGATCACCACCATACTGCCGTGCTAGGCCCAAAGGCAGTAACTAACATTTGACAAAATGGTGGCAAAATCGATTTCAAAATTGAATGCTAAAATTTTGGCCCGTTAGGGATTTATGGACTAGCTAATAGTTTTTATGCATTGATATATGCCCCAGTTTATTAAGGGAACCGCTAATTATAGTTTAAAACAAAGTTTTACATAAAAAGAAGTAGATACCGCTAAAACGTTTTATCAAAACTTACTATAAAACTAAGCCTATTAGCGGTATGTGGTTTACAGTTGTGATTGATATGAAATAAAAAGGTTTTCTGTGTATTCCAGTTTATTAAATTGAAAGAACTAAAGTACTATTAAATGTTATTATTTTGTTGAGCCACAATATGACAACAACAAATTGACAATATTTAGTTGTCGTTATATCTGTTTTCTTTCAAGAGTCAATAAATACATATTGGTTCATTAATATTAATGTTCTATTTGCGATTCAATATAGACAATTTAATAGACAATCGAACACCATACCTTTGTATTAAATAGTGTGATGTTACTGTCTTCTAGGTCGTAATTAATTAAAACTCTCTTCTTAGTTCAAATACATTATATTATTTACACTCAACTCCATCAATGACTAACCATAACAATCTGTTTACATATATCAGTAGCGACCTACCTTACATTAATTAAATACTGAGTACAATAATCTATTTCCACCGAGTTAATGTTTATATACACATTTAAATAATAACAAAACATGACAATTCAATGTTACTTGCGGTTATTGATACAAGAACAGATACTACATGGATTAATGACTTTGAATGAGTTTTAAACATATTTTGTACAGGGTGATATTATAATACCACACCTCCCCGTTTTGTTAAAATTACATATTTTTAAAATGTGATGCTCCTCTTTCCCTTTTACAAAAATGTTTATGGTTACCTAATACTATTTTGAAAAATTAAATTTCCTAACTATGCTAACTAACTGTAACATTACATTTCAGATCAATCAATTTTTCCCTAAACATGTATATTCTTTTTCCTATTTTACACAAAAGTTCATATTTTCCCTACACTAAACTGGTATTTTATAACCTATTACTAGTTCACGTACTTTCACGTCGTGTCTTTTCGTCCTTTTTTTTTCGTTCACTAATTCACTTCATCAAAACAGTGTCCACAGTGAATGAAATTGATCCTTACTTTTAAATAGTCTTTTAGTGCCTATAGGCATCTCATATAAGCGGGGGAATACCTAACTAAAAATCTCGTATCTACCTAAAAGTCCTAAGCTAAGCTAATATTACTCGAATAAGTAAAAAAATGTATCCTTTACTCTATTAATAATTCCTATTTCAGTCTTCTTTTGCTTTATTTATATACTCCTTACTAACTTTAAAATAATGTTACCTATAATAAAAATGTAATCTCTCTAAAAACTTCTAATATGTCTCTATAAAACTTTCAATAACTCTCTTGTACCTATAATAAAGATTTAATCTATGTTGCTGAATGTCTAAAAAATTCACTTTTTGTGTCCCTTTGCTTACTATCTACTAACACTTATTGTAAGATATTGTCTATCCTTAATTCAAATACTTCCATTTTCCGCGAAAATTTAACCTGAATTCATTATCTACATTTAAAAATAAGTTATTTATAATTAACATTACTTTAGAGAAAAAAAAAATTACAGCTTTAATTCTTAGACATAATTCAATGATTAGCTACTTATTTGATATTATTCTTAATTTTGCTTCTTTTCTTGCAATTTTTATGTGTCTTCTTTCATTTTTCCCACATATTTTAATAAAAAAATTATCTTTTTTTCTCTTCTTCTTCTTGTCTGGTACTACAACTATATTTCTTCATTTTATCCACATAATAACACTTCTACAGTGTACATAATTCATCTTCATATACATATTTCATATAACAATCATATCATTTCATATAACATCATAATCATCACTTCATATACTAGCTCCGATACCTTCGTTTTACCTTAATAAAAGAGGTTTCACTCGGATGTCTTAGTTCTCCGCCAATATTAACCCGAATTTTCGCCCTGATCTGTACGCACCATTAAGGTGGTATAGTTAACTCAAAACACGAAATAGGTATTTCATGCGGTTCAAATTCTTCTAAAAATATCACAACCTTAATCCCTTGCTTTGAGGCCGTTGTTTATTCACGAATAATCATGAATAAAATAGGTACTCTCAAAACACAGAGTGGGTCTCTAATAAGCTTTCAAGCTTCTATAAATCACTTAGTACCTTCCCAATTTGACAAGAGCAGTGGGTTTCTTATTGTCTCAAGTTGTCTCATAATATTTAGCTAATACTATGGTTAGTTCTTCTTCTTATCTATATAGTTCTTCTCCAAATTCCTTATCTCGACGCATCAGGTCGGTTCGTTAAAAATAAATCTCTTGCTTATAGCAATGTTTATCAACGTATGTCATCACTAATCATTATTCATTAAAAAAATATCATTTATCACTCAAAAAATATTAATTCAGGTTCATATCATACAAAATTTAACACAAAATCGATGAAAATGTATCTATATAATCAATAAATATCAATAATAAAAACAACTGGCTAATAAAAATTCAAAAATAGTATACATATTCGACAAAAATTCAATAAAAAAAATAGCATATGCAAAACTTAGATAAAAATATTCAAAATAAGTTTATATCTCAAACTTCGATAGAAATTTTTGGAAAAAATTCGATATTCCATAAAATATTCAAAAATAACCGTACTAAAAATCGAAATCGGATAAATTTTTCAAATAAATTCAATAAAAATTCAAAATTCAATAAAAATTCAGTAATAGCATATATAATAAACTTTGAAAAAAATATTTTCAAAAATCACTTCATGTTTCAAAATTCATAGATATTCTTAAAAAAAAAATCGATACTTCATAAATTATTCAAAGATCAGCAAAGATAAATATTTAATGTTCAATAATAATATAAAACGAGGGAAGCATTTTTAATAAAGATAGACATTCTTACTTACATTTTATCACTTTGTCTTTGTTCCCTGGGTTCTCTGCATCTTCGTCCTGGTCCATCTTCGCCGTCTGTGTTTCCACGCTGGCGCCACCATCTCTGCTCTTTCAGAAGACCTCCTCTAGTCTGCAGGATCAGCCATGTATTAAATAGTGTGATGTTACTGTCTTCTAGGTCGTAATTAATTAAAACTCTCTTCTTAGTTCAAATACATTATATTATTTACACTCAACTCCATCAATGACTAACCATAACAATCTGTTTACATATATCAGTAGCGACCTACCTTACATTAATTAAATACTGAGTACAATAATCTTTCTCCACCGAGTTAATGTTTATATACACATTTAAATAATAACAAAACATGACAATTCAATGTTACTTGCGGTTATTGATACAAGAACAGATACTACATGGATTAATGACTTTGAATGAGTTTTAAACATATTTTGTACAGGGTGATATTATAATACCACACCTTGTGTCCGGTACATACACAAAACCTATTTAGTATTACAATGGTATTACCTCATAATTATCATATTTTATAAAATCTTTTATAGTGCGTCTAATAATTTGGGCAGAACTGTACTTATACAACGAAAAACCAGAATCCGTTCAGATTGTTATAACTGTTTAAACATCTGCGTTTTAAAGTATTCTTCAACTGTAAATGTGATTGTAAACCATACTTTTGACTTTCTCTTCTCAGCTATTTTTATTTTGTTTCTGGCAAACAAATTTTTGGATCATTATCCAGGTACCTGACGCATTCTTAGAAAATTGATAAAGGAATAAAACCAGCATTTTTGTACAAAACTTATGTAAAGGATTCTCAAAAGATTAGGTAAAGATATCCGAAATCTACAATCCCGTATCTATAATAGCATTGTATAACTAGACTACTAGACATTGTATAGTTAAACAATGATAATAGCTTGTATTGAAACAAAAAAAATGCAATCAATGGGTTGCATTGATTTAGTTGTTGCAACCTAACAAAGGGTTTAAACATACATATAAATCATCCACTTGGCGCAGATTCATATTGTTTAGGACAACATAAATGGTTAATTCTTGAAATACTATAAACAAAAATGAAAATATATTTCAATAGATATAATAATCTCGAAAAGTTCTTACCATCCTCGGTAATTATTTCTTTTACTAACACAACTCTTTTAACTAACATAATAATTTAACCTTGTAAAGTTAGGCCGAATTTACTTTGTAATACAAAGGCGATTTGGCGGTTTCTAAATGTAGGCGTAGAATTCTTGAAAGTAGATTAGCGGTAAGTGCAATATGCTAAGGTATATGGAAGGCAACTGTAGCAGATACCGTCAAAACGCCATAGTATTTAACATTGGCCGCCAAATTGCTTAGTATTTTAACTGAAAAATGTAGATACCGCTAACAAAATTGCAATTTTATTTAAAACATAATGCTTCTACAACTCCAAAGACTTTATAAATATATACTAAATACCCTATTCTACCTAAAAATACAAAAATCTTATTTTCGATAAAAAATCAGATCCCGCCTTTGGGCTTAGCACGGCAGCATACTCCCTTGTTATTAAAAACGAACGATATGTTCGAAGGACGAAAATTTCAAATTCGTAATATCATATATCAAATGCGTGCAAATAAGTAACATGTGACTTTAGATACAATTTTACTTAGGTTAAAAGAGAGGAAATTTGGTGACATCGGCAGAACAAGTTTATGGCAAGTCCTACATAACATAGGATTCAAATTTAAAAAAGAGGATAACAGAAAAGCGCTTTGTGAAAGAAGTTCTGTTGTACACAAGAGAATTCAGTTTCTGAGAAAATATAACAAATTTAAAGAAGAAGGGTCAAATTTTGTATATTTAGACGAAACATGGATCTTTTCTAAGGGTGCTACCAAGAGAATATGGTAAGATGACAGCATAAAATCGATCAAGCATACTAGTGGAGAAGGGAAGCGATATATAATTCTGCACGCGGGAGGGAAGACAGGCTTTATAGAAGGTGTCGATTTAATATTTTCGTCGACATCAAAAAACAGTGACTATCATGACAATATGAACACGGAAATGTTTGTGAAATGGTTGCGTGAAAAACTTCTTCTCGGATTAAGTAAGCCCAGCGTAATTATTTTAGACAATGCGCCTTACCATTCAGAAATACTAAACAAAAGTCCAGCAAATTCGTGGAATGTAGATAAGATTAAAGAATGGCTAACAAATGAACGCATATCTATTCCACAGCATATATTAAAGTCTGAGTTGTTACGTTTGGCAAAAGAACATGCAAAACCAAAAATCTTTGTGGTGGATCAGGTTATTGAAAGTTACGGGCATCAAGTTTTACGTCTTCCACCATACCACTGCCAGTTTAATTCCATCGAATATATATGGGGGATAGTAAAACAATATTACGACAACCATATTGGGCCTAATGGGTATACAGACGAAGCGGTTTGGGAAACTTGGTGAGAAGCACTTTCAATTGCAACTCCAGAAGTATGGCGGAACTGTATATACAAGTGCGAAAAAGTAATTGAGGATTGGTGGATTCGTGAAAATAATTAACGAAATAAGCCCAATCATAATAACAATTAACGGTGACGACAGCGATGACGATGACAGCGATGGCGATGATAGTGTGAACAATAACGACTAAATCATTTTAGTGAAAAAAATTGGTACGTATATTGACTTAACAATATTTTGCATTTTACTTAAATATTTGATGTTTACATAATGCCCTGCTGTAGGATTTCCGGATCCTTTTCAAGGCATGATCATTTTAGTAGTTGTGATTTATTTGAAATCAAAACTATTTGTAGATATTGTAGGTACATACGTAATATTATAATATTGTTTTTAATAATTTTTATTTACGGGAAAAATACCCCATTATACATATAAACTATAAAATATACATAACTAACATAGAAAACATGCGATCTGATAAAAGAATAAAACAAGCTAAAATTAGTTTACAATGTCATATAAATGCTTTTTACACGCGTCAATTGACTTTAATTTAAAAACATCCAACGTCAATATATCACTTAAATGGATTGTGACTTTATAGAAAACCATTTTAGAGATTAAATTAAAACATCAACAATACAGCAACGTTTAGCCTTCTACCTTTTATAAGTTATAATTTATTTTATTTTTATTATATTGATATTCATGGATAATGAACTGTTATAAAGAGTCATGAAATTATGTCGTTTAGGGTTCTGAGGCTACACAAACACCTAAAATTTAAAATTATTTGATTTATATAAGAACCCCCTCAAATAAAAAATTACTGCGCCCATGTGTAAATAGTCAAACTACAGCGGACCAGTAAATTCGTTCATTTCTTTCTTAATCCATGACCGGTGTAAGTCTACCGAATAGACAAGTATTTTTAAAAATTTAAACGCAGAATGAAAGATTACGTTCTTACCGAGGGGCGAAAAGTCTGAAAACTTTTATAATGTTTATTTTAATAAGATACAGGGGTGAAAACTAAGAGAAAACGTAGTGTGATTTTTAATTTCAAATTTCTCATTTAAAAGAACTGAACCTGCTAGATAATAGTGAGCAGACTCGGAGACTGAAGAGGCACAAACCATTTGAGCTACCATATAAGTTCTAAGCAGCAGTAAAGTTAAGTGTAGTGCAGTGCAGTGAAGTACTTACCCTTACAGGGCACAGTTCAATAATTTAAGAGACTAGTGGAGCCTTTGTTATCACTGGATAACAAATCCAAATTTATACATAAACCCCTTTGGACAAACAACAAACATGCTTATAATTTTTATGTATTGATTGCATGTAGTAAATATCCTACAATAAAAAAAAATAAAAGAAACTTTTTAGTTATTCTAAGGGACTTTCGGCCCTCGACCATAATTTAGTCTTTTATTCTGCGTTTAAATTTTTTAAAAATATTTATTAAATTTTGCAGGATTCGAAAAAAATGGACACCATGTCTATGGTGATATTTTCCAAATCGAACATTCGCTATCTTTGTCATGCAACACACTGAGTCGAATAGAAAATGGCTAATGGTGACAAGACAGTGACAATTTTTTGACATGGCATCGGAAATATTTTGAGTTGTTGATTAAATAATATTGATAGTGTATTTGATAAATAATTGATTTAAGACGTGAACTTAATAAAAAGTTATTTATTGTTTATTATTAATTTATGAAAGGTCGAAGCAGAGAATACACCAGGATATATTCTGTGATCCAAATATTTTGTTGTTAAAGATGTTCAAAAATGTAAGCGTTCCATAGTAACAATATATTATTAAAAAATCAGTTTATCACTTTTCCTCGTTTCTCGATTAAGTGTTAGTTTTTGTTGTACAGTATACAAATTATTACAATCACTGAATACATAGTTAGTGAAAGAATCATCAGTACTAATTGCACGAGAGCTCTAAAATTATGAATTTGTTTCGTGAGTGACACTTTGACAGTTTTAATTTCACGACCCGAAGGGTCAAATTTGTTGTGGCAAATCTAAAGTTTTTGCATGTCGACGATTTCTGTTGCGTATTTTTTCCTCTAAAAATCTTATAAATTATAATAATTATTGTTCCCAAAATATCTTCCGATCTGAAATTGAAATAAGTGTCCTCCAGGAATTATTATTTAGCTTATAGGACCAAAATGTTATTTAAATCTGCCTCCTGTGACTTTGTGTACGATATAATTTTCCACTCTCGTATAATTGTTTATTTTGATTTTCTTTGTATTTGTGTTTATGTTTGAATACGCTCTGTTGAATCGTTGATTGTTTGAGTATATTTGAATAGGGATAAATTTATTTTCAAGCTGACTGTTTATCTTCACCACATACTGATCGTACGGGTTTTTTCTTTATAGTCTGAGATCCTGCCGCTTATTTTTTAAATAAATATGTATTATACATATTACTAAACTTTAATTTAACAGTATTATCAAAGGGATATCTTATGTCTCCATTACTACTTAATGTATATATAATGAAGTCATTTTTGAAGAAGCACTACTATCTCAAAGTGAAAGAATAATAATTAATGGAAGATCTATTAACAACATAAAATATGCAGATGACACCGTGATTATGGCAAGTATGGTGGTTCCTATCTTCTGATCCACCTTAGATAATTAGGGGTTGGTTACCCCTGACCATAAGGGTTGATGTAGTAAATAACTCTTACTGTTAATACATTTATTTATACGTGGACTATTTAACGGTAAGTAGCTGGTGGTATATTATTTGCTTAATGTGATGTTACTCGCTGGAATCTCAACTACTAATTAATTTATCTGTTCCCCGTGAAGGTATAATTAAAGGTCGATTGTTTTGTTTTATGTTTCGGTAAGCAAAAGTGAGAGTGATTAAAAATGCTGACTGCTAACAAACATACCTTGAATATTATTGCAACTTGACCTTGTATCAAATACTAGCATGTATCGATGTGGTAATCTAGGTTAATCGTATTTATTAAAAACAAACATATTTGTTTTTACCACGGGCATTTAATTATTAAAGAGTTTGTCTGAAGAAGATGTTTACTGAGATCCTGTGTATCCCAACACATCTTTCTTTCCTTCCAAAAATTTTCTGACTACGGAAAAGGAAGAAAATTTTTTCTATTAGTACCACCACCTGCTTACTGCGTTTTAATAAATACAATATATACTTTTTTTTTATTTCCTATAAATAATAATCAAATACAAAAAAAAATAAAAATGTTCGTTATCGACATTGTTCCCGTTTCACTTGTCACTCACTGTGTTCTCGGATTGTAAGCATATAATCTATTCTTATGTATTTCCCTGATTTTATTGTTTTCCAATCTGATCTTACAATTAACATTATTTACCTCTGTTATTGTGAAGGGGCCTACATAAAGACTATCAAACTTACCATTCTCTTCCCTTTTTACCAGGACTAGGTCTCCTATTTTAAAGTGTTGTGATGTTGTTTTGGGCTTATTTTCTTCTTGCCGCTCTTTTTTGTCTTCCTTGCTTTCATTGCTTCTAGTGAATTGACCTATCGTGTCTATGTGTTCTGTGTCCTCTGGTTTCGAAGAAGTGTCCGATATCACGTCTTCTTTGACATGTGTTCTATTCGGTTTGTTAATTTGACATTCATGACATTGTTTAACGTATTTTCTTACGTCTTTTTCTAAATTTTTCCATCTGAATTTTGCTTTTAGCTTCTTTATTAGTCTATTTTTCTTTAAGTGTCCTCCAAACATCGGGTGATTATGATATTCTTCTATTAATCTGTGTTTTCTTTGTCATCTTCTATTGTTTCTGGTACTTCACATATCTAACAATAAAAAACTGAAAACGTTTGTTTTCTATACTTCCACAAAACAAACAAACAAACAAACGTTTTCAGTTTTTTATTGTTAGATAAAATGAACTTCCATCAAGTAACGGTCGAATCCATCAATTACTTCACATATGTATATTTCTACATTCTTCAATATTTCGTTTCCTTGTTTAATAAATTCCTCAATTGTGCACACTTTAAAAATAATATCGTTTACGTATATTTTTACTTTACGTACTGCATTCTCTACCGCCAGCTTATCAAGCTGTGCCAACATTTGGTTTGAATCAAAATGATTGAATCCTGTGGCTATGCTCTTGCTGCACTTTATTTTGTTTTTGACCCTAATGCTCAGTCTTGGTGAGATTAGTTCTGCTCCAAAAGACAAAATTGGTAGTCTATGCGCCTCTAAATTATTTAGTACCTTTCTTACTGTTTGTTTGTGGGCTTCTGGCTGTAGTGCGAGTTCGCTTTCTGCCTTCGTTTGCCTTGCTTCCTTCTTATTTTCTCTTGCTTGAGCTCGTGTTATAGCTAATATATGGGTATTGTCTATGTATAGGTTCTTTAGTTGATGTAATGTTATTCTTGAAAGGCTGTCTGCGTAGTTATTTTTCCCTGTTATGTATTCTATTTCGAAATCGTATTCCTCTAAATCTAATCTGATTCTTGTAAGTTTCGAAGTTGGTTCTTTCATTGCAAATAAATGTGTTAGTGGTTTATGATCCGTTTTTACTAAAAATGTTGGTGCTCCATATAAATAACATTTGAAATGATTAATTCCCCAATGAATCGCTAGTAATTCCTTAACGATTATAGGTTTATTACATTCTCCTTTATTGAAACTTCTTGATGCGTATGCTATTGGTAGGTCTATTCCGTTATAATCTTGACTTAAAATTGCTGAACAACTCTCGTTGGATGCGTCTGTTGTTAGGATGAATTGTTTATTGAAATCCGGATATTTTAGGATCGGTGGCTTCATCAGAGATGATTTAAGCTTATTGAATGCCTTTTCACATTCTTCTGACCAAAAAAATTCTACTCCTTTTCTTGATAATCTGTTGAGTGGTCTGCATATTTCAGCAAAATTTTTAATAAAACGTCTATAATAGTTACAAAATGCTACGAATCTTTTTGTTTCTTCCGCTGTCTTAGGTGTCGGGTATTGTTCAATCGTTGCATATTTCGCTTTGTCTAGTGATACTCCTTCCTGAGAAAGATCATGTCCTAAATATGTTACTTCTCTTCTAAAAAATTGACATTTTCCTGGGTTGTTTCAAATTGAATTTTCGAATATCTCGAATGTCTTTTTCAGGTTGTCTAGGTGATGTTTTTCGGATATTCCTATTACTACTATATTGTCCATGTAAAGAAATGCTTTGTCCGGTGTTAATCCCGAAAATGCTATTGACATCATCCTTAAAAAGCTATTTGGGCTTACATTTAATCCAAACGGTAATCTGGTAAATTGAAATGCTCCATTTTCTGTGCTAAACGATGTGTATTTTCTCGATGATTTTTCTAATGGTATCTGGTGAAAACCTGACATTAAGTCTATAACTGAAAACCATTTTGCTCTTCCTAGTTGATCTAGTATCGAGTCTATCCTTGGTAAAGGAAATTTGTCTGTGACTATTTTCTTGTTCAGTTGTCTAAAATCTATGCATAATCTCCATGCTTTATTTCCTTCTATCGCCTTTTTCGGTACCAGTACTACTGGGCTGTTGTATTCTGATGTAGACGATTCTATTATTCCTTGGTCTCTCAGTTTTTGTACTTGTCGGTTTAATTCCTCTGCTTGTGCATGAGGTGTCCTATAGTTTTTAATGTATACCGGAGTTTGGTCTTTAACTCTCAGTTTCTGCTCGTAGAAGTTGTTACATGTTAGCATGTCATGCCTTAGGGCGAATATATCTGAATAATCTTCACATAAAGATACTAACTTATCGCGTATGTATTCTGGAATGTCTAACTTTAATGATTCCCGTAATTCCTTTTTCCTATCCTTGCTGTCGTTGATCAGTCTATATATGTTGAATAATTTAATGTCTAATGTTTTGATTGCGTTTGTCTCTACTTTTACTGTTTCGTAGGATATGTTCAAAATTTTGATGTACGGATTATTACTTGAAATAATTGCTCTCGCTATGAATATTCCTGGTTGTATTTCTTGTTGTTCCACTATCCTGTCGTTCTTCAGCGTTTGAAAAATTTTTACGACTCTTTAAATTTCACATCTAGGCGGTATTATTATCGTGTCATTATCTATATTATGCAAAATGTTTGTACTAATGTAGCAATCGTTGTCTTCTTTAATGTGCATTTTAAGGTTAGCGTAGTCTAGTATGCATTGAAAGTTTGAAATAAAGTCTCTCCCAATGATTCCGTCGGTTGGAATAGGAAAGCTAGGTTCCACTAATTGAAAGATATGCTCAAATCGAGATCCTTTTACTTCTAGCGTTGTTTCAACTTCTCCCATTGTTTGTAATTCTCCTTTAGTTACTCCTTTTATTTTCGCTTTGTGTTTGGTTTCACATGTTCCTTCATAAAATCTTGTGAACATTTCAGTATTGAAATATCAGCTCCTGTGTCTATGATAAAGGTATTTGTGTTTTCTAGGATTCCTGTTTTCATTCGTACAAAATTCGTTAGGTTTAAGTCGAAGTTGTAAATATTATATTCCACTTCTGACTGTGTACTTTCCTTGTTTCGTTCATTCAAAACCCCAACTGCTGGCTGTCTTCTAACTCAAGTAGCCTTACATTTCTGTTTCGTCCTCCTCTCTGGTTTCCTCTGTACGTTTGGTTGTTGAATTGTCTATATCCTCTGTTGGGATAATTCCGTTGGTTTCCTGTTTCTTCTCCTTCGTTCCGTTGTCTGAAGTTATTTCTTCTTCCTCTGTCGTATTTGCTATGGTATCCTCTTCGGTATTGCTGTTGTCCTCTCCTATTTTCATAGTTCGTCCTATAATTGAACACTCTTCCCTGTGTGTTCTCCTCTGTCGTATCAATCGATAAAAATTTAGATACTACTTCCTGCGGTGTCGTGAAATTACCTGCCTCCAGTATTAACTTAGCTCTATCCGTATTAACATTTCGTTTCATTGTTGCTACGACTGTTTCCGTTGTGTATTCTTTCGCTAGCTCCAATGGCATTCCTTCCGCTATGTATGCTACCTTCAACTGTTCCGCTAATTCCTCTACTTCGGATGCGTACACTGCTGCATCTTTGTTTCCTTGCCTTTTCTTTGCTAACTTGTCTATTATCGTTTTCGGATTGTCGCCTCTTAATTCTTTCTTCAATGCCGCTGCTATAAGTGGGATCGTATCCTCTGTAGTTATCAGGTTTCTAGCCTTATTAGTCAATCTTGTTTTTATTAATGTTATTGCTGTTTCTTCATGTCCTTCTGCTATTTTCCCAAGTAATTCTAATGCGTCTAAGAATGGTTGTAATTTCCCTGCGCTTCCATCAAACTCGTTGGGCAATACCTTGCTTGCAATATTCAAAAATTCATTGATTGTCAGAGCCATGTTTAAAATTTTTATATCTTGTTTTATGTCGCTTTTTCCCTCTTTTATTTCCTCGTAAATGTTTTCCTCTATCTCCTCGTCACTTTTTTCCTGTTCTACTTCTTCGTCGCTTTGTTCTTCCTCTATTTTCTTGTCGATTGGTTGGTGTATTGAACTTGGAACTACTGTTCTTAAGTTTACAGCTTGAAATGAGCGTATAACTTTGTCTCTTATTTTTCCGAAATATTTGTTGCACGCTTCTCTTTGTTTGTCCGATAGCGCTTCCCAATTTTTCTTCGTTAAATGTGTGAATTTGTTATACAATTTAATTAACTGTGTCGTTACTTCTTCTTGTATATCCTTAGATTTAGGTACTTTCTTCTTCAAGACCCTTCTACTTTGTCTTGTTACTTCTTGCGTAATCTCCTCAACTATTTTGATGAAATCTTCCCAAGTAACTTTGTTGCTACTCATTTATTCATAATTCATTTATTCGTGTAATATTCATTTTCCTTATTCCTGTACCCGTAACGAACGCATTAATTTGACAGTCTTACGATGTTTAGTAAATATATAAGTATATAAAATGTTATGTCAAAAATAGTAAAAATATAGTAAATTGCAATAAAAAATCATTATATCAATCAATATAAATCACCATAAAAATAAATAGACCAATAAAAATTTAATAAAAATCAGTAGGTAAAATAATAAATGAATAAAAAGTCAGTAAACATAAAAATATATGTTGGTAAATATATAAAGATCAAATAAAAATCAATATCAAATAAAAATGTATCATTACGTCCTATAAATAACTAATATCAGGGTTAAAAAAAAATTCTTGTATATATTGGTAAATATTGGTATTATAAGGAAATTAAAAATAGAATAATTAAGTAAAAATAGTTAAAACTTAAAACGTTATGTGCATCTTAAATTATAATTACGTTAATTAGGGGAGTGCATTTAGATTTTCACTTCGGAAAAAATCAAACAAGATAAAACTTTTTGTAATTTCATTAAGAAATGTTTAATAAACAACATATCAAAAAGTTCTACTCAAGAAGTGGGTGCTTCATTTTTTATTAAACAAATGAACAGCGAAGTTAGATGTTTTTTCAAATAACTCCGAAAATATAATTTTTAGAAAAAAGTTGACTTGACCATTGAAAAATTCAGAAAATTTTACAAAAAAAATCTTATATAAAGATTTTTCTAAAATTAGATCTCTAGCTTCTGTAATTTTTTATTTATAACGCTAAAGTCACCCTTCTCACACACATTGGCGCACTGTAAACTAGCGTTGGAAGAAGTGAACGGTTGAGTTTTTTTAATGTAATTCTTTAACTAATAGATCAACAGAAATTTTTAAAATTGGACATGAAATAAAATGAAATAAGCTATCTTATGGTTGTAATAAAAAGAAATAAAACATATGGACATAAGTACAGTGTGGGCAAAAAGTGAGCCTTACATGAATTTTGTTTAAAAATTATTTAAAAATGTGTAACTAATATAATTTTACTTATAAAACTCTCAAATTTGCACAACTTATTTCTCAATCATCTTAATAAACGATGTTTTATTCAAAAAAAATCTCAAAAATTTAATTCAAATAATACGATGTCTCAAAAAATGTAATTTTTAAAAACTTTGTAGTTTTACAGAATTCCCACCATTTTAAGACGGTATTACTCAAGTTTGAATAAATCTAATACAATTTTTTTGATATTTCTTAAAGCTTAGGATGTAATCTTTAGAAAACACTGAATTATTTTAGTTTAAAAATGAAATAAACAATTTCTTTTTGAGAAAACTAAGAAAGATAACAAAAATGTAATACAAAAACCGAAAATTACCAGCTGAAAAAATGTATATACAGAGCCATCAAAACTTTTTTCTGTAAAACTTACCTAAAATACATTTAAAAATAAGCTTCAACAATAATAAATGTTCAACAAAAAAAAATTTTTTTAGCTCTCATACAGTATGTCTGCGTAACTTGGAACCTATTGATAACTTTTTTAATATCAGTTTTACGAAAAAAAGTTATTCTTTATAAAATATTCTGCATCGTATATAACATAAGATGCAACCATCAAATATCAAATTTTGTTAATTTTGTATGAGGTATGTCAAAAAATATGAATTTCACTCAAGAGTAAAGTACCTTTATATTTCACAATATCGAAAATTTTTATAAAAAAAAGTTGTTTGGAATTAAAAACTATGTTCCAATATGTAATTATATCCTTCTAATCGAAAATTTGTTTTTTTAAATATTGTTTCAAATTAATTATATACAACATCATTAAATGTTCACTTATTATTTATGATAACTCTTTTATTATTAATTTTATAAAGAAAGTTATTCGTCATAAATAGCTGTGCATGGTCTAACACTTAATATTCAAATATAAAATATTATATTTTATCAATATTATACGAGGTATGTAAAAAAATTATATTTCGCGCAATAAATATGTACCTTTATAGTTCACAATATTTCGATTTGTAATTGCATATTGTCACATCGTTTTTAATTCTGAACAACTTTCCATAATAACAATTTTCAGTATTATGAAAAATATAGGTATTTTACTCATAACTGAAATTTTTATTTATTGACATATGTTGTACAAAATTGATAAAAATTGATATTTTATGATTGCATTTAAAGTTTTAGAATATGCAGAGCTTTTTACTAAGAATAGCTTTTTTATTTATGATC
The DNA here is from genome assembly GCF_917563875.1 of Diabrotica virgifera virgifera. Taxonomy (NCBI): domain Eukaryota; kingdom Metazoa; phylum Arthropoda; class Insecta; order Coleoptera; family Chrysomelidae; genus Diabrotica; species Diabrotica virgifera. Next base: position 135,860,099 of record NC_065450.1, read on the forward strand.
CAATTGCAACAATTTTTGAAGATGCAGCCACTCTTCACTTTAAACGAATTTATTACCAAGTTTAAGCTTGGTTAAATATATTTTTGCCAGCTGACAATTGGGGCTGGAAAAAAGATAACTCGGGTATGTCACCAATCACCATGATGCAAGATCCCGCCCCAAGTGAACTGCTGAAAATGATTTTTTGTGCATGCAAAACTGGATGTGGGAGTCAATGTGGATGCAGAAGAGCTGAATTATTCTGTACCACTGCTTGTTCTCATTGTTTCGGACAAGACTGTTTGAATTGTCCCGTTTTAAATGAACAAGAAATTGAAGAAAGCGAAGATGTCAGCGTAGTTGGAGGTGATAGATGGATGAAGAGATAGATTTTGAATAATTTGTCCTTTCTTTCTAATAGATTTTAATTTTTAATATTATTATGAAAATTATTTGTTTATCTTTTTTTAAGAATGAAATTCCATATTTGTTTGAT